>NC_047109.1:90112395-90421477 GCF_902500255.1 Thalassophryne amazonica
TGCAGGGACCCCCACAACACCAGCCAGAGTGGCTCATGGCAGCAAGGCCCGAGTGCACGGTACAAAACACCATAACATGTGCACCCAAACACTTGAAATAAACAGTAAAATGCACAATAGTGCACTTACAGAGTCATCGCCATCCTCATCTATTGTTAGAATCATGATTATTTTTCATATCAGCTGACATATAGACAACTTATAAAGGAATTATCATCTCTAAGATTTGAACATTTCTGCTTGAAACTACCATATTATTGCAGTGATTATGATTAGTAGCATTATTAGGATCATCTATCTATCTATGGGTCATGAGGTCATGAAAAGTGGGCTTGGTTTTTGGATTGGCTCCAAGCACAGGTGTGCGGCATGGCCGGTGGTGAAGCGGTGCATTGAACCTTGAGCAATGATATAAATGTCTGGCTAATAAATGACTAGTTAACAATCTTTTGACTGCTCCAACCTCTGAGCCTTTGTCGCGTATCGATCGGCCAGCTGTTCCCGGCTTTGTGTGACAGGACGAGCGGCTGCGGCTCCTTTGAGATGAAAAGAAGAGAGACGCCAGAAAACTTTTCAGCTCTTTTCAAGACTTATATTGCACATGTTGCACCAAGTGTCTTCATGGCTGTTTTAAAGTGCTTTCTTTTTAGCAGCGTCACAGGCTTCTTTGTTCACAGTTGCTATGTTGTTGGTTTGCATGGAAACCATGTAAATGGAATCCTGAATGGGAATAATTTGTCCCCTTATGTTAAGATAATTGGATGTTCAATAGCAAACATTCTCAGAATTGCCATCAGTGTCACGTGATGGGTCTTGTCATAAAAAATAAGTCAAAGCTGGTGCTAATGATCCGTATGAGCACCTGTCAGTCAAAACACCAGCCAGGACTCGACCTGCCTGCTTTGCACTTGAAGCATTTATTCAGTCATTAGCCTTCAGATTTTGGATCGCCCTGTAGGGTGTGATGGTCGATATTTCCCGGGCCACTTGTTTGCTTGGCCGACGTGACAGATTACAGCATTTCAAATGGAGACTGTTTATAATAAACAGAGATAACAGTGTGTTTTGCTGCCATTTGGCTGGGCCGCTATGTCTGTGGGCCATGAGGTCTTCTTATTGACTTTCACTGAGCCCAACATTGCACTTTGTCAGTGTGAGCGGCAGCCTAAGAGACAGGCGGGCGAGCCAGTCATACAAAGTGAAGTACTTAGGATTAGCCCTGGCTCTTCAAGTTTCAGTAATTATCCTCCTGGAGGCATTCTTGCTGTGTTGGATAATAATGGAAGTCCGGGTGCACGCCTGTCACCTCTCAAGTGTGGGTGGAGGAAGCCGACGAGAGGCAGAGGACAGAAATGTTTGCTCTGCTGTTATGTCACCCAAAGAGCACGAGAGTGAGCAAACTTGCATTGTTGGCTGAGAGGAGATGATGCCGCGCAACGTAACTGATTTTTGTGACATGCACAATGTTTTCAGCTGAGGATGTGATAATGAAACACGCACGCCGAAGGCGATAATGTGTTCGAGAACTAGTGTGATTATCGCATGTCTGAAATGTGTTTCAAGCAAACAAGTCTGTTACGTCACATCTCAGCAGTGCCCATTCCATTTGGCACAAATATGTCAATCTATGAGGTATTCTCACAAGGAAAAAAAAAGTTTGCTCTTTGTCTGATTCATTCATTAAAATTTCATTCAAGTTGGACTAAAGAAGGTGTTTCTACACGGGGGGGGACACAACATTTTAATTAAGAGTCGGGGCTATTTCCCAGAGGGAAATTGTCTTCTTCCATTAACTTAGTTATCATATAATAAAGAGGTTGCCTTGTCCTTCCCTACCCAGACAATTGGTTTTAATCAGCCTGCAGGCTTTTCATGGCTGATAATTTATGCTAAATTGACATGGGTGGAGGATATCACAGAAAATCATTATGACAGGGCTCAGGTCACTGCCTGTCACTTTGTAGTTTTATCCTTTTCATTGAGCTCATGCACAAAAACAAACTTAAGAAAAATGGGCATGATGGGAAAATTATCGTCTCAGACTGCTCTACTGAAAATATTTGTTTTTGGGATGTATCAATATTTTCAGTGGCTTTTTGCCCTCTTTTTACAGTACACTAATAAAAGTTAGATATGCGACAAAGTTTTGCTCATTGATTTTGCAGACCACAGTGTGTGTTGTACATTTGGCACCCTCAGTCATGGATCTGTGCCAAACACTATAAATGTTTGGCACAAAGCTGCACATGCAGCATACTCAGTAAATTTTAGGAGCGCATATATATATTTACAGTAGTGTTCAGAATAATAGTAGTGCTATGTGACTAAAAAGATTGTTTTTGAGTATATTTCTTATTGTTACATGGGAAACAAGGTACCAGTAGATTCAGTAGATTCTCACAAATCCAACAAGTCCAAGCATTCATGATATGCACACTCTTAAGGCTATGAAATTGGGCTATTAGTAAAAAAAAAGTAGGGGGGTGTTCACATAATAGTAGTGTGGCATTCAGTCAGTGAGTTCGTCAGTTTTGTGGAACAAACAGGTGTGAATCAGGTGTCTCCTATTTAAGGATGAAGCCAGCACCTGTTGAACATGCTTTCTCTTTGAAAGCCTGAGGAAAATAGGACGTTCAAGACATTGTTCAGAAGAACAGCGTAGTTTGATTAAAAAGTTGATTGGAGAGCGGAAAACTTATACACAGTAGCAAAAAATTATAGGGTGTTCATCTACAATGATCTCCAATGCTTTAAAATGGACAAAAAAACCAGAGATGTGTGGAAGAAAACGGAAAACAACCATCAAAATGGACAGAAGAATAACCAGATGGCAAAGGCTCACCCATTGATCAGCTCCAGGATGATCAATGACAGTCTTGAGTTATCTGTAAGTGCTGTGACAGTTAGATGCCTGTGTGAAGCTAATTTATTTGCAAGAATCCCCCACAAAGTCACTCTGTTAAATAAAAGACATGTGCAGAAGAGGTTACAATTTGCCAAAGAACACATCAACTGGCCTAAAGAGAAATGGAGGAATATTTTGTGGACTAATGAGAGTAAAATTGTTCTTTTTGGGTCCAAGGACTGCAGACAGTTTGTGAGACGACCCCTAAACTCTGAATTTAAGCCACAGTTCACAGTGAAGACAGTGAAGCATGGTGGTGCAAGCATCATGATATGGGCATGTTTCTCCTACTATGGTGTTGGGCCTATATATCGCATATCAATATGTCAAAATACTTGAAGAGGTCATGTTGCCTTATGCTGAAGAGGACATGCCCTTGAAATGGGTGTTTAAACAAGACAATGAACCCAAGCACACCAGTAAACAAGCAAAATCTTGGTTCCAAACCAACAAAATTAATGCTTCGCAGATGTGAAGAAATAATGAAAAACTGTGGTTATACAACTAAATACTAGTTAGTGATTCACAGGATTACTAAAAAGCAGTTTGAACATAATAGTTTTGAGTTTGTAGCGTCAACAGCAGATGCTACTATTTTTGTGAACACCCCCTTTTCTACTTTTTTTACTAATAGCCCAATTTCATAGCCACATGGGGTGTGCAGCCAGTACATTCTGAGTGCCGGTCCCAAGCCCGGATAAATGAGGAGGGTTGCGTCAGGAAGGGCATCCGGCGTAAAACAAGCCAACCCAACTATGCAGACTCAGAATCGAATTCCCATACCGGATCGGTCGTGGCCCGGGTTAACAACGTCCGCCACCGGTGCTATTGCCCAACAGGGTGCCGGTGGAAATTGGGCTACTGCTGGGCGAAGACGACGAAGAAGAGGAGGAAAACGTTGCCACAAACAGGGGAGAAGAGAAAACTAGAAGGGTGGAAATGACAGTGGGGACTTTGAATGTTGGTAGTATGACTGGTAAAGGGAGAGAGCTGGCTGATATGATGGAGAGGAGAAAGGTAGACATATTGTGTGTGCAAGAGACCAAGTGGAAGGGAAGTAAGAGCAGGGCATCGGCGGTGGGTACAAGTTGTTGTACCATGGTGAGGACAGGAAGAGAAATGGTGTTGGGGTCATTTTAAAGGAAGAGTATGTTAAAAGTGTGTTGGAGGTTAAGCGAGTGTCTGACAGGGTGATGGTGTGAAGTTGGAAATTGAAGGGGTGATGATGAATATCATCAGTGCATATGCCCCACAGGTAGGTTGTGAGATGAAGGGGAAAGAAGATTTTTGGAGTGTGTTAGATGAGGTGGTGGAGAGTGTGCTCAAGCATGAAAGAGTGGTGATAGGAGCAGACTTCAATGGGCATGTTGGTGAAGGGAACGGAGGTGATGAGGAAGTAATGGTAGATATGGTATCAAGGATAGGAATGGGGAAGGACAGATGGTAGTTGATTTTGCAAAAGGATGGAAATGGCTGTGGTGAATACCTACTTTAAGAAAAGGGAGGAGCACAGGGTAACATATAAGAGTGGAGGAAGGTGCACACAGGTGGACTACATTCTTTATAGGAGATGCAAGCTAAAAGAAATCACAGGCTGTAAGGTGGTAGCAGGAGAGAGTGTCACTAGACAGCATAGGATGGTTGTTTGTAGGATGACTTTAGAGGTAAAGAAGAAGAAGAGAGTGAGAGCTCAACAAAGGTTCAGATGGTGGAAGCTGAAGGAGGAAGACTGTTGTGTGAAATTTAGCGAGCAGGGAGAGAAGCACTAGTTGGAGGGGAAGCAATTTTGGACAACTGGAAAAGTACTGCAGATGTGGTGAGGAAGACAGCTAGGGCAGTACTGGTATGACATCTGGACCAGTGGAAGGAAGACAAGGAGACTTGGTGGTGGAATGAAGAGGTCCAAGGAAAGCATAAGGAGAAAGAGTGTTGGCGACAAATTTTGGGATAGTCGGAGAGATGAAGAAAGTAGACAGGAGTACAAGGAGATGCGGGTAAGGCGAGAAGAGAGTGGCAAAAGCAAAGGAAAAGGCATATTGCGAGCTGTACAAGACGTTGAATAGTAAGGAAGGAGGAAAGGACTTGTACGATTGGCAGACAAAGGGACAGAGCTGGAAAGGATGTGCCGCAGGTATGGTGGTAAAAGACTGCACATTGGTAATGTGTTGACAAGGAGGAGTGTGTGCTGAGAAGGTGGAGGGCATATTTGAAGAGTTGTGAATAAAGAAAATGAGCGAGAGAAAGCTGGCATTATGTGGTGAGAGTAAATCAGGAAGTAAAAGAGATTAGCAAGGACGAAGTGAGGGTGCTATGAAGAGGATGAAGAGTGGAAAGGCAGTTGGTCCAGATGACATTCCATGGAGGCATGGAAATGTCTAGGAGAGATGGCAGTAGAGTTTCTAACCAGATTGTTTAATAAAATCTTGGAAAGTGAGAGGATGCCTGAGGAGTGGAGACGAAGTGTGCTGGTTCCTATTTTCAAGAACAAGGGTGATGTGCAGAGCTGCAGTAACTACAGAGGCATAAAGCTGATCAGCCACAGCATGAAGTTATGGGAAAGAGTAGTAGAAGCTAGGCTTAGAAAACAGGTGAACATCTGTGAGCAGCAATATGGTTTCATGCTGGAAAGAGCACTACAGATGCAATGTTTGCTCTGAGAATACTGTTGGAAAAGTACAGAGAAGGACAGAAAGAGTTACATTGTGTGTTTGTGGACTTAGAAAAAGCTTATGATAGGGTGCCAAGAGAAGAGTTGTGGCAGTGTATGAGGAAGTCTGGAGTGGCAGAGAAGTACGTTAGGGTAGTGCAGGACATGTACAAGAATAGTGTGACAGCGGTGAGATGCGCAGTCGGAATGACAGACTCATTCAAGGTGGAGGTGGGATTACGCCAAGGATCAGCTCTGAGTCCTTTCTTGTTTGCAGTGGTGATGGACAGGTTGACAGATGAGATCAGACAGGAGTCCCCATGGACTATGATGTTTGCAGATGACATTGTGATCTGTAGTGAGAGTAGAGAGCAAGTTGAGTCTAGTCTGGAGAATGGAGATATGCTTTGGAGAGAAGGGGAATGAAAGTCAGTAGAAGCAAGACTGAGTACATGTGTGTGAATGAGAGGGAGCCCAGTGGAATAGTGCAGTTACAAGGAGTAGAAGTGGTGAAAGTAGATGAGTTTAAATATTTGGGGTCAACTGTTCAAAGTAATGGAGAGTGTGGTAAAGAGGTGAAGAAGAGAGTGCAGGCAGGGTGGAGTGGCTGGAGAAATGTGGCAGGAGTGATTTGTGACCGAAGAATATCAGCAAGAGTGAAGGGGAAAGTTTACAAAACAGTAGTGAGACCAGCTATGTTGTATGCTTTAGAGACAGTGGCACTAACAAAAAGACAGGAGGCAGAGCTGGAGGTGGCAGAGCTGAAGATGTTGAGATTCTCTTTGGGAGTGACAAGAATGGACAAGATTAGGAATGAACATATCAGAGGGACAGCTCAGATGGGACGGTTTGGAGACAAAGTCAGACAGACGAGATTGAGATGGTTTGGACATGTGCAGAGGAGGGACCCAGGGTATATAGGGAGAAGGATGCTGAGGATGGAGCCACCAGGCAGGAGGAGAGAGGGAGGCCAAAGAGGAGGTTCATGGATGTGCTGAGAGAGGACATGCAGGTGGTTGGTGTGACAGAGGAAGATACAGAGGACAGGGTGAGATGGAAACGATTGATCTGCTGTGGCGACCCCTAACGGGAACAGCTGAAAGACAAAGAAAGCCCAATTTCATAGCCTTAAGAGTGTGCATATCATGAATGCTTGGTCTTGTTGGATTTGTGAGAATTGACTGAATCTACTGGTACCTTGTTTCCCATGTAACAATAAGAAATATACTCAAAACCTGGATTAATCTTTTTAGTCACATAACACTACTATTATTCTGAACACTACTGTGTGTGTGTGTAATATATATATATATATATATATATATATATATATATATATATATATATATACAAGGTATCTTATAAAACTAACCGGCAGTTTTATAAAAAAAAAACTATATGGATTTGATTGACTTGCGATTACACCAATCATGCTTGAACCCTCGTGCATGCGTGAGTTTTTTCACGCATCGGTGACGTCATTTCCCTGTGGGCAGGCCTTGAGTGAGATGTGGTCCCGCCCTCTCAGCTGAATTCCTTTGTTTCACACGCTGCTCGAGACGGCACGCGTTGCTTTATCAAACTTTTTTCTGGACCTGTGAGGAATATCCGAGTGGACACTATTCGAGAAATTCAGCTGGTTTTCGGTGAAAAGTTTAACGGCTGATGAGAGTTATGGGGTGTTTCTGTCGCTGTAAGGACTTCCCACGGAGCGGGACGTCGTGCAGCGCTTCCAGGCGCCGTCGTCGGCCTGTTTCAAGCTGAAATCATCCTAATTTAAGGCTCTGTTGACCCAGGACGTCGTGAGAGAACAGAGAAGATTCAGAAGAGGCCGGCATGAGGACTTTATGCGGACATTCCACTGTTTAAGGACATTTTTTAATGAAAGACGTGCACGCAAATTCGCCGAGTCGTTTCCATGACAGGAAAAACACCTCCGTGTTGAAAACCATTTGTAAAATTCAGACGGCTTTTGATGGCTTTCAACAAGTGAGTAACTGAGAAATTGTTTAACAGCTTGGGCATGTTCCAACTTGCCCGTTAAGGTTTCCAACGGAGGTGTTTTTCCTGTCGTGACCCCCCGCGGTCGGGTCCAGCCCGACATGCGACTCTGCCCGCACGTTCTTTCATTACAAAATGTCCGTTAACAATGGAATGTCCGAATAAACTCCTCATGCCGACTTCTTCTGAAAGTTCTCTGTTCTCTGACGACTTACTGGGTCAACAGAGCCTGAAATGTGGAAGTTTTCAACTTGAAACGGTGAGACGCTGCCGCCTCGAAGCACAGATCACCGTCAGGCGCCGTGGGCCGTCCTTAAAGCGACACTACCAGACCAAAATCTCTCATCAGCCGTTAAAATTTTTACCGAAAACCAGCTGAATTTATCGAATGGTGTCCACTCAGTTGTGCCTTACAGTTTTGAAAAATTTTTGATCAAACAAAGCAGCAGTCTCTGAGCCATTCCTAAACAATGAAAAAATCGACGAGGGTGGGCGACTCCTCACTCAAAGACTGCCCACAGGCGAATGATGTAACCGACAGGCGTGAAAAAACTCTCGCATGCCCACGAGGGTTCAAGCATGTCTGATGTAATCACACGTGATTCAAATCCATATGGTTTTTGAAAAAAATAATAAGGTCGGATACTTTTCTAATAGACCTCGTGTGTATATATATATATATATGCACCTAAATTATTAATTAATTATTATTATATACATATTATTTACATCAACACCGCTTCACCACCACTACTATGAATAATAATCATAAATAACATTAAGTTCCTTTTAGTAATGATGCTATTGTGCAGGTGTGTAACAGTGAGGACCTTTTCATATGTTTATTTGGATGTCGGGAACAAAAACAACTCCATTTTGGAATAAGAAGGCTATTCAGAGAGTGCTTACTCAATGAATATACATATTATCCTATCCTGGGTTATAATGGAGAACCATTATCATAGCCATAATGCTGATGGTCAGAGTTAATGGCTTTTTCTTCTCAATTACATCTTTGTGATGTCACATAGGTTTATAGTGTTAAAGAGCATGCTTGCTTCAATGTTCCCGTCATGAAATGAGTCACATTTTCATGACAAAGGTTTTTTATTTTATTTTACTATTTCTAACCCTACCCCTTCCCCTAACCCTAACCATAACACTCGCAGACCCCCCCCCCCCCCCCCCCGCCTCACCCATTTCATGATCCCGTCACGAAATGCACATGTGAGCTCGAATTAGCAGACTAATGCAAATGTGAGCTCGAATTAGCAGACTAATTTACTTTTCATGATGATCATCACAAAAGGGTGTGAGATAATGTTGGTCTGAATGGCATGAAATATATTGACAGAGTTGGATCACCAACAGT
Organism: Thalassophryne amazonica; assembly: GCF_902500255.1. Classification (NCBI taxonomy): domain Eukaryota; kingdom Metazoa; phylum Chordata; class Actinopteri; order Batrachoidiformes; family Batrachoididae; genus Thalassophryne; species Thalassophryne amazonica. Next base: position 90,121,321 of record NC_047109.1, read on the forward strand.
TGCTCTGCTCTTCTATGACCACTAGACTGTCTCTCCACAAGCCTTCATCACAGTCCGTTCACTGATTTTGCAGTAATAGAGAATACAAGCAAACACAAGCAATCACATAACTTATTTACACCTTAGCTGGTTGTTAATGAAGTCACTGTATGAGTTCATGCTTCTATCAAAGCCAAATAATCATTGACCTGTGCACTGAGAGCAATAGTATTGCATATCTGTAGTCCTATTCATTACATCATGTCTCATCTATTACCATCACCCTGCCTGAAAGTTTATCACTGTACCAGATCCAGATGTTTAGGAAGATGTGCACAAAATGTCATTTCCTGACTCTGTCAATAGACTATGCATGTGCAAAGATGGACTGCTGATAGCTAAGATAATGTTTGACCAAATGGTCTCTATCGCTCCTGAGCAACTTGCATACATAAAAAAATAGTAATAATTTCACCTTACACTTTGGAATTAACAATGCAAATGTGTTCTGTGCAGTTTAGTGATAAATGATGGAAATGACATCTTATGAGACCTGCTATAGCCATTGTGTTGTCAATGTGGATCTAATCATAAAGTATCTAACATTAAACCTGAAAATTAAAACAACACTCTTTAAATAAAATCACAAACTGTGAAGCAACTTGACATTACTTTATAGACACATATTACCAGAATACTTTGTTTGTTTGCAAATTACTTTAACAGCTACACGCTAATTAGCCAAACAAGCATGGCAAACAATTGCAGCACTAGTCTAGCTAACTATCTAGCAAGGTCAATGCCAAAGTTTTTAATGATCAATAGTGTGATTAAAGCTGATTGGACTCTCCAACAGACTATTTACTATTTTATAGGGAGAATTTGATAAAATTTGATTCTGTAGTATGGCAAGTTAATATAATAGGCAGTAACTTTTTCACTTCCAGCAACTGCAAGATCTGCAGTAAGTAGCAAGCTAGCTAGGCACAGTTACTACCCAATATTAACCACTATGTGAAGTAAAATTATATGCACTGTCTGAAAAACAGTTGTCATCAATTTGATAAAACTTTATTCTGTGACATGATGAGGTAGTATGATAGTCAGTATTATTTTGGATATTGTTTACTGCCATCACCTGAAAAGACAGTATAAGTAAGATGGCTTTCAATTTGTCATTAACATCAATAGTGCAGCAGATAACAGAATATTTACAGAGGAATCTTTCAAATGGTGGCACAAGCACCAAATTTAGCACAATATTCCTTAGACATTGCTCTTTTTCAAAAGACTAATGTCTAAGGAGTATTTGTGCTGAATCTGGTGCTTGTACCACCTTTGGAATGATTGTTTGAATTATCTGCTGAACGTCTAGGTCATATGAGTTGATGCTGAACTTAGAAATATTTGCTAAATTTCAATTATATTCCTCTTGTGGTGACTCTTGGAAGACACAAATCATAACAACTGAGCTAAAATTTGGTCTGAAATGTTAAACAGATAAAAGGAAAATAGAACTAAAGTGGAAAAATTGTCAGTCAGATATGCATTTTCCTCAAAAATGTATAAACGTATCCCTGACAAAAGAACTATTTTTCCATAGGTTATCAAAATCATTACAAAACTTTTTAAAGACATCTTGTTGATAGACATAGAGGTGCACTTACATAATCTCCAACCTCAACTTTGTTTGTGTAGATTAATAAGTTTATAATCTAGGATTTTTGACCCAACAGGCAGGAGTGATAGCCAAGCAATTAAGTGTGCCTGTCTGCAGTGTGGAAGGTTCCTGGTTCAAGGCCATCCCTGCATGTCCTCCATGTAATGTGGAGTTGTGGCAGGAAGGGCAACCGGTGTAAAAACTTGTGCCAAATCACCATGCAGATCCACTTCGGATCTGCTGTAGTGACCCTGAGCGGAAAAAAAGGGAGAAGCTGGAGGGACCTACTTACTTTTGATGTGAGTGTTTACAGCAGCCAAACAAAGAAATGAAAGGCATCAGAGGGCTGATGCACACCCTGCACACACTACACACCACAATATGAAGGCACACGTAAATATACATATGTCCACAATGTTGTTTTTGACTATGTATGACTTCATCGCATGATTTTTGTGTTACCCTATTATCAAGTCATTCATACCAATTAATCACAAATATTTGATGATCAATACAGGCTTTAGCTCATCCATCTCGGCTTCTTGGTTGTAGAGATATAGAAATTGGTGTTTGACCAGCCATATACGCTTTGAGCTTGAACTTTGACCTTTGACCAAGCCTTTGAAAATCTAATCACCTCTAGATATCTGTCCAAGTAACATTCCCACTATGCTTGAAGGAAAACGCATTGCCCATCCTCTGTCTTTTTGCTTCGTTTTAAAAAGTAGCTGAATATACTTTTATACAGGCAAGATTTTAACTAAGGTTGTTGTTTTTACATTGTTTTCTACTTTTCTCTATATATTTTTTATAGTTTGATATGTTTTGGTTTTATTCTGGTGTTTTTTGTAAAGCACGTTGTAATTTGTCTGTGATAAGTTCTATATAAATAAATGTTATACACACACACACACACACTCTCTCTCACACACACACACACACACACACACACACACACCACACACACACAGACATTTCACCAGTAAAAACTCCAAAATTGCTTTTACAAGGTGAACCTGGCAACACTGTTTATGAGTTCCTGCAGAACATTATGTTCAAGCTGAAAAGCGATGAAAGTACTGTAGGGGTATCAACAGGTTTTTCGTCTGTTCACACAACAGTAATACTGTGTCAAAGTGCTTTTATTAGCTGACAAAACTAATTCTTTGCCAAAAGGAAACATCAACAGCTCATCGTGCCGATTCCCCAGTAAGGTCCAAAGTGCCACTTGTGACATCTGTGTGGATGGAGCAAGTGTGAAAGTACAAACTGTGACCAATTCAACATGCAGATCCACCTTGGATTTGCTGGTCGACCCCGAGTACAAAACAAGGGAGCAGCCGAAGGGACTTACTTACTATAAAATAAAAATACATTCTACTGCCAACTGTTCTGCATGTGCCATAATTTATTGTGCATCATTTTGCTTTTCCCAAATGCAATATATGGGTAACTCTAACAAATAAATAACCCTGAAAGGTTTTTCAGAACACAGCTGAATTGGAATTACTGATAAATAAATATTCTATTCAGCTTTATTCTGTCACATTCTAGTTCACGTTTTTCGAAAAGTAAATGATACATTGTGTGGTAATATCTTATGATTTTGGAGCATACAAATGTATCATACATTTTTATTATTTAAAAATAATTTTTAAGCTTCAAATATTTGAAGACTAACGTGTTCACTGGTTTGGTAAAGTACCCGCCTGTTATTCAAAGCTTTCTTAAACCATTTGGATAATGAATTATATCATAGTCAAGCAAATACTTTTGTCTATAAAGAGAATATTTTGCAGATAAAATGTTTTAATTTGACGGAAATTATGTGTTTATGTTGTTGCCTTTATAACAAATGTCTGAATCATACACTTTTATGCCACTTGGTGGAGTTATTTCTCTACCGTTCATATGATCTAACAACATTCGTGCTTCTTTCACAAGACTATCGCTTTACATATTGTTGACTCAAAATGTGTTATTCTCAACGAAGCAGAGCCCATTTAAAGGTTATTTAGTAAAAGGAACTGCCTGTACAATGCAGAACGTCAGGAATGATATAATAAATGTTGCACAAAATTCATCTGAAATAACAAAACACTAAATGTATCCTTAAAATGGGCATATTTAATTTTTTACAATTAGTTTAATAAGTGACTGTTGCTTGCACTTTATACTTTTTAATACTGTCTAATATCAAATTTATGGCTGAATACTGAAAGAATAATATCTGAGGAATTTGGAAGGTAAATTTTAGAAAAAAAAAGTTTGAAAATTACAAGTATTTAGTTTGTTTTTGAGAAATTATTTATTTTTAAAATATAGTCTGAGAAACTACTCTTGTTCCATTTCCCATCATTATGAATGATTGAATTATTTGAAGGACATTAAAGGAAGTCACTCAGTTTGGCAGCATTTCCATTGCAGTGACTAGAAACTACCTGCAACAAAATCAATTTAAACTGTGGAAATATTGTATAAGTGCACATGTCAGTGCTGCAGAAATTATTAATTATTTTGCCTACAGTGCATCCAGAAAGTATTCACAATGCTTCACTTTTTCTACATTTTATGTTACAGACTTATTCCAAAATGGGTTAAATTCATTTTTTTTCCTCAAACGTCTGCACACAATACCCCATAATGACAATGTGAAAAAGTTTTTTTTATATTTTTGTAAATTTATTAAAAATAAAAAACTAAGAAATCACAAGTACGGAAGTATTCACAGCCTTTTGTTGTGTGGGCCGCCAGGAAGAGAGGTACTGCTGGCCTACCACCAAGGGCGCCCTGCCTGAAGTGGCGGGCTTCAGGCACGAGAGGCGCTGCCGCCACGGACACAGCGGAGTGCAGCTGTCACTCATTAATTCCTGACAGCTGTAACTCATTCTTCATCATCTCACTCCATAAAACCCAGACGTCATCTCCACCTCATTGCCGAGATACGTACTTCTTTGGAGATAACTTTCTCTGCCTATATTAATTGATTCTAAGAGCTATTGTTTTGCAGCTGTCAACCAGAGGACCGGCGTGGGTCGCGACTGTTTCGTCCTACGTCCGTCAGATAAGTGGTTAAAACAGACGCTGCATGAGTGTGTGTTAGAGGTGGAGGTGGCATTCCCACCGTTGTTGTTACTGGGTGTACACACACCCACACTTGACTGTCTTTGTTCTTCGCCAGCAGTACCAGATCCGCAGTCGGGGACGGTGATCACCTGGGAATTCGGGACTTGGCGCTCCAGTATTCACCAGGTTCGGTTGGCGGCGGAAAATCGTGTGTTCCAACTCTTCTCAGGACAGACGTCTTCTATCCTCAAGCCTGCCCACAACGTCACCTTTGTGGATTGACTGTAATCATATTCTGTGATTGTCTGTGTATTCGTTGTGCACCTTCACAACATTAAATTGTTACTTTTTGGCTCATCTATTGACCGTTCATTTGCGCCCCCTGTTGTGGGTCCGTGTCACTACACTTTCACAACACCTTTGCCATGAAGCTCAAAATTGAGCTCAGGTGCATCCTGTTTCCAATGATCATCCTAATTGGAGTCCACCTGGGGTCAATTCAGTTAATTGGACATGATTTGGAAAGACACACCTGTCTAAATATAATGTCTCACAGTTGACCATTGCATGTCAGAAGCACAAACCAAACAGGAAGTCAAAGGAATTGTCTGTAGACCTGTGATACAAGATTGTCTCGAGGCACAAATCTGGGGATGGGTACAGAAACATTTCTGCTGCTTTGAAGGTCCCAGTGAGCATAGTGGCCTCCGTCATCCATAAATGGCAGAAGTTGGGATCCACCAGGACTCTCCCTGGAGCTGGCTTCCCATCTAACTGAGCGATCAAGGGAGAAGGGCCTTAGTCAGGGAGGTGACCAAGAACCCGATGGTCACTCTTAACCTCAGACTGGGGTGACAGTTCATCTTTCCAGTCCATCAGGAGTAAACCTTGACACAAAAGCAGGTTCTATCCATCTGTAACTAGATTTATAATGCCAGACACCCCCATTTACCTTGCCCCCCCCCCCCCCCGACTCCCACAAGGTACAGACTGATCATCCCTAACTTTTCATCTGCATGCCTGCACAGCCCCATTCCACTATATCTATTTGACAGTAAACTTAGTTTTGCTCATTTGTCTATTTGACTGCTTTACTTCTTACACAAGTATTTCTCCTTTTCTTTTATTGTTGTTTATGTACCAATGACACCAGATCAAATTCCTTGTATGTGAGAAATTACTTGGCAATAAATTCGATTCTGATTCAGCAGGACAATGACCCTAAGCACACAGCCAACATATCAAAGGAGTGACTTCAGGACAACTCTGTGAATGTCCTTGAGTGGCCCAACCAGAGGCAGACCTGAATCAGACTGAACATTTCTGTAGAGATCTGAAAGTGGTTGGCACCGACGTTCCCCATCCAACCTGATGGAGCTTGAGAGGTGCTGCAAAGAGGAATGAACAAAACTGCCCAAAGATAGGTGCACCAAGCTTGTGGCAATCATATTCAAGAAGACTTGAGGCTGTAATTGCTGCCAGAGGTGCATCAACAAAGTGTTAAGCAAAAGGTAATGAATGCTTATGTACATGTGATTTTCTTAGTTTTTATATTTAATAAATTTATCAATTTTTAAACCTTTTGCATGTTGTCATTATGGGCTGTGTGAGCAGAATTTTGAGGGAAAAAGATGAATTTATTCCATTTGAAAGGCTGTAACATAGCAACTTTGGAAAAAAAGGGAAGCGCTGTGAATACTTTCTACAACCCCTGGCAAAATTATGGAATCACCGGCGTCGGAGGATGTTCGTTCAGAGTTGTTTAATTTTGTAGGAAAAAAGCAGATCACAGACATGACACAAAACTAAAGTCATTTCAATGGCAACTTTCTGGCTTTAAGAAACACTATAGAAATCAAGAAAAAAGATTGTTGCAGTCAGTAACGGTTACTTTTTTAGACCAAGCAGAGGAAAAAAATATGGACTCACTCAATTCTGAGGAATAAATTATGGAATCACCCTGTAAATTTTCATACCCAAAACTAACACCTGCATCAAATCACATCTGCTCGTTAGTCCTGCATCTAAAAAGGAGTGATCACACCTTGGAGAGCTGTTTGCACCAAGTGGACTGACATGAATCATGGCTCCAACGCGAGAGATGTCAATTGAAACAAAGGAGAGGATTATCAAACTCTTAAGAGGGTAAATCATCACGCAATGTTGCAAAAGATGTTGGTTGTTCACAGTCAGCTGTGTCTAAACTCTGGACCAAATACAAACAACATGGGAAGGTTGTTAAAGGCAAACATACTGGTAGACCAAGGAAGACATCAAAGCATCAAGACAGAAAACTTAAAGCAATATGTCTCAAAATATGAAAATGCACAACAAAACAAATGAGGAACGAATGGGAGGAAACTGGAGTCAACGTTCTGTGACCGAACTGTAAGAAACCGCCCTAAAGGAAATGGGATTTACATACAGAAAAGCTAAACGAAAGCCATCATTAACACCTAAACAGAAAAAAAACAAGGTTACAATGGGCTAAGGAAAAGCAATCATGGACTGTGGATGACTGGATGAAAGTCATATTCAGTGATGAATCTCGAATCTTGCATTGGGCAAGATGATGATGCTGGAACCTTTGTTTGGTGCCGTTCCAATGAGATTTATAAAGATGACTGCCTGAAGAGAACATGTAATTTCCACAGTCATTATGATATGGGGCTGGCATGTCAGGTAAAGGCCTGGGGAGATGGCTGTCATTACATCATCAATAAATGCATAAGTCTACGTTGATATTTTGGACACTTTTCTGGTGCCATAACACCACAACACACAGTCATTATTGTAGCACACTGATCTTTAAGCTCCCCCCCCAAGATTCCACATTCTGTGCATTCAGAGATGCTCTTCTGTACCCTGTGTTTGTGGCAATGGTTGACTTACTGGTGCCTTTCTATCAGCTCAAACCAGTCTGGCTATTCTTCTCTGACCTCTGCCAAGGACAGGACATTTTCCCAGAGAGAACTGCCACTCACTGAGTGCTTCTTTCATTTGGGGCCATGATCAGCAGTTTGTGACATACTCAAACCAGCCCATCTGGCACCAGCAACCATGCAAAAGTTCAAAGTCACAAATCATGATTCTTGCCACTCTGATGCTTGGTTTGAACTTCATCACATCCTCTTTGCCATGTCGATCTGCTGAAAATACTTGAATTTCTGCCATGTGACTGTTTGATTGGGATATGTGTTTTAATGAGCAGTTAAACAGGTGTACCCAGTGAAGTGGTCAGTAAGAATATACACTGTGCTTTTTAGATCCAAACTTTAAAATACATGTATAATCCATCAAATGACCATTTTACTTTCCTTAAAATGTGCACAATATCACCCCTTTAATAAGAATTCAAGGCAGTCATTGGTCCATGTTGCTCTTCAAAACACTGTGAATATGGTTTATTTCATTTAATTCAAAATAATTCCACTCATCCATTCATTTTGGGTACTTACTGATTCTGGAGCCCATTTTAATTATTCCCTGACAACTTTTCTTCTATCTGCAAATTCTTTCATTATTTTTCTTCTTTTTTGAAATGAATTTTTTGCTCACGGCACTTGTTGGTGGTTGCTGAATTGCAGTTGTTGGACGTTTCTCGTGTTTGTATTCCAGCAGATCAAGCAGGCTGAACTCAAAGTTACAAAGAAGAAATAGTGAAGTCATTGAGACTAGATGACAAAATTCAGCATTTAATGTTTATGTGAATATTGAAGATGTAGGTTTTAAAACTGTATTCAACTTAAATTTTAAGCTGAGCCACATTAATCCAAATTGATAATGCCATATTCTATAGATGCTAAATGCATCTATAAGTTATATCCCAAGGGTCAGAGCACTTCAGAAAATTTCTACCAGAAGGACTCAGAAGGCAGTTGAAGTTGATCATTTTAATCCAACTGTTATGTGTCGACGCGGGTTTGAGGAGCGGACCTGCGTCAGACAGGACCCAGCGCTAAAAATAACCAGAAAGCGGTTCCAAACAGAAACTATTTATTATTCACCTGTGCTTAAAAGTGTAAAACATAAAAACAAGTCCCTCTGTGGAGTGATTCGTGGCTCGCTCTCCAGCGCCCGCAAGGATTAAAGCCGCGCTCCTGGACTTCCTACCACCCGCCAAACACCCCCCAGGTGGACACGACAAACTGATTCTCTGTGAAGCAAAGAGAAGGTGAGGTAAGGCAACAGATACAACTATATCTTCCAATAAACACACGCTATCAGCAACACACTCAGGTCAGTGTCCTTTTTTTTACTTTATGCAAATGAGCAGCTTCTCACAACAAGTGGAGGATCACTTATCCTTCACGCCACAGCAGTGAGAAGCAAACTGCACAATTCTCTTCACATTCCAGTATACTGTGTAACAAACACCAAGTTACTATCAACAATTACTTAAACACTTAATTACCTTTCGTGTGTGCTGACAGCATGTGTCCTCACCCCTCCCTGCTTCACGGGCTCGATGTGTCAAAACCCAGGCGCGGTCCTCAGCGTCTCACAAACGAACGTCACAAGGTCGAGTTCCCGGCAGTTCTGCTTGAATCACACATGACTTAAATGCAGAACGCCATCCAATTATCTGCTTCAGCTGCAAGTCGTCCAGGTTGCACTGAGCACCACTCACAGGTGCTTTCCATGATGTTAATGAGGGTGAAGACTCTTCAGCCAGCACCTTCTTCACAGACAAATCAGCCCTCATGCCACCTGGAGAGCAAAGAAAAGAAAAGAACACCAAAACATCCAGCCACGCCCCCCCCCCAACACACAACACCAACGTTACACTCTGTTGTGAATTAGATTTGGTGGTGGTACCTATCATGGCAGAAAACAGACTGGAAATGATCACAAATCCTGTAGTTGGAAATAGCAGGGGCAGACCAACTGGTGGCAGTGGGGGTGGAAGAGGGTATGTCTTGACAGTGATCTGTAAACAGCGAGAGTTAAGTGAGAACACTGATGTTTTAAGGAATGTCTGTGGTTCCTATTGGTCGAGAGCTGATGACTAATGGAAACACCTGCTTGATTTAGAAATTAAACGCTATGTTAATTAACTGAATCTGTGTGACTACTTAAAAATCTAAGTCCTCTGGTACAATTTATTTGTTCTGCTTTTTTTTTTTTTGCCAAGGTTCATGGTGTGTTGCAATGTGCAGTAATGGTACATCAAATCTACTAGAATTTAATTGATAAAGTTAAGGTAACTTTTTCCGCATAACTTTGTCAGTTAAGTGCAAAAGAATATTGGGATTTAGGTAACAATTAATTTCAGCTACAATATTGTTTTGCACTTAATTGACAATGTTATGTGGAAAAAGTTACCTTAACTTTATCAATTAAATTCTGGTAGATTCAGTTTGTGCCTAAGAGTGTATGTTTAATTTCTTAGAGTGTAAAATCCCTGGGGTACCATTGTTAGTCTTACATATTTTAAACACTGTGAATGTTCTTTGTATTTTAACGTTCACATTTATTAAAACTGTCAGGTTTTGGCCCTGGACCTGCACAGCATCTGGTTTTGTCCCCCAGTCTCCGTCTGTTTCCCTCTTTGTCCTTCTGTCCGATCCTGAGTGTTTATTTTCTGTTTCTTCCACTTTGGTCTTGGTTTTATGATCTGTTACACTTCAGCCATGTTAAGTTCTGTTCTAGTTTAGGTCTCTGCTTTTTATTTAGTCATACTGTGTTATTACATTAGGTTTGAGGATTATCTGTTACACTTCAGCCACTTATTGAGTTCTGTTCTAGTTTAGTCTTCATCCTTTACTTTCTGGTTATTCAGTCACTCTGTCTTGAGCACATTTGTCCCTCAGGTTTTTCTTTACACTCTGGCCACTTGTTGAGTTCTCATCTAGTTTAGATCCAACCTTTAATTTTCTGTTTCTGCTTTTTCACTTGTTTATTCTGCTTCCCTCACATTTGTATTTTAGGTATCATTATTTCCTAATTGTTTAACATTTGCTCTGTCACTATCACTTTCCTCTTTTTGCTGCTTTTGTCTGACACGCCCACCTGTCACTCCACCTGTCTTGTCCAGCCACGCCTTCTTCCCTGCACCTGTATCTCATCAAGCCCTGATTGTCCTCTGCTTTTAAACCACTTGTTCTCCACAACTCACTGCTAGTTCGTTGTGCATTCTGCCTCGTTCCAAGCCACCTGTATCCTGTCTTAGTCTGTGTTTTTGCCGTTCTCGACCTCTGCTTGTCCTTGACCACGTTTTTTGCCTGAGCCTGTTAACCTGCTTCTCTGTGCCTGAACCCTGCTTGTTTTTTGACTATGTTTTTGCCTCCTCCGATACATCTGTTTGCCCGTGCTGGAACTCCGCTTGTTACTGATCACGCTGCCACCTCAAGACTGTCTGAACCGCCGCCTGCCTGCTTGTGACCCTGTGTATCGACCTCAACCTGTTTTTTTTTTTTTTATTAAACCTTTTTCTAACCTCTAAGCAATGAGTCTGCATTTGTGTCCACCCGCCTGTCGTGCCAAGTCCTCACAGTTCCTGACGAAAACTTTATGCAGTGGCTGCATAAGCACATGTCTTCATGTTTGTCTCACTTTTTGATAACTCAATTAGTGGAAGACAGCCTCACACTTTACAGCATCTTGAAAACACCCAAGCACAAAAACAGCAAAAGGACACATAAGAACAGCAGGACTGCTGCTCATCATTTTAACTGAGGGAGGTGACAGTGATGTATTATTTTTTGACACAGGTGGAGGAACAATTTCAAAGTTGAAAAAGTGTGTATGAATGGGCGGGGTGGGATCTCTGGCCTGATCTCTAAAAATTATTATTATTGTATAAAAATGAATTTTTTTAACAGTTATTTTTTGTTAAGTTATGACTTAAAGGTGATCACTGAGTTACCACTTATTACAAAACAACACAACTATACAGTGATTCTATAGTGAAAATATCACTCAAATTTATTTAAGAATAATTTACAGCGCTACTTTGGCTGAATAACAACTGCCAATGTGTCAACTGTGTTTAAGTTTCATTTCAAAATAAAAGCCCATCTTGTGTATTGTATTGAGATTTTTGTACTGTATGTTGGAAAATTCTGGTGTGGATTTGGAAAAGAGGAGGACCTTTCAAATGATATAGTGAGTCGGTTGAACTGATAAGTGGTGCTTTTCTGAATTGTTGTTGGATGTTCTGGGCTGGAGGACACTGATGAGCTGCAGAGAATCAAAAAAGTGTGGGGATTTTGATCGTCATTTGTTTTTTAAACTTTGGAGAATGTGGATGAACACCGCAGAGTTAAAGCTGCACTGTTCCATAGCGCCACTTATGTACTAGAGGTGCAGTGACATACTCTGTGCACTGTATGACAGTACTTTGTACCCAAGGCCATCATAATATGGCCTCGGGTATAAATAACATGTTTCTCATATATTATGTAAAAGTAAAAGCTAGCAAGAAATAAACACTTTACTCTGTTTTTGTAACCTGAAAACACCTCTGGAGTGATTTGCAAGACATCGCGTGGACGTCAGCGTGCATGTTCATCAGATGCAGTCAAAGGTCATGTTCGCTCTTTTCAAAAGCTCATGTATGCACGCACACACACGCCCTTCTCTAGATGCCATTAAGGGCCCCTTTACACAAAGTGCAAATACGTGCAACTCCAAGGCGGCTCATGGCAGTAGAGCTCGTATGAGTGCACCACGAAATATTGCGTCGACGGTCAGGTGTTCACGATGCCGGTGCGACAGTTCGTGCATGTGGGAGCACAGTGCCAGCAGCTGTGCGATGTGTAACAACATCGTACAGCTGCTGGCAAGAAAAAAAAAATACATGCTGCGACAGTTCCGTGCACATGGAACACAGCAGCTTTTCACAGCAGCTACGCGATGTGGTTGAAAATAAAAAATATATATAACAATTACATGCCAACCATAGGAATCGAATCCCCACCTTCCAAAAGCTCTGATTTCCAGTCAGAAACTTTACCACTGAACTGCCATCACTGTCCTGTAAAAGCTGCAGGAAACTACCCAATATCAGAAAGGACATGGATGTATTTAAAAACATAAATAAAACCACACAACATATAAAAATGCCACATTTATCAAGCGGGCAATACAAATATGATTCGTTTGTTCCTCTGTAGATGACCCATGGTCACTGACGTACAGTCATGAAATGACATGAAGCAGTGATCATGTCCACATCTGCTGGCCCATGCGTGTGTCGAGCCGGCGTGCCACAGGACAGACACCACATCATGTGGAGCAGAGGTCACATGGGTGACATGACAGTGAGATCACCCATTGTGTGTTATGATCTGACGGTCCGTTTCAACCTGGCGGCAGCCAGTCTATGGGCTGCAGCCTGTTGCCAAGCAATATATGTTTTTATTTATGTCCATGTAATGACAGCAAGCAGACACACACTCGTCACAGTGAGCAGTTATTAGTTGATGTCTGTCCAAACACAGTACGTGTTGTCCAGCGGGGATGTCCAGAACGACAGATCTCCACAGCTGCTTCTGTCGGTGGCCACACCTCCTGTCAGTTCTGCGCACAGACCAAAGCCACACTCGTGGGGCACTTAGACAAATTTTACTGCCGGCATGACAATGATTGTCTGCTGACTGTCGTGTTAATAGTGCGAATGGCCACAGATTTTCTAATTGCCATGAGAGCGGTGTTAGATATTTGTGTGTGCTACCTGGAATTTGGCCGACACCTGCCGCGAGAGGGATTGATGGGTTCGCACAGCGCACACTCTGTCTTTCAGCTGCTGGTGTGCGCAAATAGTAGTAGCAACAGGTGTACGAGGCAGCTACGATTTTACACGTTTTGCACACGATTCCTGCTTCATGCGCACTTTATGCACAAATCGACCAAATTCGCACTGTGTGAAGGGGACCTAAACATTAAATAAAATATTGTTTTTGATTGACTGATTGAGTTTATTCTTCAACATCAGTATAAACATACAGAGGTGAATGTGTCAATGATACACAGACCGTACATAAACGCTTATTTCCATTGTGGTCCTTGTGAAATTATCACATGACAAAATAGAGGGGCTTGATTGAACATGTACAAATTGTAAATAAAACAATAGCATCTTAATAATTAAATAATAAATGTCATATATATATATATATATAGTTTGAACTTTGATACCAATTAAACAACTGCAAATTATAAAAAAGACAATGTTGATACAGCCAAGGGTATTTTAGCATTGTGTTATACTTTTAATTCCGGTTGTCTATTAGTTTATGATTTCAAAAATGAAAATTTTAAAAATACCTGGATATTAAGTATATATTTATGCTGATCTGAGAAACATAGGTTACTGCATGTAAAGTTCAAAGTTGTCGTTGCTATCGATACCTCAAAGTCAATATCAGGACTCTCCCCTCTGCACAGTTGTCCCCCAGCCTGCATTCATCCATCATCTTCTTCAAAGCAGATTATTTCTTGATCTTATCTCAGTAGCCTCTGCACAGCCGGCGTCCACGACGTTGATGTGATGCTCAGCCTTGCCAGATTATCTCAGTGTTGTTTCCATTACACCTTGAAGTGCATCAAAAATATCTCAGCATCCTTCTTCTGATGAAATCCAGCAGCCATTGAGTTGTGTCAATCCATTCCACATCTTCTGTGTTCAATGAAAGTTCCGTGAATTTAACTCTTCCACTTTCCTGCAGTTGAGAAAATCAGTGCATCAACCAGCTGAATTTTGGTGACTGATATAATTTTATTTATTCATATCTTTTCCGGTGACCTCTTCACTGTCTGAGCTGACTCTCACTCCATCCTACTTTTCACGTCCACCAGACCTGCTTAGGTAGCAGAGTGTCTTTCAGAACTGTATTGTCTACACTGTAGTGAGTCATCCTTTCTCAGCATTTTAAAATAACTCTTTGTTGACTGGCATTTCTACCTCACGATTCAGCACCATAATTTTTTTTTTAATGTGCACTTCTATAAAAATGTACACCTGCGTGATTGTTGTTTCTGTATTTTACTTTTTTCTTCAGTTGTTACTTGGGGATTCAAGCAAAACAAAATATGGTGCAGACTGTAGACAGATCATATATGTTCATAAAATCATAAACCTCATTGCCAGACTTCAAAAAGACACACATCACTGAATCTGTGGAAAGAAATGTCTAAACACCTTGGTATTGGCACCTTAATAATTAAAATACAGCAATACTTTATAGTAGTAATTTAGTAATCATAATTTTTAGCACAGGTGCACTTGCGGACCCGTTATAAGAAAATCTTTTCTACGCCCCTGTTGATGACGTATTTTAAGCAGAATCTAGTGTTATAAAGCGCTGTGAGATATTTGATGATTTTATTCATGTTCATTTCTCGTTGTTTGACTTTAACAGTGTCAGTCTGTAATTGAAAGGAATCATTTAATTAACAGTAGCACTGCAAAATAACATTTACTAAATTAATTCAGTATATTTTTCTTTTGCTGTCTTTAAAGACGTCAGAGCACCAAAAAAGAAAAGAAAAAACAGATGATGCCGAGGCTCAGAGTGGATTAAAGTTGAAAAATAAAATGTTCCTCCGTTAAAAAGGTAGGCGCTAGATGGCGCTGAACAGCTATATGTGAAAAACGTTCAACAGTTTTAAGAGGATGCTGTCAGAATTTACAGTCCAACACACACACACACACACACACACACACACACACACACACACACACACACACACACACACACACACACACACACACACACACACACACACACACACACACACACACAGAAAAATCACAAATCTTCAAAACTAACATGAGTAAAATAATTGATATTGTGCGCTCAAACATTTGCGTCAATGCGCACAGTATCTTAACTTTAAATGAATTTGTGTTTTTAAATGAATGTGTTTTAATGTTAAAACTCCAGAAAGTGCAAATGCAAAAATGAAAATTAAAAATAAAATGACTGGGTTTTCTTCCCCATCCACGAGGGAGGGGAGGAATTAAACCCAAAAGACAGAAAAGCCCAAAAATGTGATTCATCCACAGTTAATAAAATCCAGCTACACCACTCACTTTTAAAGCAAACAAGCCAACAAACAAATAAAAATAATAACTTATTTTAGTCAATTAATTCAAACAATTTGCATTTTTGGAAATCTTTTGAATTGTATTTTGTGTTCGTTTGAGTCCTCATATTTCAGCTGCGTTAAATGTCTATTTAACACTTAGAAACTCTCCAGGTTTTTTTTTTTTCCTGTACGCTTCACAATCTATTGCACGTTCCTTAAGAGCAAAATATTTTAAATAAACGCACATTAAAATTGGAAGAAATTCTTCAGAATGAAAGAAAGTTTGGTTGTCAGCAAAGAAAATAACCTGAAGGAGGAAAAAAACATAAAATGCCACTGACAATACAGTCGACATTTACTTGATATTTAGAAAGTTTCATAAAATATTAGTAAATTGGTGAATACAAGGTGCTGTTGCATACATGCGCTAGATTTTGCCCTCAGAAGTCAGAGACTTTATTTTACTGGAATACTGAATAATCCTTTCGTTAAAAAGTAGAAGTACATCAAAACAGCTTTTTTTTTAATTGCCATAGTATTATTTGCAGTAGATATTACATTCAATAGTAAAATATTTGCTATTTAAACGAATTCGTCTGCAAGGCCTTATAGATATTATGGGGGGTTTGTGCCAATTTTGGAAAGGCCAATATTTTTAGAACATGCGCCCTTTATTTTTTCCCCACATTTAACTATACAAAAACAACAATTAAACGAAGAAAGTAGTAAATAAACTCATATGCACCGTTTCCTGTTTTTTTTTTGGGGGGGGGGGGGGTGATTTTCGACTCAATAATCAAACTAAGTCGATTTTGAATCTGAATTCATACTGTCTTTATTGAGTGGCTCACATAAAAAGCCTTTCTCGGGAGAAAAAAAATCATTGTAAAATAAAAAAATCACTTTACAACATGCTTGTTTAAATTAAAACGAATGGATAAACAGTAAAAGATTTCCAAATCTTACAAATAAATTCAAAGTGCGCCTAATAATAGATCCCTAAATACAAGAAAACTCGTGGTTAAATAGCTCCCACAATACTTTTCATATCATGTCAAGGAAAAAAAAATCGAAGTACATTTTCTGTATATTTGCAAATATTTACTACAGTCCATGTACAACTAGAAATCCCTATACAAAAATCGTCTCCTGGACAAATACATTATTCACCTTTACATTGGCTGTAATGACTCTAACCTACGTCTCTCTTTATATACAACACAAGTAAAGTGTGAGTCAGCTGGACAAACTTGTTTTAACTGTAGGCTGTGAAGGTGTGATAAAACTTCTACTGAAGGGATCAGACAGATAAGAATATTAGAAAACCATCACCACCACACTCTGTTTCTATAGCCCCCAAATCAACTTTTTTTCTGCTCGATTCTAAAGTGCCAGAGTTTGGTTGAAAGCACATCTTTCCACAGCAGTATTTAAAATCATGCTGCAAAAAAACTTGTGCCCTGTCATAGATGTGCCACAATAACTTGATTACACTTTCACACCGCGGATGGTACAGTTATGGATTTAGTCTGAAACACGTTGAGAAGTCAAAACGCGTAAAGTGGCGCTCGTGATGGAGCGTTGCGCGTACCCGCAGTATTATTCCCCTTTGTGTTTCTTTTTTTTGGGGGGGGGGGGGGGGGGGCATTTAGAGGCCGTTCATGCCCACTGCCTGCGCTGTCTCGGATGGGTGTAATAAGTCGGGAGAGTGGCACGGAGGGCTTCCCGGCGCGCTGTGCTCGCTGTCGGTATCACTCCCTCTCTTCCCTCCGCTGCCCCCGGAGCCGGATCCGACGGACCCTCCGGCGCTGTGAGTCTTTACGTGTTTACTCAGGTGATCGCTACGCATAAATCTTTTGTTGCAAACCGGACAGGCGAACCGTTTTTCGCCGGTGTGCGTGCGTAAATGTCGCTGGAGCTCATCAGAACGCGTGAACCTCTTCCCGCAAAAGAGCCAGTTGCACACAAACGGTCTCTCGCCGGTGTGCCACCTCAAATGCGCCTTTAGGTGCGACGTTTTTCCGTAGACCTTCCCACAGCCGGGGATGTGGCAGCTGTGAAGACCTTTTCTCCGCAAGCTGGCTCCCGCCGGTCCCAGTCTTTCCGCCTCCTGGCAGTTTGGACAGTCGCAGGTGGCTCTGCCCGAGTAGCGCCGTGCAGATGACCTCGGAGAACCCGCTAAAGACGCGGGTGGACCTCCGGACAGCATAGTCCCCCCTGCTCCGGTTAACGGAGAGGGGCTTGTGTCCGGATAAGAGGACAGCACCGGTTTGAAACCGTCCATCAGATGTTGGCCGGTTGTCAACAGGTGTGGAGAGGGGCTTGTACTGAAAGCAGAGTGACTTAAACTGGAGTAGTCAGAATTATATCCGCCCAGAGGTGAGTGCAAGGACGCCTGGAGTCCACTGGAATGCAAGGACGATTGTAGTGCCGCTCCGTTAGGGTTTTGAACATCAATCCAACCGGCTCCGACGTCCCACCACGCTGACGCACCGGTGGTTCCAACATCTCCCGTGGGGATACCGGGATGAGATGACTTGAACCAGGACTCGTACGGATGCGCAACGCTCATCCTGGGGTAGATACCTTGCAAACTGTCCACTGACGTGTGCACCTTGGAGATGAAAACCGGCTGGTGGCTGGATTCTTGGGAGCTGCTGGTAACCGACGCCTGGAATACTGAATAATCGTTTCCAAAGTGTGAACTAGAAGAGGTGCCAGACGTGAGGGAGAACGCGCTGGATCCGGTGGAGCTGTTGGTGCCGAAAGAGTCCGAGATGCCGGATCCATTGCGTGACACCCCAAAGCCGGACAGGCCGGATCCCAGGCTGCAGCTGCTGGTAGCGGCGGCTCTTTTCCACGGGTGGAAACCTTTCCCAAATGATGAGGAGTTATCCGAAATGGCAGACGGTGAAGGGCTCGGACTCCCTATTTTGTTACATGTTGCAGCTAACATGGCTAAAGGAGTCGATCCTAACCTCGGCTCGTCCTGAAAGAGAAAGAAAAGCTGTAAGTGTGATGAGTTTAACAGAAAAGATGAAACAGGATAAGAGTATTTCTCTAAAGACCGCCATAGAGTATTCCTACCTTTACGCACAGATTGTACGCACAGAAACTACTGAGATGTGTCAAAGTGGGTTCAGAAATAAACGCCAAATATTACAGCAAGGAAAACACGCGTGGTTTGAACACCAGGACAAAGTTATCTTGCCTCTGTGATTAAGAAAATGACCGAAGCTCTGCCTTTACGCCTGACGCAAGTTTAATCCTCCACTGCTGGACAATGACAAGAACTAATTAAACCAGTAAGAAAGTCCTTTAGACTCACCCCTAGAAGTGAAGTTGCCATCACACAAAAAACACTGCCCTCCTCAGAGGATCTTTTTATATTTATGAATCAGAGCGCTGTTTTTTTGAGGTGTGCAATACAATGATGCGTTCCGCCCATTCTTCCACAATTGTAGGCTCCTCTCCGGCTTTGAAGTGCCGCTGTGACACGGGCGACCAATCAGCGGCTACGTCCCGCCGCACCGCCACATTGTGCCGTGAGGTCATCAATAGAGCTCAGCAGACAGCTCTCCACCCTCCCCGCCGCCCCCTCCGTCATAAAAGACAGCGGAAGGAAGGTAAAGTTAAATGAGAGTGAATTAGGAAGGAGGAATTAGGAGGCTACTTATTGAAATGTTTACAGTTCATCACATTCCATAAATTAGGAAAAGGCGATGGCGACCTTTGCCTGCACGGGGATGAACGGTGCGTAAAAGTGGAACCGAAACCACAGCGGATCAGCCGAGTATAAATTATGTCAAACTTAACTTTATATCCTGTAAAAAATAAATTCAGTCTGTCACTTTTACTCCCCACTTGAATACTGTGAACCCGAAAAGTTGCAAAACTTTCCCACCAAAAAGTTTCATGAGCTCACTTACTTTTTCAAGCTTTTATTTTTAAAGTTTATTTCCAAATTTTATTTTCTAAAAAAAACTTTAGATCTGTTGCACCTCCACCCTCGCGTATTCATTTCTCTTTACGTTTAGCATGTTTTAATCTCTTTTACAAACGCAATATACACAACTATTACGCACGTCATAAAGGCTGCATTGTTCTGGCGCTAGAAACGCGCGGTCTCAAACTTTCACTTTACTGTAATTGTCTTCAATTATGTTGACAATTTTGATTAAAACCGGCGCATTCCGGAGGAGGCTGGTTCAATTTGTGCATGCGCTGCATTTGATAAAGAAGAAAAGGGGGTCAATGCAGTTGACTCTGGGGAATAATTTCGGCCTCGAAATTATTAAATTCAAACATTTCTCAAGGTTTACTCATAATATGGAAAACGCCGACACGGCGGCTTGGCCTACTTTATTTATTAAACTAAGTGATTGCACTCTGTGTCACAAGGAAAATAAAGAACTTGAATTGGTTCATCCATTTATTTGCGCACTGACATTTTGGTAAATTGTAACGAGGTCAATTCGGTTAAATAATAATAATAATAATGATAATAATAATAATAACAACAACAACTTGTAGGTAAAATGTGTGTTGAACTCTCTCTGTGAGCGCTATTAACATTCAGTGCGCACTAGGAGCATAAATTTCATTTGAATTTCAAATTTAATAACGCAGGAGGTTTTTAATCATCCGCAGTTTTATTTGTTTGATATTAACATGCTTATTGACCGGGTCTGTTGACCATCTTGGTCATTACAGGACAGGGAAAAGTTAATTAAAACGACCAGGGATTATTCATCACATCATCTGCCTAACCCATGTCGCTTCCTTTATTACACAGCCTGATAGATGGACTTTCTGATTAATTCCCGTGTTTCTAGAATTGGACAACAGATTTTTGGATTAATTCGCACAGCTTTGGTGTGGGAAAAAAAAGGACGAACTGGGTAAGGAAAAACAACCAAAAAACAAATACTCAGAATTTTGCATAGTGTTGAACACATTGTGGGCTGTTATATTTATTTATTTATTTTAAGAAAATAAAATTTTGAGTTGGAAAATATTTTCGAACACATTGCCCTGCACATATTTATTTAAAATAATATTTGCCGTGTTTGTTGCGGCGTCGATTCAGTTATTCGAATTAGAAAGGACTGAGTTGAATCAAATGATCGCTT
The DNA here is from genome assembly GCF_902500255.1 of Thalassophryne amazonica. Lineage (NCBI taxonomy): Eukaryota > Metazoa > Chordata > Actinopteri > Batrachoidiformes > Batrachoididae > Thalassophryne > Thalassophryne amazonica. The sequence goes on from NC_047109.1 coordinate 90,142,192, forward strand.
ACATTCTATCGTTTTGAAAGACTTTTCAATTAGATTATTTCCATTAAAACGTCACAAAAAAAAAAAAAAATAGCGGGATTATAGGCAGCAGCGTTTCACGCAAATGAAATGTGAAAATCTACATACCGTGTTGCGTTCCGTGGTGCGCTGACTGAACCTGGACGGATGCGTTCAGCGCAGCATCTTCTGCCGGTTTGACTGAGCGGACTGTAAATGCAACACTGGCAACGCGCTGAGGAACAACTTTAGAAAATTACGCTGAGCATCTGAGCAACGTGTCCAAGTCAACAACAGTATCATTTGATATGTCATCCTAAAATAAATTAAACGTTTGTGTAAAAGTGGATTTTTAAAAAAAAAAAAAAAATTGCATCCAGAGCGCAGTATGCACGCGCTGAGAAGCTGCAGGTTGCAGCTGCAGGAGACGTGACCTCTACTGACAAATTACAAGTGATCAGCAAGGCTGATGTCACAGGTCAGTCTGATATCTCCTCTGGAAGGAACATTTCCAGCTGATATTTAATTCAGGTGCACAGAAAAATTGTATTTTAAAAGCTGTGCTGCTGCTGCTGCTTGTTGCGTTCACTGTCCGTTGGTGCGCACAGGTTGTCCTTATCGCGCGCCTGTAACTGTAAGCCGCAAGGAACAGATGTCCCCATTGAAGGCTTTCTTTCCCGACACACATGGGCCATATTACCATCATGAAATCAAACTCAAAACCTGTCCCTTTGGCCACTATAATGACCGAGTTATTCTGGGCCGCTAAACACGAACAAAGTGTGTGCAGTATTGCGTGCTCTGCTGCGTTTAGGGAGCCCGAAGAAAGGAGTCACACCGTGGACGCAGAACTATACTTTAATGTGGAGATTTACAACGCCACGCCATCATCTCAAGGCCTTCCTCACCGCATGTGAAAAGTCTTTCTTTAGAAAACCGAATTATTGTGGCTTTCCACAACAATTCTGAAACCACACAAGAAAAAAAAAAAAAAAAAAAAAAAAAAAAAAAAAAAATATATATATATATATATATATATATATATATATATATATGAACAAATTGATTGTTAGATCAACTTAAAAATGGTTAACACTCAAATGCATGAGAATCCAAGTAACATTTATGCCTACTTGTTAATTTCGTCAAATATAACTTATTTAAGTGTTAGATACTGAAGCAATTTCATAATTTTTTCTCTTCTTCAGTGTAGATAGATATATTGTTACATATAATAAAGTCAAACTGAACAGAGGACTGCAGAATCTGTTGGTTCTTCTTGTTGTTGTTGTTTTTTCTTCTTCTTCTTCTGCTTTTTCTATTCACCAGAAGGTTGGAACGAGCAGATGTCCATCTGCACAGTGAGTTGCCAAGTGGGTCCGGAGCAGGGCAGGCACATACACAAGGGCCCAAATGGTGTGACAAAAGATGTGCAGGAAGCCCCTCTCCGCCTGGGTGAGCCACAGAGAGGGTTTCCCCCCCTTTGCCAGCCTGCAGGGACCCCCACAACACCAGCCAGAGTGGCTCATGGCAGCAAGGCCCGAGTGCACGGTACAAAACACCATAACATGTGCACCCAAACACTTGAAATAAACAGTAAAATGCACAATAGTGCACTTACAGAGTCATCGCCATCCTCATCTATTGTTAGAATCATGATTATTTTTCATATCAGCTGACATATAGACAACTTATAAAGATATGAATTATCATCTCTAAGATTTGAACATTTCTGCTTGAAACTACCATATTATTGCAGTGATTATGATTAGTAGCATTATTAGGATCATCTATCTATCTATGGGTCATGAGGTCATGAAAAGTGGGCTTGGTTTTTGGATTGGCTCCAAGCACAGGTGTGCGGCATGGCCGGTGGTGAAGCGGTGCATTGAACCTTGAGCAATGATATAAATGTCTGGCTAATAAAATGACTAGTTAACAATCTTTTGACTGCTCCAACCTCTGAGCCTTTGTCGCGTATCGATCGGCCAGCTGTTCCCGGCTTTGTGTGACAGGACGAGCGGCTGCGGCTCCTTTGAGATGAAAAGAAGAGAGACGCCAGAAAACTTTTCAGCTCTTTTCAAGACTTATATTGCACATGTTGCACCAAGTGTCTTCATGGCTGTTTTAAAGTGCTTTCTTTTTAGCAGCGTCACAGGCTTCTTTGTTCACAGTTGCTATGTTGTTGGTTTGCATGGAAACCATGTAAATGGAATCCTGAATGGGAATAATTTGTCCCCTTATGTTAAGATAATTGGATGTTCAATAGCAAACATTCTCAGAATTGCCATCAGTGTCACGTGATGGGTCTTGTCATAAAAAATAAGTCAAAGCTGGGTGCTAATGATCCGTATGAGCACCTGTCAGTCAAAACACCAGCCAGGACTCGACCTGCCTGCTTTGCACTTGAAGCATTTATTCAGTCATTAGCCTTCAGATTTTGGATCGCCCTGTAGGGTGTGATGGTCGATATTTCCCGGGCCACTTGTTTGCTTGGCCGACGTGACAGATTACAGCATTTCAAATGGAGACTGTTTATAATAAACAGAGATAACAGTGTGTTTTGCTGCCATTTGGCTGGGCCGCTATGTCTGTGGGCCATGAGGTCTTCTTATTGACTTTCACTGAGCCCAACATTGCACTTTGTCAGTGTGAGCGGCAGCCTAAGAGACAGGCGGGCGAGCCAGTCATACAAAGTGAAGTACTTAGGATTAGCCCTGGCTCTTCAAGTTTCAGTAATTATCCTCCTGGAGGCATTCTTGCTGTGTTGGATAATAATGGAAGTCCGGGTGCACGCCTGTCACCTCTCAAGTGTGGGTGGAGGAAGCCGACGAGAGGCAGAGGACAGAAATGTTTGCTCTGCTGTTATGTCACCCAAAGAGCACGAGAGTGAGCAAACTTGCATTGTTGGCTGAGAGGAGATGATGCCGCGCAACGTAACTGATTTTTGTGACATGCGCAATGTTTTCAGCTGAGGATGTGATAATGAAACACGCACGCCGAAGGCGATAATGTGTTCGAGAACTAGTGTGATTATCGCATGTCTGAAATGTGTTTCAAGCAAACAAGTCTGTTACGTCACATCTCAGCAGTGCCCATTCCATTTGGCACAAATATGTCAATCTATGAGGTATTCTCACAAGGAAAAAAAAAGTTTGCTCTTTGTCTGATTCATTCATTAAAATTTCATTCAAGTTGGACTAAGAGGAAGGTGTTTCTACACGGGGGGGGACACAACATTTTAATTAAGAGTCGGGGCTATTTCCCAGAGGGGAAATTGTCTTCTTCCATTAACTTAGTTTATCATATAATAAAGAGGTTGCCTTGTCCTTCCCTACCCAGACAATTGGTTTTAATCAGCCTGCAGGCTTTTCATGGCTGATAATTTATGCTAAATTGACATGGGTGGAGGATATCACAGAAAATCATTATGACAGGGCTCAGGTCACTGCCTGTCACTTTGTAGTTTTATCCTTTTCATTGAGCTCATGCACAAAAACAAACTTAAGAAAAATGGCAAGCATGATGGGAAAATTATCGTCTCAGACTGCTCTACTGAAAATATTTGTTTTTGGGATGTATCAATATTTTCAGTGGCTTTTTGCCCTCATTTTTACAGTACACTAATAAAAGTTAGATATGCGACAAAGTTTTGCTCATTGATTTTGCAGACCACAGTGTGTGTTGTACATTTGGCACCCTCAGTCATGGATCTGTGCCAAACACAAATATAAATGTTTGGCACAAAGCTGCACATGCAGCATACTCAGTAAATTTTAGGAGCGCATATATATATATTTACAGTAGTGTTCAGAATAATAGTAGTGCTATGTGACTAAAAAGATTAATCCAGGTTTTGAGTATATTTCTTATTGTTACATGGGAAACAAGGTACCAGTAGATTCAGTAGATTCTCACAAATCCAACAAGTCCAAGCATTCATGATATGCACACTCTTAAGGCTATGAAATTGGGCTATTAGTAAAAAAAAAAGTAGAAAAGGGGGTGTTCACAATAATAGTAGTGTGGCATTCAGTCAGTGAGTTCGTCAGTTTTGTGGAACAAACAGGTGTGAATCAGGTGTCTCCTATTTAAGGATGAAGCCAGCACCTGTTGAACATGCTTTTCTCTTTGAAAGCCTGAGGAAAATAGGACGTTCAAGACATTGTTCAGAAGAACAGCGTAGTTTGATTAAAAAGTTGATTGGAGAGCGGAAAACTTATACACAGTAGCAAAAAATTATAGGGTGTTCATCTACAATGATCTCCAATGCTTTAAAATGGACAAAAAAACCAGAGATGTGTGGAAGAAAACGGAAAACAACCATCAAAATGGACAGAAGAATAACCAGAATGGCAAAGGCTCACCCATTGATCAGCTCCAGGATGATCAATGACAGTCTTGAGTTATCTGTAAGTGCTGTGACAGTTAGATGCCTGTGTGAAGCTAATTTATTTGCAAGAATCCCCCACAAAGTCACTCTGTTAAATAAAAGACATGTGCAGAAGAGGTTACAATTTGCCAAAGAACACATCAACTGGCCTAAAGAGAAATGGAGGAATATTTTGTGGACTAATGAGAGTAAAATTGTTCTTTTTGGGTCCAAGGACTGCAGACAGTTTGTGAGACGACCCCTAAACTCTGAATTTAAGCCACAGTTCACAGTGAAGACAGTGAAGCATGGTGGTGCAAGCATCATGATATGGGCATGTTTCTCCTACTATGGTGTTGGGCCTATATATCGCATATCAATATGTCAAAATACTTGAAGAGGTCATGTTGCCTTATGCTGAAGAGGACATGCCCTTGAAATGGGTGTTTAAACAAGACAATGAACCCAAGCACACCAGTAAACAAGCAAAATCTTGGTTCCAAACCAACAAAATTAATGCTTCGCAGATGTGAAGAAATAATGAAAAACTGTGGTTATACAACTAAATACTAGTTTAGTGATTCACAGGATTACTAAAAAAGCAGTTTGAACATAATAGTTTTGAGTTTGTAGCGTCAACAGCAGATGCTACTATTTTTGTGAACACCCCCTTTTCTACTTTTTTTACTAATAGCCCAATTTCATAGCCACATGGGGTGTGCAGCCAGTACATTCTGAGTGCCGGTCCCAAGCCCGGATAAATGAGGAGGGTTGCGTCAGGAAGGGCATCCGGCGTAAAACAAGCCAACCCAACTATGCAGACTCAGAATCGAATTCCCATACCGGATCGGTCGTGGCCCGGGTTAACAACGTCCGCCACCGGTGCTATTGCCCAACAGGGTGCCGGTGGAAATTGGGCTACTGCTGGGCGAAGACGACGAAGAAGAGGAGGAAAACGTTGCCACAAACAGCGGGAGAAGAAGAAAACTAGAAGGGTGGAAATGACAGTGGGGACTTTGAATGTTGGTAGTATGACTGGTAAAGGGAGAGAGCTGGCTGATATGATGGAGAGGAGAAAGGTAGACATATTGTGTGTGCAAGAGACCAAGTGGAAGGGAAGTAAGAGCAGGAGCATCGGCGGTGGGTACAAGTTGTTGTACCATGGTGAGGACAGGAAGAGAAATGGTGTTGGGGTCATTTTAAAGGAAGAGTATGTTAAAAGTGTGTTGGAGGTTAAGCGAGTGTCTGACAGGGTGATGAGTGTGAAGTTGGAAATTGAAGGGGTGATGATGAATATCATCAGTGCATATGCCCCACAGGTAGGTTGTGAGATGAAGGGGAAAGAAGATTTTTGGAGTGTGTTAGATGAGGTGGTGGAGAGTGTGCCCAAGCATGAAAGAGTGGTGATAGGAGCAGACTTCAATGGGCATGTTGGTGAAGGGAACGGAGGTGATGAGGAAGTAATGGTAGATATGGTATCAAGGATAGGAATGGGGAAGGACAGATGGTAGTTGATTTTGCAAAAGGATGGAAATGGCTGTGGTGAATACCTACTTTAAGAAAAGGGAGGAGCACAGGGTAACATATAAGAGTGGAGGAAGGTGCACACAGGTGGACTACATTCTTTATAGGAGATGCAAGCTAAAAGAAATCACAGGCTGTAAGGTGGTAGCAGGAGAGAGTGTCACTAGACAGCATAGGATGGTTGTTTGTAGGATGACTTTAGAGGTAAAGAAGAAGAAGAGAGTGAGAGCTCAACAAAGGTTCAGATGGTGGAAGCTGAAGGAGGAAGACTGTTGTGTGAAATTTAGCGAGCAGGTGAGAGAAGCACTAGTTGGAGGGGAAGCAATTTTGGACAACTGGAAAAGTACTGCAGATGTGGTGAGGAAGACAGCTAGGGCAGTACTGGGTATGACATCTGGACAGTGGAAGGAAGACAAGGAGACTTGGTGGTGGAATGAAGAGGTCCAGGAAAGCATAAGGAGAAAGAGGTTGGCGACAAAATTTTGGGATAGTCGGAGAGATGAAGAAAGTAGACAGGAGTACAAGGAGATGCGGCGTAAGGCGAGAAGAGAAGTGGCAAAAGCAAAGGAAAAGGCATATTGCGAGCTGTACAAGAAGTTGAATAGTAAGGAAGGAGAAAAGGACTTGTACCGATTGGCCAGACAAAGGGACAGAGCTGGAAAGGATGTGCAGCAGGTTATGGTGGTAAAAGATGCACATGGTAATGTGTTGACAAGTGAGGAGTGTGTGCTGAGAAGGTGGAGGGCATATTTTGAAGAGTTGATGAATAAAGAAAATGAGCGAGAGAAAAGGCTGGATTATGTGGTGAGAGTAAATCAGGAAGTAAAAGAGATTAGCAAGGACGAAGTGAGGGCTGCTATGAAGAGGATGAAGAGTGGAAAGGCAGTTGGTCCAGATGACATTCCAATGGAGGCATGGAAATGTCTAGGAGAGATGGCAGTAGAGTTTCTAACCAGATTGTTTAATAAAATCTTGGAAAGTGAGAGGATGCCTGAGGAGTGGAGACGAAGTGTGCTGGTTCCTATTTTCAAGAACAAGGGTGATGTGCAGAGCTGCAGTAACTACAGAGGCATAAAGCTGATCAGCCACAGCATGAAGTTATGGGAAAGAGTAGTAGAAGCTAGGCTTAGAAAACAGGTGAACATCTGTGAGCAGCAATATGGTTTCATGCTGAGAAAGAGCACTACAGATGCAATGTTTGCTCTGAGAATACTGTTGGAAAAGTACAGAGAAGGACAGAAAGAGTTACATTGTGTGTTTGTGGACTTAGAAAAAGCTTATGATAGGGTGCCAAGAGAAGAGTTGTGGCAGTGTATGAGGAAGTCTGGAGTGGCAGAGAAGTACGTTAGGGTAGTGCAGGACATGTACAAGAATAGTGTGACAGCGGTGAGATGCGCAGTCGGAATGACAGACTCATTCAAGGTGGAGGTGGGATTATGCCAAGGATCAGCTCTGAGTCCTTTCTTGTTTGCAGTGGTGATGGACAGGTTGACAGATGAGATCAGACAGGAGTCCCCATGGACTATGATGTTTGCAGATGACATTGTGATCTGTAGTGAGAGTAGAGAGCAAGTTGAGTCTAGTCTGGAGAAGTGGAGATATGCTTTGGAGAGAAGGGGAATGAAAGTCAGTAGAAGCAAGACTGAGTACATGTGTGTGAATGAGAGGGAGCCCAGTGGAATAGTGCAGTTACAAGGAGTAGAAGTGGTGAAAGTAGATGAGTTTAAATATTTGGGGTCAACTGTTCAAAGTAATGGAGAGTGTGGTAAAGAGGTGAAGAAGAGAGTGCAGGCAGGGTGGAGTGGCTGGAGAAATGTGGCAGGAGTGATTTGTGACCGAAGAATATCAGCAAGAGTGAAGGGGAAAGTTTACAAAACAGTAGTGAGACCAGCTATGTTGTATGCTTTAGAGACAGTGGCACTAACAAAAAGACAGGAGGCAGAGCTGGAGGTGGCAGAGCTGAAGATGTTGAGATTCTCTTTGGGAGTGACAAGAATGGACAAGATTAGGAATGAACATATCAGAGGGACAGCTCAGATGGGACGGTTTGGAGACAAAGTCAGACAGACGAGATTGAGATGGTTTGGACATGTGCAGAGGAGGGACCCAGGGTATATAGGGAGAAGGATGCTGAGGATGGAGCCACCAGGCAGGAGGAGAAGAGGGAGGCCAAAGAGGAGGTTCATGGATGTGCTGAGAGAGGACATGCAGGTGGTTGGTGTGACAGAGGAAGATACAGAGGACAGGGTGAGATGGAAACGATTGATCTGCTGTGGCGACCCCTAACGGGAACAGCTGAAAGACAAAGAAGAAGCCCAATTTCATAGCCTTAAGAGTGTGCATATCATGAATGCTTGGTCTTGTTGGATTTGTGAGAATTGACTGAATCTACTGGTACCTTGTTTCCCATGTAACAATAAGAAATATACTCAAAACCTGGATTAATCTTTTTAGTCACATAACACTACTATTATTCTGAACACTACTGTGTGTGTGTGTGTATATATATATATATATATATATATATATATATATATATATATATATATACAAGGTATCTTATAAAACTAACCGGCAGTTTTATAAAAAAAAAAAACTATATGGATTTGATTGACTTGCGATTACACCAATCATGCTTGAACCCTCGTGCGCATGCGTGAGTTTTTTCACGCGTCGGTGACGTCATTTCCCTGTGGGCAGGCCTTGAGTGAGATGTGGTCCCGCCCTCTCAGCTGAATTCCTTTGTTTCACACGCTGCTCGAGACGGCACGCGTTGCTTTATCAAACTTTTTTCTGGACCTGTGAGGAATATCCGAGTGGACACTATTCGAGAAATTCAGCTGGTTTTCGGTGAAAAGTTTAACGGCTGATGAGAGATTATGGGGTGTTTCTGTCGCTGTAAGGACTTCCCACGGAGCGGGACGTCGTGCAGCGCTTCCAGGCGCCGTCGTCGGCCTGTTTCAAGCTGAAATCATCCTAATTTAAGGCTCTGTTGACCCAGGACGTCGTGAGAGAACAGAGAAGATTCAGAAGAGGCCGGCATGAGGACTTTATGCGGACATTCCACTGTTTAAGGACATTTTTTAATGAAAGACGTGCACGCAAATTCGCCGAGTCGTTTCCATGACAGGAAAAACACCTCCGTGTTGAAAACCATTTGTAAAATTCAGACGGCTTTTGATGGCTTTCAACAAGTGAGTAACTGAGAAATTGTTTAACAGCTTGGGCATGTTCCAACTTGCCCGTTAAGGTTTCCAACGGAGGTGTTTTTCCTGTCGTGACCCCCCGCGGTCGGGTCCAGCCCGACATGCGACTCTGCCCGCACGTTCTTTCATTACAAAATGTCCGTTAACAATGGAATGTCCGAATAAACTCCTCATGCCGACTTCTTCTGAAAGTTCTCTGTTCTCTGACGACTTACTGGGTCAACAGAGCCTGAAATGTGGAAGTTTTCAACTTGAAACGGTGAGACGCTGCCGCCTCGAAGCACAGATCACCGTCAGGCGCCGTGGGCCGTCCTTAAAGCGACACTACCAGACCAAAATCTCTCATCAGCCGTTAAAATTTTTACCGAAAACCAGCTGAATTTATCGAATGGTGTCCACTCAGTTGTGCCTTACAGTTTTGAAAAATTTTTGATCAAACAAAGCAGCAGTCTCTGAGCCATTCCTAAACAATGAAAAAATCGACGAGAGGGTGGGCGACTCCTCACTCAAAGACTGCCCACAGGCGAATGATGTAACCGACAGGCGTGAAAAAACTCTCGCATGCCCACGAGGGTTCAAGCATGTCTGATGTAATCACACGTGATTCAAATCCATATGGTTTTTGAAAAAAATAATAAGGTCGGATACTTTTCTAATAGACCTCGTGTGTATATATATATATATATGCACCTAAATTATTAATTAATTATTATTATATACATATTATTTACATCAACACCGCTTCACCACCACTACTATGAATAATAATCATAAATAACATTAAGTTCCTTTTAGTAATGATGCTATTGTGCAGGTGTGTAACAGTGAGGACCTTTTCATATGTTTATTTGGATGTCGGGAACAAAAACAACTCCATTTTGGAATAAGAAGGCTATTCAGAGAGTGCTTACTCAATGAATATACATATTATCCTATCCTGGTTATAATGGAGAACCATTATCATAGCCATAATGCTGATGGTCAGAGTTAATGGCTTTTTCTTCTCAATTACATCTTTGTGATGTCACATAGGTTTATAGTGTTAAAGAGCATGCTTGCTTCAATGTTCCCGTCATGAAATGAGTCACATTTTCATGACAAAGGTTTTTTATTTTATTTTACTATTTCTAACCCTACCCCTTCCCCTAACCCTAACCATAACACTCGCAGACCCCCACCACCCCCCCTCCCCCGCCTCACCCATTTCATGATCCCGTCACGAAATGCACATGTGAGCTCGAATTAGCAGACTAATGCAAATGTGAGCTCGAATTAGCAGACTAATTTACTTTTCATGATGATCATCACAAAAGGGCGTGAGATAATGTTGGTCTGAATGGCATGAAATATATTGACAGAGTTGGATCACCACCAACAGTTGCTCTGCTCTTCTATGACCACTAGACTGTCTCTCCACAAGCCTTCATCACAGTCCGTTCACTGATTTTGCAGTAATAGAGAATACAAGCAAACACAAGCAATCACATAACTTATTTACACCTTAGCTGGTTGTTAATGAAGTCACTGTATGAGTTCATGCTTCTATCAAAGCCAAATAATCATTGACCTGTGCACTGAGAGCAATAGTATTGCATATCTGTAGTCCTATTCATTACATCATGTCTCATCTATTACCATCACCCTGCCTGAAAGTTTATCACTGTACCAGATCCAGATGTTTAGGAAGATGTGCACAAAATGTCATTTCCTGACTCTGTCAAATAGACTATGCATGTGCAAAGATGGACTGCTGATAGCTAAGATAATGTTTGACCAAATGGTCTCTATCGCTCCTGAGCAACTTGCATACATAAAAAAATAGTAATAATTTCACCTTACACTTTGGAATTAACAATGCAAATGTGTTCTGTGCAGTTTAGTGATAAATGATGGAAATGACATCTTATGAGACCTGCTATAGCCATTGTGTTGTCAATGTGGATCTAATCATAAAGTATCTAACATTAAACCTGAAAATTAAAACAACACTCTTTAAATAAAATCACAAACTGTGAAGCAACTTGACATTACTTTATAGACACATATTACCAGAATACTTTGTTTGTTTGCAAATTACTTTAACAGCTACACGCTAATTAGCCAAACAAGCATGGCAAACAATTGCAGCACTAGTCTAGCTAACTATCTAGCAAGGTCAATGCCAAAGTTTTTAATGATCAATAGTGTGATTAAAGCTGATTGGACTCTCCAACAGACTATTTACTATTTTATAGGGAGAATTTGATAAAATTTGATTCTGTAGTATGGCAAGTTAATATAATAGGCAGTAACCTTTTTCACTTCCAGCAACTGCAAGATCTGCAGTAAGTAGCAAGCTAGCTAGGCACAGTTACTACCCAATATTAACCACTATGTGAAGTAAAATTATATGCACTGTCTGAAAAACAGTTGTCATCAATTTGATAAAACTTTATTCTGTGACATGATGAGGTAGTATGATAGTCAGTATTATTTTGGATATTGTTTACTGCCATCACCTGAAAAGACAGTATAAGTAAGATGGCTTTCAATTTGTCATTAACATCAATAGTGCAGCAGATAACAGAATATTTACAGAGGAATCTTTCAAATGGTGGCACAAGCACCAAATTTAGCACAAATATTCCTTAGACATTGCTCTTTTTCAAAAGACTAATGTCTAAGGAGTATTTGTGCTGAATCTGGTGCTTGTACCACCTTTGGAATGATTGTTTGAATTATCTGCTGAACGTCTAGGTCAATATGAGTTGATGCTGAACTTAGAAATATTTTGCTAAATTTCAATTATATTTCCTCTTGTGGTGACTCTTGGAAGAACAACAAATCATAACAACTGAGCTAAAATTTGGTCTGAAATGTTAAACAGATAAAAGGAAAATAGAACTAAAGTGGAAAAATTGTCAGTCAGATATGCATTTTCCTCAAAAATGTATAAACGTATCCCTGACAAAAGAACTATTTTTCCATAGGTTATCAAAATCATTACAAAACTTTTTAAAGACATCTTGTTGATAGACATAGAGGTGCACTTACATAATCTCCAACCTCAACTTTGTTTGTGTAGATTAATAAGTTTATAATCTAGGATTTTTGACCCAACAGGCAGGAGTGATAGCCAAGCAATTAAGTGTGCCTGTCTGCAGTGTGGAAGGTTCCTGGTTCAAGGCCATCCCTGCATGTCCTCCATGTAATGTGGAGTTGTGGCAGGAAGGGCAACCGGTGTAAAAACTTGTGCCAAATCACCATGCAGATCCACTTCGGATCTGCTGTAGTGACCCTGAGCGGAAAAAAAGGGAGAAGCTGGAGGGACCTACTTACTTTTGATGTGAGTGTTTACAGCAGCCAAACAAAGAAATGAAAGGCATCAGAGGGCTGATGCACACCCTGCACACACTACACACCACAATATGAAGGCACACGTAAATATACATATGTCCACAATGTTGTTTTTGACTATGTATGACTTCATCGCATGATTTTTGTGTTACCCTATTATCAAGTCATTCATACCAATTAATCACAAATATTTTGATGATCAATACAGGCTTTAGCTCATCCATCTCGGCTTCTTGGTTGTAGAGATATAGAAATTGGTGTTTGACCAGCCATATACGCTTTGAGCTTGAACTTTGACCTTTGACCAAGCCTTTGAAAATCTAATCACCTCTAGATATCTGTCCAAGTAACATTCCCACTATGCTTGAAGGAAAACGCATTGCCCATCCTCTGTCTTTTTGCTTCGTTTTAAAAAGTAGCTGAATATACTTTTATACAGGCAAGATTTTAACTAAGGTTGTTGTTTTTACATTGTTTTCTACTTTTCTCTATATATTTTTATATAGTTTGATATGTTTTGGTTTTATTTCTGGTGTTTTTTGTAAAGCACGTTGTAATTTTGTCTGTGATAAGTTCTATATAAATAAATGTTATACACACACACACACACACACACACACACACACACACACACACACACACACACACACACACACACAGACAGACATTTCACCAGTAAAAACTCCAAAATTGCTTTTACAAGGTGAACCTGGCAACACTGTTTATGAGTTCCTGCAGAAACATTATGTTCAAGCTGAAAAGCGATGAAAGTACTGTAGGGAGTATCAACAGGTTTTTCGTCTGTTCACACAACAGTAATACTGTGTCAAAGTGCTTTTATTAGCTGACAAAACTAATTCTTTGCCAAAAGGAAACATCAACAGCTCATCGTGCCGATTCCCCAGTAAGGTCCAAAGTGCCACTTGTGACATCTGTGTGGATGGAGCAAGTGTGAAAGTACAAACTGTGATTTGTAGTAAAGGCAGTGGATTGGTGGTGGGGGTGTTGAGGGTCGGGTGGGGGGTTGAGCCCGAGGAGGATTCTGGGACACATTCCTCGCCTTGCAATTTAATCACTGTATACCCAGGGAAGTATTGACAGTTGTCCTGTGGAAGCTATTAAAGTTGCTGTCCAAGGTTAAATGAAATTGCAGTTTATCAAGGCAGCATTGAGAAAATAAGGGAATCTGTTCATGGCTGTTGATTAATGTGGAGCGTGATCAACACAAGGGGTTCATTAAGCCATACATCACCGGGGTAATTTAACATGTCATCGCGCCTGCTGTCTCTCCACCTTCACACATTTGTGTATGTGCCACTTGCACGTTCGGCGTGTCCGGAATCGAGTGGTCTGACCTCACATGCTGTGGTTTGGATGTTTTTGCATGATCGCCTTTCAAACCACAGTTCGCTTTGACAGCATGAATCAGAACAACAACAACAACAAAAATTCAGCGTGATTTAGTTCATGTCCCAGTTTTCTTATCCTTTTATCAGCACACTGTCCTGTTTTGATCACTTATGGTTGCCCTGCAGCTGATGGGCATACATAGAGGTATGGTAATCAGGCCTGGGACCTGAATCTATGTTTTTTTTTTTCCCTTTTTTTCCTGGTGGATTTGTTTACTGGTGGATAATTGATGGTGCTTGAGGGACAGGCGTGAGTCGGACATGAATCACACCCGACATGGCTCATGATAAGGAGCTGGAAGTCGCCTGTAATTAAGCTGGGCACTAGAGACCAATTGTTTGTAGAATGATTTGGTCGGGGGCTAATTGACACTAATTGTTTAATCAGATTTTCTTCCTCTCCGAACTGCAAGCAAGCATGTTCTAGCGGCTCTTCAACCAACAATACACTGAGTGAAGCATTTGATATGAGATTCTTGAGGGTTGCTGGGGATGATGGGAACACGTGGAGGTCCAGATGTCTGGTTATGATGTAGTCTCTCAACTTTGCAACAGTTATCATGCCATATGGCCAAGATGTGCATTTCACCCCCCCCCAAAAAAAAATGTTTTCTGGAATATACCCCGATGAGCAAATCTTTTATCACTGTTTTTGACATACTATTGAATTTTTGTTCTATATTTATCTATATCTACACTGGAAAAGTGAAACTTGGATTAAAACCTGTAATTTGTTATACCTATATTTAAGAATTTTTTTTCTCAAAGTGTACTGTATTTATTATATGACTGAATCCTTAAATTATAAATATGCTTTGACAGAAACTAATACATTTAGGTGACACAAATTACAGTTATTTGTTTTTAAAGTTAGTCCAACTTTTACTTTTTCAGTGTATATTCTGTATTCATTGTACATTCTATCTATGTATGTGTCTGTCTGTCTGTCAAATTTTTTAGGGCATCAAAAAACAAAACAAAAAATTCAGGCTTTGTATATTAAAATTTCTAAAATTATGTCATTTAAACTCACAGTGAAAAGTAATCACTACAGCATGAATTAAAAGAAATAAAACTCTAAAAGCCAAAATGATGGTGTGAATAAGTAAGTGCCACCTTTAGTATAACATGTAAACCATCACTTTGACATCCAGTTTTCTTCGGGCAAGTCATGGGATGGATACATGAACATTCCCAAGACACTGATTATGTATTGGACTTTATTTACATGAATTATGAAGAAATACAAACAGTATGGTACTCTATGGTAAATCTGTGTGGAGTAGACAGTTCTCAAAAACTGAGTGACTGTATAAGGAGGCGATTCGAGATGAAAGACACCCAGACAACCCTGAAGAAGTTATAGACCTCTGTAAATTCTTCTCTGTGCAACTCCACTATGAAGCTATGAGTGGTGGGTGTTATGTACATTTCTGTTGAGTGTATCTATGTGTGTGGGTGTGTACTCCCGGTCCTGTGTTTAGTTCGGTGCTGTTTGTCCCGAAGTTTACTTGGTTGTCTCTTGTCTTTGTCTCCTGTCTGTATCTTATAGTTTGTTTTTGTCACTTCCTCTGTTGCATTTTGTTATTTTTGTTGTGTGGGCCGCTGAAGAGGAGGTACTGCTGGCCCACCACCACCAGAGGGCGCCCTGCTTGGAGTGCGGGCTCCAAGCACGAGAGGGCGCCAGACCCAGAAGAAGTGACAGCTGTCACTCATCCTCTGCACCAGCTGTCACTCGTTTATCATCACCACCATAAAAGCCGGACTGCAACTCCACCTCCCCGCCGAGAAATCGACTACCAGTACCAAGGTAATTTCTCTGCTGACTAATACGTTGTCTAACATTGTTCTGTGTGCAGTTGCATTCCTGTGAAGACCCAGAAGAGGGACAAACAGGAGCTGCACGAGTGTGTGTGATTTGGAGGTGGAGGTGCTCCCTCCTAACGGTGTCTGGACTGTAAATTACTGAGTGTGCGGACTCACACTCACACATCATATTTCTGCTTTCTGCCAGCAGTACCAGGGTCGACAGTCGAAGACAGAGGCCACCTGGGGACTCGGGACTTGGCGGCTCCGGTGTTCTTCAGACCGTTGGTGGTGGAAGCCGTGTGGGACGCGGCTTCTCTCTCGTCGGGCGTCTTCTATCTTCGAGCCTGCCCACACATCACCTGGTGTTTATTGACTGTGAAAATTACGACACGTTTCGTTGTGTATTATCACAACATTAAATTGTTACCTTTTGGCTTACTCATTGTCCGTTCATTTGCGCCCCCTGTTGTGGGTCCGTGCTACGACACCTTCCCAACAGGATTTCTCGGCCATCGTCATGGACTCCGAGGGGCGTCAACTCAAGCTTGAACGGCCAATGGAAGAGCCAGGAGCGCAGGCGTCAGCGGGAGGCGGGTTGAGTGAGCTGCAGCAGATCTTAACCGCCTTCAAGACCCGGTTAGAATTAGTGACCGAGCAGAGTGTCCTCCTTAATCGGAGGGTGGAGGCTCTTACCGCCAGGGTGGAAGCGCGCGATCAGGGCGCTGCTGCAGCCACTCCTCTGGCTGGTCCTGGGCCTGTATCAGACGTTCCACTGGTCGTTCAACGAACCCCCCCACCGTCCCCTGAAGCATACATAAGCCCTCCGGAACCGTACGGGGGCTGTGTCGAGACGTGCGCGGACTTCCTCATGCAGTGTTCGCTCGTCTTTTCACAGCACCCTGTCATGTACGCATCAGACGCTAGCCGGGTGGCTTATGTTATTAATTTGCTTCGAGGAAAGGCACGCGCATGGGCTACGGCGCTTTGGGAGCAGAATTCACGGCTCCTAACGTCTTATACTGGGTTCGTACGGGAATTCAAACAAGTGTTTGATCATCCCAACAGAGGCGAGACCGCTTCGAACGTGCTGCTGTCGATGAGACAGGGGCGCCGTAGCGCAGCCGAGTATGCAGTCGACTTCCGCATCGCGGCAGCGAGGTCCGGCTGGAATAACGTTGCGCTCCGCGCCGCCTTTGTAAATGGACTGTCCCCGGTCCTTAAGGAGCACCTACTGGCCAAGGAGGAACCGCGGGAATTTCACGGGCTGATCGATTTGGTTATACGCTTAGACAACCGTTTAAATGAGCATCGTCGGGAGCAGGCCGGGGGCGTGACCGGGCACGAGCCGTCCCTCCCCCTTCCGGTTCCGACAAGGTGGCGTCGTCCCCACGCTTCACTGCCAGAGAGCTCCGTGTGGCTATGGCTCCTCCTGCTGAGGAGGCTAGGGACACGAGCAGGGCCAAATTAAAATCAAAAATCAGACAAAGGAGGCTGGCCCGCGGGGAGTGTTTTGTCTGCGGCTCTTGCGAGCACATGCAGAAGGACTGCCCTAAAACGGTCAAACTACAACGCCCGTCCTTAGAAACTGGGCTAAGGGTGGGTCATAACACGCACGCGGGAAAACCCCGCAAATCTGCACGAATCCCAGTAACAATCCTTTGTGGGGATTTAACCCTTCATGCCCCAGCACTGATAGACACGGGGTCTGAAGGGAATCTGCTGGACAGCAGATGGGTAAAGGAAGTAGGGCTCCCTCTGGTGGCTCTGCCGGCACCATTGCAGGTGCGAGCACTAGATGGCACCCTGCTTCCATTAATCACACATCAGACACAACCAGTGACTTTGGTTGTGTCTGGGAATCACAGGGAGGAGATAGTGTTCCATGTAACACCTTCTACCTCCCGAGTGATTTTGGGCTTTCCATGGATGGTGAAGCACAATCCCCGGATTGATTGGCCGTCTGGGGTTGTGACGCAGTGGAGCGAAACCTGCCACCGGGAGTGCTTAGGATCCTCGGTTCCTCCCAGCACTACGGCTAATGAGGAGGTCAAAGTTCCCCCCAATCTATCGGCGGTGCCAAAGGAGTACCATGATCTTGCTGACGTTTTCAGCAAAGATCTGGCACTCACTCTTCCCCCGCACCGACCGTATGATTGTGCCATCGATTTGGTCCCGGGCGCTGAGTACCCGTCCAGTAGGTTGTACAACCTCTCACGTCCGGAATGCGAATCAATAGAGACCTACATCCGGGACTCCTTAGCTGCCGGGCTGATCCGGAACTCCACCTCCCCGATGGGTGCTGGTTTCTTTTTTGTGGGCAAGAAAGACGGCGGACTCCGTCCATGCACTGATTACAGAGGGCTGAACGAGATCACGGTTCGCAACCGATACCCGTTACCTCTGTTGGATTCAGTGTTCACGCCCCTGCATGGAGCCCAAATTTTCACAAAATTGGATCTTAGAAACGCGTACCACCTGGTTCGGATCCGGAAGGGAGACGAATGGAAGACGGCATTCAACACCCCGTTAGGTCATTTTGAGTACCTGGTCATGCCGTTCGGCCTCACTAACGCCCCCGCGACGTTCCAAGCTTTGGTAAATGACGTCTTGCGGGACTTCCTGCATCGGTTCGTCTTCGTATATCTGGACGATATACTCATCTTTTCCCCGTACCCTGAGACCCATGTCCAGCATGTACTTCAGGTCCTACAGCGGTTGTTGGAGAACCGGCTGTTTGTGAAGGGCGAGAAGTGCGAGTTCCACCGCACTTCTTTGTCCTTCCTGGGGTTCATCATCTCCTCCAACTCCGTCGCCCCTGATCCGGCTAAGGTTGCGGCGGTGAGAGATTGGCCCCAACCAACAAGCCGCAGGAAACTACAGCAGTTCCTAGGCTTTGCAAATTTCTACAGGAGGTTCATTAAGGTTACAGTCAGGTAGTTAGCCCCCTGACTGCCCTGACCTCCACCAAGGTCCCCTTCGCCTGGTCGGATCGGTGCGAAGCCGCGTTCCAGGAGTTGAAACGCCGGTTCTCGACTGCACCAGTTCTGGTGCAGCCTGATCCTGATCGCCAGTACATAGTAGAAGTGGACGCCTCTGACTCAGGGATAGGAGCCGTGCTGTCCCAGAGCGTGGAGGCTGATAAAGTCCTCCATCCTTGTGCCTTTTATTCCCGCAGGTTGACCCCAGCTGAACGGAACTATGACGTCGGCAATCGGGAACTTCTTGCGGTGAAGGAGGCTCTTGAAGAGTGGAGACACCTGCTGGAGGGGGCATCGTTGCCCTTCACGGTTTTCACAGACCATCGGAACCTGGAGTACATCCGGACCACCAAGCGGCTGAACCCCAGGCAAGCCCGCTGGTCTCTGTTCTTCGGGCGCTTTGACTTCCAGATCACGTATCGCCCCGGGACCAAGAACCAAAAACCAGATGCATTGTCCCGGGTGCACGAAGAAGAAGCCAAAGCGGGGCTGTCGAACCCCACCGAGACCATCATCCCCGAGTCCACTGTCGTGGCCACCCTCACCTGGGACATGGAGAAGACCGTCCGGGAGGCCCTGACAAGGAGCCCGGACCCGGGGACTGGCCCCAAGAACAGACTGTACGTCCCACCAGAGGCAAGAGCTGCCGTATTGGACTTCTATCACGGGTCCAAGCTCTCCTGTCATCCCGGAGTGCGTAGGACCGTGGCAGTAGTCCAGCAGCGCTTCTGGTGGGCGTCCCTGGAAACCGACGTCTGGGACTACGTCCAGGCCTGTACCATCTGCGCCAGGGGCAAGGCAGACCATCGGAGGACGACGGGACTCCTCCAGCCCCTGCCAGTGCCTCATCGCCCCTGGTCTCACATCGGCCTGGACTTCATCACGGGCCTCCCGCCGTCCCAGGGCAACACCGTTATTCTCACGATAGTGGACCGGTTCTCCAAGGCGGCCCACTTAGTGGCCCTCCCGAAGCTCCCGACAGCCCAGGAGACGGCAGACCTTCTGGTCCACCACGTCATGCGGCTGCATGGGATACCATCGGACATTGTATCAGATCGTGGTCCTCAGTTCTCTTCGCAGGTGTGGAAGAGTTTCTGTAAGGAGCTGGGGGCCACCGTGAGTCTCTCGTCCGGGTACCACCCCCAGACCAACGGCCAGGCAGAGCGGGCTAACCAGGAGTTGGAACAGGCCCTTCGCTGCGTCACCTCCGCGCACCCGGTGGCCTGGAGTCACCATCTGGCCTGGATCGAGTATGCCCATAACAGCCAAGTCTCGTCTGCTACCGGCCTCTCCCCTTTTGAGGCATGTTTGGGGTTCCAGCCCCCATTGTTCCCGCTGGTGGAGGGAGAGGTCGGTGTGCCCTCGGTCCAGGCCCACCTCAGGAGGTGCCGCCGGGTGTGGCGGACCGCCCGCTCTGCCCTGTTAAAGGCCCGGACGAGGGCCAAGACCCATGCGGACCGCCGACGTTCCCCGGCCCCCACATACCAGCCCGGGCAGTAGGTGTGGCTCTCGACCAAGGACATCCCTTTGTGTGTCGACTCCCCAAAGTTGAAAGACAGATTCATCGGACCCTTTAAGATCCTCAAGATCATCAACCCGGCCGCAGTGAAGCTTCAACTCCCGGCTTCACTGCGGATTCACCCTGTCTTTCATGTTTCCCATCTCAAACCACACCACACCTCGCCCCTCTGTACTCCGGGACCTACGCCGCCTCCTGCCCGGCTCATTGACGGGGAGCCTGCCTGGACAGTCCGCAGGCTCCTGGACGTCCGTCGTAAGGGCCGGGGTTTCCAATATCTGGTGGACTGGGAGGGGTATGGACCTGAAGAACGCTCCTGGGTGAAGAGGAGCTTCATCCTGGACCCGGCCCTCCTGGCCGAGTTCTACGCAAGACATCCGGGCAAGCCTGGTCGGACGCCAGGAGGCGCCCGTTGAGGGGGGGGTCCTGTTGTGTGGGCCGCTGAAGAGGAGGTACTGCTGGCCCACCACCACCAGAGGGCGCCCTGCTTGGAGTGCTGGCTCCAAGCACGAGAGGGCGCCAGACCCAGAAGAAGTGACAGCTGTCACTCATCCTCTGCACCAGCTGTCACTCGTTTATCATCACCACCATAAAAGCCGGACTGCAACTCCACCTCCCCGCCGAGAAATCGACTACCAGTACCAAGGTAATTTCTCTGCTGACTAATACGTTGTCTAACATTGTTCTGTGTGCAGTCGCATTCCTGTGAAGACCCAGAAGAGGGACAAACAGGAGCTGCACGAGTGTGTGTGATTTGGAGGTGGAGGTGCTCCCTCCTAATGGTGTCTGGACTGTAAATTACTGAGTGTGCGGACTCACACTCACACATCATATTTCTGCTTTCTGCCAGCAGTACCAGGGTCGACAGTCGAAGACAGAGGCCACCTGGGGACTCGGGACTTGGCGGCTCCGGTGTTCTTCAGACCGTTGGTGGTGGAAGCCGTGTGGGACGCGGCTTCTCTCTCGTCGGGCGTCTTCTATCTTCGAGCCTGCCCACACATCACCTGGTGTTTATTGACTGTGAAAATTACGACACGTTTCGTTGTGTATTATCACAACATTAAATTGTTACCTTTTGGCTTACTCATTGTCCGTTCATTTGCGCCCCCTGTTGTGGGTCCGTGCTACGACACCTTCCCAACAATTTTGTTTTATTTTATTTTCTATTTACTCTTGAGATCGGTTGTAGTTTTCAATCACCTTATGTTCATTTTGTTTTCACATGTATGTTTCTTCCTCATCCCCTGAGTTGATGCACCAGTCACTCATTAGTTTGTTTTGGTATTTAAGCCCTTACCTGTCCACATTTCCGTTGCCTGTAGATTCACTGTGGTTCCTGCTGTTCTATGTCCATGAGTATTTTGTGATTGCCTATTATCACCTGTTTTCCGTGTTCATCCAGTTGTTGGTTTTCTTTCTGTGTTACTCTGTTTTTGAAATCTGCTTCCTCAGCCCCGTTTAATCACTGTTTGGATTTTGTCACTTTGTGGATAAATAATTCACCTTGGAGTTTTGCTGTCTGCATTTTGGGGTTCAATTTGACAGTGTGTGGAAAAACCATGACAATTTTCTTCAGTTGTGGTATGAATATTATTTGGATAGATATCTAGAGTAGATTTTGTGATAGTTTGGCCAAATGTCAAAGGTCAAGGTCAAAGAAACCATGGTCTGAAAACACATTTTGTTGTATATCTCAATGACAAAGAAGCCTAGATCGGTGATCTAAAGAATATACTGATTAGCAAAATATTTGTGACTGATTTGTATGAATGACATCATAATGAAGTCACACAGTACATCGACAAAAACACCGTTGCAGGCATACGTATGTATAATTACTTGTACATTTATGTTGTGGTGTGTAGAGCACAGGGTCGGCATCACTTGTTTCGGTTAACAGCAAAGTTAAGCAGTGATCATTATTTTAAAAAAAAAACTGATATTGCAGTCTGTCAAACTCCACTTTGTATTCAGACTCAGATTTACAAAACTTTATTGAAGAGTCATTGCAATGTTCATCCACATCATCTGACAGCAGGAACTGATGAGAAAGTCTATGTAAACAAATAATTACACAGGCAAACACATTACGGCCAACGTTTCTTCATCGATGTTCATTCCAGCAAAGAAATATTACAAGTCACTGTAGTTATCATGAGGCTGCAGCACATGTGAGGAGCTGCATCAGTTAGATTAAAGGATGAAGTGGAGCAGATAATTACATACAAGACTTTGTTCTCCATAACGAGCTGCTGATGGGTGGAGCTGAATACATGAATGGGGATCTAACATCATTACAATTAATATTAATTAACACTGGATCTTTTTATAATTAGCAAAAACTATGACAGGATTTTCATGGTTATTACAAATGAGCCAGCTGAGGAACTTTGGGAATTCCCTCACTTAAAAAAGGCTGCTTCTTTTCAGTAAGCTAATATACAGCAGGTCATCAGGTGTCATAGAAATTGTCTTATGGACATCAATGTGATGCAAATTTACAAGCCTGGACAAATGAGAAAGGTAGAAAGAGGCAGGGCTTTAACCTAAAAGTTTGTCAAATCTCAGCCACATGGGGTGTGATGACAGTATTCATGACAATATCAGGAGCCAGTAGATTAATGTATATTTTGTGATGCTGATTCACGACATGCTGTGAGATATGGTAGAGTACACTCTGAGTGCCGGCCCAAAGCCTGGATAAATGGGTAGGGTTGCCTACAGGAAGGGCATCCAGCATAAAACAAGCCAAAATAAAGATGCAGAGTACAAATCGAATTTCCTTACTGGATTGGTTGAGGACAAGGTTAACAATGTCTGCCACTGGTGCTGTTGCCCAATAGGGTGCTGGCAGAAATTGGGCTACTGCTGGGCGAAGAAGAAGAGGACCAAGAGAACGTGTCTACAGACAGCAGGAGAACAGGAAAACTAGAAGGGCAGAAGTGAGAGTTGGGGCAGTATGACTGGTAAAGGGAGAGAGCTGGCTGATATGATGGAAAGGAGAAAGGTAGACATGATGTGTGTGCAAGAGGCTAAGTGGAAGGGAAGTAAGGCCAGAAGCATAGGCAGTGGGTTCAAGGTGTTGTATCTTGGTGTAGATAGGAAGAGAAATGGTGTTGGGGTAATTTTAAAGGACGAGTATGTTAAGAGTGTGTTGGAGGTTAAGCAAGTGTCTGACAAGGTGATGAGTGTGAAGTTAGAAATCAAAGGGGTGATGAAAAATATCATCAGTGCATATGCCCCACAGATAGATTATGAGATGAAAGAGAAAGAAGATTTCTGGAGTGAGTTAGATGAGGTGGTGGAGAGTGTGTCCAAGCATGAAAGTATCGTGATACGAGCGGACTTCAATGGGCATGTTGGCGATGGGAACAGAGGTGATGAGGAAGTAATGGGTAGATATGGTATCAAGGACAGGAATGTGGAAGGACAGATGGTAGCTGATTTTGCAAAAAGGATGGAAATAGCTGTGGTGAATACCTACTTTAAGAAAAGGGAGGAATTCCCTTTTCCTAACATATAAGAGTGGAATCCTCCACTCTTATATGTTAGGAAACCATAAGGAGACCATAAGGAGAAAGGGGTTGGCGAAAAAGAATTAGAATAGTCGAAGAGATGAACAAATGTACAAGGAGATGCACCATAATGCAAAAAGAGAAGTGGCAAAAGCTAAGGAAAAGGCATTTAGCATGCTGTACAATAAATTTAATAGGAAGAAAGGAGAAAATGACTTGTGCTGATTTGCCAGACAAAGGCCCAGAGCTGGAAGGGATGTGCAGCAGGTTAGAGTGGTAAAAGATGCAGATGGTAATGTGCTGACAAGTGAGAAGAGTATGTTGAGATGGTGGAGGGAATATTTTGAGGAGCTGATGAATTAAGAAAATGAGAGAGAGAAAAGGCTGGATGATGTGGGGACAGTAAATCAGGAAGTATAAGGGATTAGTAAGGATGAAGTGAGGGCAGCTATGAAGAGGATGAAGAGTGGAAAGGCAGTTGGTCCAGATGACATTCCAGTGGAGACATGGAAATGTCTAGGAGAGAAAGCAGTGGACTTTCTATCCAGAGTATTTAATAAAATCTTGGAAAGTGAGAGGATGGATCAGAAGTGGAGACGAAGCATGCTGGTTCCTATTCTTAAGAGCAAGAATGATGTTTAGAGCTGCAGTAACTACAGAGGCATAAAGTTGATCAGCTACAGCATGCAGTTATAGGAAAGAGGAGTAGAAGCTAGGCTTAGAAAACAGATGAAAACCTTGAGCAACAATATATATATATATATATATATATATATATATATATATATATATATATATATATATATATATATATATATATATATATATATATATATATATATATATATATATATATATATATATATAATATATATAGGTATCAGGTCTCTTAGTTAAAGAGTACATCTCTGTCTCTCTCACAGGCTGTGTGGGAGTGTCGCAGACTGCAAATCAGCTATGTGGGTGTGTCTCAAAGAGCAAGAAAGAGTTCTAATGTCAACTGCTGTGATCTGTATTGTGAAATTTCAAAATTATTCTTTTTTGCACAAAATGTTGATTGACATAGAGGAGTTTCTACATGTAGTACCTTTTTGCTGCTCCCTTGTTTTCACTTTGGGTCGCCACAGCAGATCCAAGGTAGGTATGCATGTTGATTTGGCACAAGTTTTGCACCAGATGCCCTTCCTGATGCAACTCCATATTACATGAAGTCCACTTTACATCCATCTTTAAAAATGGATTTTTAAATGTGTTCTGAAAACCCAGTAATTTTACCAGCCCAGTCTCACTTTTTTTTTTCATGAATCTGTCACAAAATGTATTACATTTGCATGATGCGGTCACCCTACGTTCACAAATTTTAACCCTAACCTTGACCATAACCCCCCACCCCCCCACCCCAATATGTGACAATATGTGACAATATGTGACTGTAACACCAACCACCATATCCTGAAAGTAATGTGTTGGTTTCTTATGTATCTTTAAATACATTACTCTTTAAAATGTCTTCTCTCTGAGACATCGTCTTGCAGGATTGTTGATTCAAAAAAAAATTATTTAAAAAGGGCACTGAACAAAATGATGTAAAATGACGTAAAATCACCTACACTCAAAAAAAAAAAAAAAAAAAAAAAAATGACTCACTGGATGAACTCAATTCACTTATGTGCAGGATTTCCATCTAATAAATATATGTGACCCCAACTCAAATAAAGCACATCCATGCAAGACAATATCATTTCATTTAGTTGGGACTACACATATTTATTAGATGCAAATCCAATCCAATGAGTCAGATTTTTGAGTGTATAAATGAACATCTCCGAGTTGTTTTGTTAGAATTTTTTTATTTTATTTTAAGTCATCGTTCACATTCCAATTAGCATTTATCTTGACCGTGAAGCTTTTCAATAAAGTTTTCTGATTTATTGCAGAAGCTAGCCTTTACTTTGTGCTAATAATTGGATGCTATTGAAAGGATGAGTTCCATTGATTTTGTGGATGACTGGGAGCATTACTGGCCCAGACCATAGATTGTCAGCAAGGTCTGTGTTGGGCTGGGATCGATGTCGGTGAATCTTCCCCTCTGGTTTTTATTTACTTCTGTCTCCATTGATTGAAACATGCAATAGTTCAGGCACTATTATCACACTGACGCTAAGTTTCTCTGTCTCCTATTGAAACGGCTCCCTCTGTTCCTGTGCAATATCTCACTCCGGCAAGTGTTCCCATCGTTCCCTTTCTAAGTAATGAGTTAAGAGTATTGCTATGACCTGTAAGCATCAATCATGGAGAAAGAGGGAGACAGTGACAGAGTGCAGCAGCAGCAGAGGGATGAAATGAAATGAAGGACTACAATAAAAGAAACTTGTTTGTTATGAACGTGGAAGGAAATAATTGCAGAAATGAATTCAGATAATCATCAAATCATTGCGAGATCATGGGGTTATTATAGATTATCTCATAAAACAAATTAACATGTCAATTTAATATTGGCCTCGACTGTGTGCATTAAACATGAGCCAAAGAAATTGAAACTTTTCTCTTCACTCATTGTGAATTCTGTGATGCGCCTGTAATCCAATTTATCACTCTTTGAGTAAAAAAGAAGAAGCCATTTCCATTCAACTGCTAAAATTAAACTTCTTTCAAATGGATAACTTGTGCAATCTGCCCAGTAGCGGACGCCAGGGCAGATTGTTTTTCACCATACGACACGGAGACGGTTCCATCTAAGTGGCCTGTGTCGCGTTTACATATCTTATTTCCTGAGAAGAGCCCAGAAAGGTCAGTGTCCTACCCAAGTGGGACTCTCATGATTGAATGTAATCAGTGTGTTCTTGTTATTCTGAGTGCCAGGCCTGTCTTTTATTTGCTGGTGCAGAAGTTAATTTCCCTAGTGACCTTTGTGTAATAAAACAGTATTATCTGTTTTTGCAGCCACAACAAGGAAGCAAATTAGCTCCTTCTGCTCCGTTTTGTCACTGAGGAAATCAGTTATAAGTTTATTTACTTTAATTAGATTAAGGCTGCAGTAAAGGCATGTGTGTGGGGGGGGGGGGGGGGGGGGCATCATTCCTTGTCTGCTTGCATTATCTGATTGTACTGGCCAGTGAATTGGACAATGGCTACACATTTTGAAGATTCTTCACTCCAAATGAATGAATGAATGCAGTCACATATGCACTGCAAGTGGGGTTTTTATCTACTTATTTTTTAGTTAAATGTCTTTGCTTCCTAATTATTGATCTAGTCTAAAAAATATTTTAAGTTTAAACAGTCATATGGCACAATAGTACTGGCTGCCAGGTGTGTTATAGGTGCTGCAAATTAAATTTTAAACATTCATAGAGCAGTAAACAACAATTTTCTATAGAAATATTTAGTGGAATAATGGTGTCCAATACAGAGAATGAGGCAACACTCCCTATGTGTCTGCTGTAATCACAGCTTTTCTGTTTATTTTTCACATCGCTGTACTGGTCAAATGTACATTTAATGTGTGTGTGTCTGTGTGAGTCCTGTCCTGTGAAACCATGTCCGCCAGCCCCAACCGCCACACACAAACACACACACAAACATACACATTTATAAACGATGCAGTAGTACTGGTGAACACCTAGTACATATTGCTGTGAATTCAAGACAGGATGCCAAAGCAACTTTCCATAATTTCCTTACTCTAAGAAACCACATTTAGAGGTTAAAAAGAACTCTGATCAAAAACATATTGGACTAGAATCAGCATAGCTTTGGTTTTTACAGACGGATTGTTCTTTGAGCTGCAAAAGGGGTTTGAACTGATGTTTTCTTCTCCTTGATGCAGTGGATGGAGGTGTGAGGTGACAAAGGGTTGGTTGGAGAGGAATGCCTGAAGAAGGAAGCTGGCATTTTGGTCTTGAGATGCTGGTACAAGTTTAACATATATTGAAACCCACTCCTTTGAAAAGCTTGGAGCTTAAAAATAAAATAACACGATTTTGAGGGCTTTAAGTGCATTTTCACAATGTTGTTTGGTTTGGAATTTTTTCTGACTAGATTTAAGAGATATAAAAGCAGTTGGAATCCAAACAGCTGATTTTTGTTCAACAGGAGTGTAGGCTCAGTCAGGCTGAAAGTAAGCCATGGTTTGGTTCCATTTACAGTGTGAAACATTTATTTATTTGTTGATGATGTGGACTTCTGGAGGAATTACTGAACTTTCCAGCGGAGTAAAATATCACTCTCCTTTTCAGTCTCTCCTAAGAGAAAACTTTCACAGTTTGCAGGATTATTTGCATCCTTGTCCTCCTTTCTAGACACCAGTTGTTGTCTAGAAACCAACTGGAATTAGATTCATGTATTAAAAGTGTATTTTGGGCTGTTAGCACTCATAAAATGATAATAATACCTTTACAAAGGCAACAACATGAACTGAAATGAAATTCTATAAATTCTCCTTTATTAATTCAGATTGTAAATGACCATGAACAATGATGTCAGTTGACTGTTTTTGTTTGTTTGTTTGTCTGTTTGCTCCTTTTCCTGTTGGTCTTTTTTTGGCTGTCCCCATTAGCGTTCACCACAACAGCTCATAGCTTGTCCTCTAGATCTTCTTGAGTCACACCAACCATCTGTATGTCATCCCTCACCATATCCATGAACCTCCTTTTTCTCCTCCTACCTGGCAGCTTCATCCTCAGCATCCTTTTCCTGATATACCCCACATTCCCCCTCTGCAAACCTCTCTCACTTTGTCATGCACACTCATCTCCACACATATCAGTTGGTAGGATGTTAAACTGGGGTATCAGCCTTGGCTGGTGAAGTAAATGTGACACATCATTGTAAAGAGCTTTGAGCACATGCTTGGTGGAAAAGCACAATGGAATTTCATTCCTTCCTCTTGATGGAGTTGGTGTGCCCATGCAAATGTTGAGACACATATGGGGTTTGAGCCAAAGTTATAGCAAATAAAACTGTGTTACATGTATGTTCATGTTTCATGTCTCCTGGTTTTTCCACATATCTTAGCCCAGCTCTCGCCTCAAGCCCTTTGTGTTGAATGCATCAATAAAATGCAAAAGCAGGCAGATGTGAGCCACAGGGGAACACCAGCTCAACAAAACCCATAAACTGTGCTACTGTAGTGGCTTGCTCTGCGATGCGTTTCTGTTTTGACTCCTCCCATTCACACCCCTTGGGACACAAACTCACAATATCCAGCATGGGAGGTGACCAGTCAGCCAAAAATCAGGGCTCTGGCCTGAGTGGCCTGAGTATACTGTGGCTGTCGGGAGAGTGAGGCCTAGTGACTACTATATAACAGCTTTGTGGATCCTTGTCGTTTGATTGGTGCTTTGTATGTCACATGAAAATTCAGTAAGGTATATCTTATATACAGTGCTTAATTTGTAAAGTGGGAGGTCCCGGAGCGCAGAGTATGGGTGGCTCCAGTGCAGGAAAAAAAAAGAAGGGCGGGGGGGCTTGCGAACAATGCTGTGCGTCACACTTAAAATAAACTGCACACCCACACAAACACGCACACACACACCTTCACAAATGACACTAACACCCTGCCTTTTCCTCAAAAATTACTACATTTATGTTTGCTGTCTGTCTCTGTACTTTTCTGCCACTTTTGCGCTCTTTTTCATACTTTTCCCTCATTTAAAAAGTCACCGAACGCACTTTACCGTAATATATGCAACATATAGCATACTGTTGGAGAGCACGGGTTCTTGGCTTGCTGTCAGTGTTGAAATTTTTCAGATTGAGGGCTTACATGAGAATTTACGGTAATGAGAATCAGCGGCGCACTAGTGTGAAACCGTGTTTTTCCTCTGCATTATGACATCACAGGCTATGTTTACCATAATACACGATATATCATTGGAAAGCCCTTGGTGTTAGCTTTACAATGCCCTTTGAATCATTCGGATTGGACAAACTATGGCCGAGTTACGGTAAAAAATATACGCATATGGAAAATATGGTGTGGGCACCATCGCTGTAGATAAAGGGATAAGTAGCTGGTGGAGCCAACGTCAGGGGTTCCGGAGCGCGCGTCCGAGGTTCCGGAGTGCGCTCCGGCTTGCTCCCCCTCAAATTAAGCCCTGCTTATATATTATATTCCATTTCTAAGGTGGAACTATGCTAGTATGACATTCATTAATTCATCCCATTTGTGTTGCACTGCATTTAGAGTGCGGCTTGATTCCATTGACAGTTCATATTTGGTTCCATACGTTTGGTACCATTGCACTCTGCACATGCATGTGCACGCACATGCACGTGCGCCCACACATGCATGTGCATGCGCACACACAACACACGCGCACATGCACACACAAAACAAATCCACTGTGCTGTCTGGAGGCTGTTGGCAGGAAGTTGGAATGAAAAGCTGGACTAATTTCTGATGTGATTTTGTTTTTCGCTGCACTGAGGACAGTCGACTGACCTGGTTGTGCTTGTGTGCATGTGTACGCGGGGGACAAAGACACGATGATTTGATTGAGCTACTGAAGCTGCTAATTCTTGCAACACACACAAGCCACTCCGCTATAAGCTGTCTGGATGCATGAATAGCTGTTCACATGAAACGCTGACGTGTTTTTTGGCTGGACTGAGGAACGACACAAAGTCTTTTTTTTTCTTTTTTTTATGTAAGTCCGAAGTCAGTGCGCCGCATCACTGGACTACATGTCACAATTTGGACTTTGGTAGCAATGGAACGCCAAAATGTAAGTCCCTTTTCTGTTGTTTATAAATTAATAAAATGTCAAATGACAAGGATCTATTTTAGCCTTTATATAAAACAAAAAATGAATGTTTTTACATTCACTGAGTTGAATGGTTTGTTCCAGTTTTCACCGAATTGAATATTCGTATCATTGAACTCATAAACATTCATTATTTGCATACTATTGCACAGCAACTCCTGCTGGCCTCTGTCACACTACAACCCTAGTGGTACAGAATAGGCATGGGATAACACCCCATCCCACCCTCCACCACCACTGTCTTTGGTGGCACATAAGCCATTGCGGCCACCAGGACAGCACACCCAACAGTCAATTACCTGGTGATGCAAATGCATGTAATTAGTCTTAATGAAGGAGGACAATGCTGTAAAGATTTTCCAGTGAGTGCATGTTTATTGCCATGATTGCGGAGGTTTGACAGCCCACATTTTACACCTGGGTGAGTGGTATGTTGTTGAAAGACCTGAAAACCTCAAGGACGAGTACACCTTGGACAGGACGCCAGTCTGTCGCAAGGCCACATATATTGTAGACAAACACATTCAACACCTACAGACAATTTAAGGTTTCCAATTCACCTGTGTTTTGGATGTGGGAGGAAGCTGGAGCACCCGGAGGGAACACACAGAGACACGAGGGTGTTGGGGTTAGGGGTAGGGTTAAAAATAGTG
Organism: Thalassophryne amazonica; assembly: GCF_902500255.1. Classification (NCBI taxonomy): domain Eukaryota; kingdom Metazoa; phylum Chordata; class Actinopteri; order Batrachoidiformes; family Batrachoididae; genus Thalassophryne; species Thalassophryne amazonica. The sequence continues at coordinate 90,173,277 of NC_047109.1, forward strand.
AACTAAACTTGACCGCATCACAAAAAATGGGACATATTTTGTGACGGGGCTGCATGAAACTCAACGCCTGAAAAGTCCACACAGATGTTCCCTGTACTGGGGCATTTCTGTCTTAGTGAGTGTGTATTTAAGCTCAACTGTAAATGATAGATAAAATCTGATTTTGCATTACATCACCCCCTTTAAATGGCACCTGGATTTTTTTTTCTTCCCCTGAACAATTTGGTTCGACACACTGTGACCACGATGACATTTAAAAGAAAATAAGCAGTTGATTACTGGCACTTTTGCACGAACATATGCCATCTGATACTGAGGAATTTCTCTAATCCTTCCTTCACATTATGGGCCTGACGCTCTCCTTTCAAACCGGATCCCTTTTTTTTTTTCCCTTAAGTGCACTCAGTCGTGTGCTTACGTTTCCTGTTATGTTGAATTTACACCAACACAACTGCTACGGCTGAGAAAAGTATGAGTGACGAAGAAAAGGCATTTTACGGCAGCATTTCTATTTGCTCCTTTTAAAAAATTATAATAATGCTTAAATGGCTCAAAATTTCTTTCTCCCCCAAGTTAAAGAGGAAGGACAATAGTTTCCAGCGTGGCACAGATATATTTCACATACGTCCTAGTTTGCACTAAAGGTGAATGTGAGAGTAGAATCTGTGAGCTGTGGAGGCCAAAGCGAATGCAATGCTTTACTGACCCGAGGAATCTCTTTTATTATGAGCTCTTTGTGCCTCTCTCTCTGCCGCTCTGTCAGGCCATTCAGACCCAGTGGCAGCCACCTACATTATATCCTGGATAGGCAGGACATTCATGCCTTTTTAACCCATTGTCCTTCCCCCCGGGGTGAGGGTCCAGAGCGGGATGTGAGAACTCCAGGCCGGGTATTGTGTCCCTCTGCGCTCTTCACACACCCGGTGGGGGACTTCCTTTCTGGTGTCACCGAAACCTGTGTGGTGTAATCCGCAGCTCCCCGCTGAGCAGGATGGGAAGGTTATTAAAAGTGCCTCTAATGTCTCGTTAATAAATCGCTTCCATTTTCCGCTTCATTTCTAAGTAATCGCGTTGGAAGTGTGGATGGGGAAGGAATGTGTACCCGTTCCCGTGTTTTCAGTATCAAAGCGGCATCAAAATTAGCATTTCCTTTTATTGTGAGCTGCACAAATCACAAGTACAGATCCATTAGAGATGTGACCCCCACATTACAGACCGAGCGTGTGCGACAGGGTCAACCGACAAGGTGTCGATGTCAACATGATTGCCACAGGAGAGATTTTTAAATATGCCGAGTCCGTCCTGGAGGTTTGGGTTAATGGTGTCTTCTGCTGTGACCTGGTGGACGCTGCGTTTAGGTCTCCTCTGGGGGTAGGACTATAAAACAGCAGAGGTCATTTCAGTTAGAGTGCCGCTGTGTTAAGAGGTTAGAGAGCAGAGGTCCACACAGCGTGGTATCACGAGTACTCTCGGTGATGGCGGTAACTCTGATTGCCACCGAGGGACCTGAGAGGTGAGGTTAGCGATGGCTCAGGACTGCTGGGTAATCCCATTAACTGTGACTCCTCTGGGCCTCGCTCCCTCTATGTGAAACAGAGCGTGTGTGTGTGTGTGTGTGTGTGTGTGTGTGTGTGTGTGTGTGTGTGTGTGTGTGTGTGTGGGTGTGGAGAGAGAGAGAGAGAGAGAGACAGAGAGAGAGAGAGAGAGAGAGAGAGAGAGAGAGAGAGAGAGAGAGAGAGAGACCCAAAAGACATTAGCCTGACCTCTAGGTCAGCGGTCAGAGAAAGTGAAAATACATGTGAATTGTTCGTTAAATATGAGCATCATTTCTGCTCTCAGCGAGTCACAGCAAAAAGTTTGTCAGTGACGAGCATGTTCACTCACAACTTACTCAAGGTAACTTTAAATTATTGGATCTTTGTGCTGATTTTTAGAGGGGATTTTCGAGCTTCACGCCATTGAATATAAGTATGTAATCACTTCTATTTGTCATGTCAGTTAATCAATAATTACCTCCACCAAGAGAGTAACGATAAATCCACTTCTGTTTGACATGTTTGTATCAGAATTACTCAAAAACAAATAAAGTGGTTTTAACAGAACTTGGTCAACAGATTGGATTTGGTCAGAAATTTTTAGACAGATCTGCATGAAGACGATGACTTTGGGCTTTTTCCCCCTGTGTGATCAACGCTTGTGCTTAACAGGGATTTTCACAAACCCTACATATTTATTGCATATCGTCTGCATATAACTGTTTGGAGTTGAAAAATATAAAGGTGAATGTTTAGAAAATTCCAGTTCTCCACCTCGTATTTGTGGTAGAGGAGATGCAAAAAGGTTTTTTTTTTTTTTTAATAAATAAAAATGAGCACAGAAGTGGTTTTTTGCACCTAATAATTAGCAAATACACTGCATGTAAAATATATACTAAGTTATGAGTTATTATCTAAGTTATAATCTGACAAATTTAGAACTATTTTGGATGTTAAAAATAGGATCATGGAGATCATGAAATTCTATCTCCAAATAATATCTCCAAAATATGATCATGGGGATCATATTTTGGAGATATAAATCCAGTTTTATTTTTAACAAATCTGGTCACAATTACTCATATGAAACAGGGAACTCCAGGTTGACCTGACATGCTTTGGAGTTTTACAGAACTAAAAAAAAAACATGGAAAAAACTGGGTTATTTTGTGTGATTTGGAATATTTCCAAAATAAACAAGAGTGGTTTTTAAGGTTGATGTGATTGGATGGTTAAAAGGTGTTGAGGATGAGCATGCAAAAAGAAATAGAGGTTCAAAAATATTTGACTGAACAGAGGACTTTTAAATCTAAATTTAAAAAAGTGAATTTTTTTTCTTAACATACAACATGAAGCTAAAGTTGCAAACTGAAACATGCCTAAAATTTTTAAACTGTACTTGGAAAAAAAAAGACATGTAACCATTATATGCAAATAAATGTAAATATGTGACACTTCTAAACACTTTGGTGGTCTCTTTCAAATTAAAAGAATCTTGGGTTGGCATAAATCAATTTACTGTGGAGAGGTCATGTCCAACTGTCTTTGTGTTGTGTACCAGGCAGTGAACTTGGAAAGAAATTAATAATAATAATAATAATAATAAATTTTATTTTAAAATTAAATTTGAAAGTTAATAATTGATAACTTTAATAATACAGAAATGCATCTCATATCGGAATTATTACAATTTATAGAATGTAAACGTTAGGACATTTCAAATTACATTTTCTGTTGCCACATCGATGAAGCACAATCAAAACCAAATTCTCTACACTTTTATTACAGTTTTAAAATGTCTGAAATGTTTGCACATTACTGTATACTGTATGCAACATAAAAATAGGATTAGTTGAGATTTAATTGATTATTTAATTTTATGTTATTTTATTTGACATTATAAGATTATAAGGCTGCTGTAATCACCGAAGACACTTTGTAATGTTTTTTTTTATTTACTGTGCATCTTAGTTTTCAAATGAATGTTTTTGAGTATTTGGAAATAATATCTCACCCCTGCGTGAAAGCAACAGCCTCTCAACAAAATAAGACATTAATTTAAGACATTTGGTTAAGATACAAACAACCACTGAAAATGAATTAAAATATAAGCCGCATAGCTCTGAGGACGACACTTTGTTCCTGGTTAACTGGTATCCCTTATTAGGTATATACTACGGGTTATTCCCCTATGGCACAAAATATGTATCGACATCCATGGCAGTTGCTGTTAATAGGACATGATTTTAGCACCATTGTTAATGGTAAATGATGGCACTATTACGTGGTTTGACTCCGCCGAGCTATCTGTGTTACAGGCTGTCAATCAATGCACGAGTGCATCTGTGGAAATGTTAGGGGCTGGTAGAGAATGACAATACGCTATCAATGGTTGTGATTGTGAAAAAGAGGCCAAAAGTCAATAGGAGGGACTGAGAGAGTGTTTGGATCCTGTTTATTTGGCAGGATGTGGTGATCCAGAGAGACACCATATAAAAAACATATCATGAAAAGCAAGAAGAGAAAGTCTCTCTTCCCTCTGAGAAGGTAGGTGATGCAAAAGGAAAGTGTTTCTTTTTACTTTCATGTTTGTGTTTTCCTGTAAAAGCACAAGCTCCAGGACAGGTTTAGATCTATTTACACAGCAATTAAAATTATTATATTCAAACTGAATAATCATTAAATACACACAACAAGCTTTGTGGTTGGATACACTATGAAATCTAAGATGTTGGATCGATGTATTTTGATTAAGTAAAATTTACTTGGCTATTTAGGCTTAAATTAAAATGAACATAATATTTTCTTGTGCTAATACATTTTAGCACTTGGCCATGTATAGACACACTCAGGAATTGATCCAGTGACCTTTTAGTTTGTGGTTAATCTGATTGACCACAGTCACTGCTGTTTGCAGCACTAATGCTGTATTTCCCATATTGGCAGTAGACTTCAAACCGTATCCACTGGTTTCAAAAAGGGGCTGACAGAAAATGATGGCTTGAGAGAGGCATCCTCACACTGTGACGACAAAAAGTAAAAATTTTCAACTTCATCTGCTTACCACAGCAATAAGGACAAACCAGATGTAATTTTACCTTCACCAATAGTAGCAAGAGATGAACTAATTAAATGCAGAGACACCTGGTTTTACATCCAGTAAATATAAATCATTTCTTTGATATTACAGAAATGAAGCTGTGGCATCACAAAAAGTTAACTATTTAACAACCATCACACTGAAAAAAGACAAAAATTAATTATATTGCTTCTCTTGGTAACACTTGAAGTTTGTCCAAATGAAGTTAACTAGTTGGCGTGAGTATGACTTGTTAGGTTGATTTTGGTCAACCTAATTCATTTAAGTGTTCCCAACACTCTAAGGGCCCTGTAACATTTTGTCGATTTAGCCAGTGTATGTCAACTGTAGTAAAAACGCTGGCATACATGGATGTACGTCTCATAAACTATGCAGCTGTCACACCTTGATGATTTAGCCAGTGTATGTTGACTGTAGTAAAAACGATGGCATACGTGGGTGTACGTCAAATAAGTTTTGTAGCTGTCACACCTTGATGATTTAGCCAGCGTACGCTGACATTTCCGTTTCCACCTAGTGGTTCGGGTCAGTACTGCACGCTATGATATGTGTCAGAACAGTTAAGTCTGGCCTGGTTTTCATTTCCTCAACAGACAGAACCCTTTTGTTTGGCAGGTGGAACACTGAAATATTGACAAGCACATCATCAATCCAATCCAATCCAATCCACTTTATTTATATAGCACATTTAACAACAAAAATGTTCCAAAGTGCTGCACATACAGTAGAATCACGATAGATAAAACCCCAATAGTCAAGAAATAAATTAAAAATAAGAAAATTAACAATAAAAAGAACTAAAATGTACAAGATAAATAAATAAATACATACAACATACAAAAGATAAAACCAATAAAATCTACCAAAATAAAACAAAACCAATAAAACGGAGGACCACACAACTCACGCAGTGTTAAAAACCAGAGAATAAAAGTGGGTCTTCAGTCAAAGCGTGCGTACACTGTCAAACAGTGTCTGTTCTCCACACGGAGGCAAAATAGAGTAGTTTAACATAATTTTATTTTATTTTTGTCTTGGTGGATCATGGGATTTATTTTGATTGCACGCAGAATGCTGAAGAATCGACTGATGCCTGTGGTAAACACTGATGTGAATGAATGAGGTGTTGTGAGTCTCAATTTTTTAATTAAGTTCATTTTCTTGTTGTGGCACAAAGTGCCAGTGTTCTCTGGCTCAGGCTGAGAAACGCACCGGGAACAGACAAGCATAGAGGGATCTCTTTTAAAACACTCTGTTTCTTCAGCCACAACACTGAACTATAGTATTTTCAGACGTCGTTTTCCAAAATCAGGACACTCGATGTCGATAAGTTTTCGTCAGGCTGTGATGATGAATCCGGCTGAAATGAGCAGGTAAGGTAAAGACTTTTTATTATATGGCTGCGACGCTATGCATGCTCTGATTGGCTGATTACTGGTCTGATATTTTCCCATATCTGACTGGTTTCCATGACAATCAGTCCGAAACACATATTTTCTTTACAAACCAGAAGGTAAAAATGCGATTAGAAAAAGCAAGGTGGCCATGAATGTACTCCAAAAATATCTAAACAGCATCTGAAAACACACAGATTGAAAGCTTACCAGCTAAGGACTGGACCATCTATTAGCAAGTTCTTCATGGAGGTGAAGCGAACAAGTCAGACTACAAGCCCTCAGTAGCTTTCATATCTGGGCGATACTGTAAGTTTGCTTGTTTATATATAATACCTTTAAAAAGGGCTGCTCCGTTGCCAGGTTGGCTGCCAAATCCTACTCTTGTGTTATATGAGTAGAAAGCAACCATTCTGTCCTGACCGCCTGCGTGCAGGTCCATGGCTAGCGACTCCCAGTGCCATCTTACACCTGCCGCCGTCAACACTCACCCGTCTCCACAGGTCTTTGGTGAGAAGAGAAAAAAGAGATAGAGCCATTGAGTTCTGTCAATGGCCATTGAGAGCCTAACCTATGCTAGAGAGACAGAAGATGAAGAAAGAGGTTAGACAGAGGCCGTGGGTTGCCCAAGCTCCATGACCTCCCTCTTCATTCAGCCACGTCTTGCCAGGAGGGATGCAGAACATAACATCCTGGCCACAGCTAAACTGCAGCCATTTAGCCATGGCTATGAAGGGTAAAGAACACAGCTGGTGGTTTGGAATCAGGGTTTGCCTTCCCCTAGATGGACTCCCAACCAAGGCTATCGAGCTCCATCTACCCAGGTTTGAAATCAAGGGTGTCCTTCCCCTAGACAGGCTGCCATCCATAGCTGATGAACTCCTTCTACGAGTGCTACTTTCCCATAGCTGGGGGTCTGGTTCACGGGCATCAGGGTGTATCCACATGTCAGTGGGCCATGCATGCCACGCGTCTGGGGGCCAGACCTCCTCCAAGCTCCCTGCAGTTTGGCCTGGGGCCTTGTGGCACCCAGATTCCGTCTGTAGCCACAAGGAGGCACTGCATGGGACTTGCTGTGAGGAAGCTATGTACAGACTTATGCACGTGGCTCTCTTTTTGCACTGCTGCAAACAGCGCTGCTAGCCAGCAGTGAGGGCTGAAAGTGAGAGGTGGCAAGCACACTGGCGCTACACCGACACACAAGATATATCGACATATCGTGTTTTGTCAGACACCTGTGTGCTTGTGTGTGTGTGCTTGCTGTCCTCACGTGGTAATACATAAAAACATATATCTCTTTCGCGACAGGCTGGAGAGCGCGCACATTGACAGGCTGTCCTTGCTGCAATGGACCGTCAATTCATGTGGACACGCAGCAGGCGATCTGAACGTCACGTCTTTTTTTTTCACAACAGCTGCGCAATGTGGTTACACATGCTCCAGCTGCTCATTTTCAGTTTACTTCTTTATATAGCACCAAATCACAGCAAAGTTGCCTCAAGGCACTTCACACAAGTAAGGTGTAACCTTACCAACCCCTCGCATTGTGTTCCTGCTGCAACGGTTTCATGCACGCTCGTGCACGACACCATCGCGTGCACAAAACCATTGCAGCAGGTTCATTCACGCCTGCCTGGCTCGATGTTTCTGTGGTTTGCTCATACGAGCTGTTCTGCCGTGATTCACCCTGATTTGTACGCATTCATACTATGTGTGAAGGGGCCCTTCGGTTGGTCCAACAATTCTCATTTTTCAGTACAAAGATAAAGTATTCTGTTTTAATATAACATTGTACAAAACGCAAATGTGATGCTGCAAATTTCAGTTAAGTAAATTATTGTCCATTAACACAGAAAAATGTTGGTACATGTGATCGTAATTTGGCAATAATGATTGATATCTATACTGTCAGCATATGAATACAGCACAAGTTTACAATTTCTGTTTTTCCCACCTTTATATGAAACAGTCTGCCAAACATTAACTTCTTAGTGTGTGAAGTCATTTAATATTATTTACTTCTTTTTCTTTCTTTTTTTACGGAGGCACAATGAGAGTGTTGATACTTTATTCTGGATAAAAGAGCAAAAAGCACATTTTAAGTTTTACAAATGCTTGATTGAGGATGTTGTTGTACACTGTGGGAAAGAACAACTGTTGGACCTACCTAAAGAGTGCTTCAACTTGCAACAAGCAGATGAAAAAATTAAATCCAAATTCACTTAACAAGTAATATATGCACAGCATTAACTTAACCCGTTTTGCCCCACTGGCAACAATTGTTGCCGAAGTGTATCACTGTCATTTTCTACTCACAATAAAAAATCTCCAAAGTACTAATGCAACTTTTTACACTTAAAAAAAAATCTGGGCATAGATGGGTTACCTTCATTCATTTGGATGTTAAATTGAAGCAATTTCTTTAGGTATTCTGTTTATTCAGTTTACAGCGTGTTTTTAAACTAGACAGCTGGTAGATCAATCCTTGAGTCCTCCTTTATGTCAAAACACACAGGAGAAAGAATGAAATTCTAACCTAGTACAATTATCAAAAAACATAAAAAGTTGCACTTTAAGAACCACAACAAAGTCTGATGACATTTAATAATAAATGATGGAACTTAATGAATGAATATGAAATACACTTCAAAATATTACGCCTGACATAATTCTGTTTATTTGATTTAAAAATAATGATATGCATAATTGCACTGAAAAAAATGGCTCCTTGGATGAAGTCAATTCAATTATGTGCAAGATTTCCATCTAATAAATATATGTAGCCCCAACTCAAAAAAAGCACATCCATGCAAGATAATTTTATTTAATTTAGTTGGGACTACATATATTTATTTGATGGAAATCTAATCCAATGAGTCAGTTTTTGAGTGTGGTTTGAGATAATCAGTTTCTGATTATCTCAGGAGAAGGTTTGCAGGAAAAGGGTCCTGATAAGTTTCTTTATCAGCACATTGACACATACTGCAGGTCCATCCAGTGATAAAAAGGGTACATTTAATTATTTGACCATAACTAATGCTGTTAAATGGGATATTCAGAGTTATGGCTATTTTGAACAATATGGTGAGTGTGAGTATTGATCAGGCGTGTGGTGTCTGTCAGTGATGGCAGATGGATCTAATTATGGCTCCTCTCTGTCGACTCAGTTAACTGTCAACAAGGGAGCCCTTAGCTCACACACTTGCGCACACACACACACACACACACACATGCACGGAGCCATTACAGCATTTGAGTTAGACTCCCGCCTCCTTCTTTAGTGTCTTACTGTAAAGTGGGAACATGGAAGCAGCAGAAGTGATAAAAAGCTGCATCTCTGCCACATGTGGCTGCAGATTAGTCAGCTGTTAGGAGTCTAAACACATACCTACTCACTTTGTCTTTCCCGATGATACTTCTGACAAAGCTGTTGGATCATCTTTAGAAAAATTTGGGAACAGCATTTTTACAATATCTTTTTCAACTCCCACTGAATCAACACTGGGATCTGTTTTGCCACAGAGACCTCACAAATCAACATTTTAAAATGACTGAAAAGTTGGCACACAGGACATAAATATATATGAAAAACTTCTTATTTGGCTGATCAAATATTTATCTCCCAGAGAAAGTTTCATTAAAATCAATTATTTCCTGTTTGTCAGTAGCTGAAACTGAGGATCTTCTAACAAGCTGTAGATCGAAAATCAGATTTGATCAAATTAAAGATTTCTGCCTTTTCTATTTTATTTTATTATAGAAACTAATTTATTATCAAGTTACAATCTCATTTTCACATTCAAATGATAAAAAAGACTTGATTTCATCACATATGGTACACGACAAGAGCAAATCAGTTGTAAGAACCTCATTAAATACGATCAGTTTCCTTAGAAACTGCAGAAGGTCCATAAAAAAGAATGCAGAAAAGAAGATGCTTCTTTGTAAATGCTATATTTTATATATATATATATATATATATATATATATATATATATATATATATATATATATATATATATATATATATAAATGCATTAATAACATAGTCAATATTTGGTGATGTTTAATTTTTTTAAGTTGGAATCATATATATATATATATATATATATATATATATATATATATATATATATATATACACACACTGAAAAAAGACAATTGTTGAACCAACTTAATTGAATTGTTTCAGTTAATAACAATGAATGAATTGCTTTCAAATTAAGTTAGTAAGATAACTTACTAACTTAATTTGAAAGCACCTAATTCATTCAGGTATTACCACATTTTAAGTTGGTTCTTTTTTCAGTGTATGTGTGAGATTTGATTTCATTGAAATATTTCAATGAAAAAGAAAAAACAATTTGTAATGATGCACGTAAAGCCAAAGATATGCTTCCACTTTGCAGATATTTTTTAAAATTGAAATTTCATGTTTTCTCTGCAACCAGCACCTCCCTGGCTGAGAGACACTGAAATTAACTACAATACAACATTTAAGACCAGAGCAGCTGTTTGAGTAATCTGTAAATGGCACTGCATGTGTGTCTCTGTATGCTACGGAATAGACAACCCAGTCTCACAAGTTTTTTTCGTGCTCCCATCACAAAATGAGTCATATTTTCATGATGGGCGTTAAATTTGTGCTCCCGCTACAAAAATTTGGCACTTTCGTGACAATATCACAAACCAACAGATTAATGTATATTTGAATGATATGGTAGGAAATAGATGAATTACAGTATCACTGCATCAGCTTCTCATTTTCATTGACTGTAGGTTATTCTTCTTAGTTTATTTAGGGTGAAATATGCAAGCTATGCACATCATCCACAGACCCATAGGAAAAAAAATGTTATGACTGTGCTTGTCCAGTTTGTCACTTTCCATGACCGTGTGCAGCCATGCAGGAACTCCCCTGTTGCCGCCGCTTTTCCAGGAAAGTCATTTGAGTTCAAAATCTTCTTTGGCAAGTGCAACACTTCATCAAGGGTGAAGACTCCCCGGCTATCAGAGATGTATCAGTTGGTCTGATAAAACCGTTGCCCAGGTCCCTGCACAGCAACATCCCATCATAAATAAAAGCAGCAGAAAAGAGGCCTTTGTCACTGTTTATCTGCACTGCTTTTCTTCCTCGCCCTTGATTTCCTCTTCAGAAAATTGATGCACCCTTAAATTGAAGCAGAGGGCTTGACAGGTAATGGTTAGTGTGATAACTGCTCCCCCCCCCCATTCTTTCTTTCTTTTGTGTGCAATTGTTGGAACTTTCAGCTAGATTACCTGTCATCCAGTGCATCAGATAAAAATGCAGAGTTGAGGAGATATTGGCAATACTGGACAGATAGGAAGAGGAAAAAAAGATCTGGATGGAGACTGTTGGATGTGGAAGGGACACATATTTATCTGATAGCATGGCAAATAGAACATATTATTACCATCATAGTCACAGATGGTTTACCATTAACACAGAGATTTGTGATTTATATTTTGTGCTTTAAATGGTGCACCGGCTACAAATGGGTTTGATTAGTTTTCAGTGCGTTAAAAAACACATCCCGGTCTGATTGCTGCTGGTGGGTTTGCGTGTTAACGTCAATTCAAATATGCATGAAAATGCACTTTATATTCAGCATCAGATATTTGTTTATCCACACAAAAGCATGCTCAGAAATAGCGAAAGTGACACTGTAGTGCATAATCTGTACACAGATTTTTATAAAAAGTTAAATGTGCATCAGCGTCATGGTAACCGGTAGAGCTGAAATCTTTGGCAGATGTGTGGCAGCACTTTTTTTTCCTCCTCATCCATTATAGCATTATAAACACTCGGTTAGAGTTACATAAAACATGCATATTTTCGACTGTGAAATTTTCTGACGAAAGAAACAGCTGTGCTGGCCTTACAATGCATTAAGTATTTCATCCCTTTTAGATGGTTAAATTGTGCATGAAATGTTGCTGGCGCGGCGTTCTCGCGAGCTGGACTGATTAGGCAACATCTGTTACATTGGGAGAAATCCGTGTCGTTGCTAATTAGCTGTCAGGCCGCGACTACGTTGTGCCTGATGGTGCCGAGGATCTGCCACAGGTTCCTCTCCTTGTCCTGTCACCTGCTCCTCTGGCTCCCCCTCCTCCTCTCCCACATTCACCCTGTCGCTACCCTCCCTCCCTCCTGCTCCTTCCTCTCCCTCACATACTTACTCATCAGCTGTAATTAGAGACCAGGCTCTGTACAAAGGAGCAGGAGCTGGGAGCCAGGCTCGAGCCCATCTGTGCAACCCCATCATCAGCAAGCACACACAGCTCATCCAACGCTGGGGGCCACTCCCGAGCCGGGCCCCCACGCGCTGATCGTCTCAGCACACAAACTTTGCTCCTGACACCCCTGCCTGCCTCCTTCCTCCCTCCGTCTTTATCCTCCTTTTCCACTTTGCTCTCTTTCATTCTGTGTTGAAGGAAAATCTATGGCGACCAGGCTAATTCATCTTGCTTTAATAAGGCTCAGACGCCAGTAAATATTAAATACACTACAGTGAGGAACAGACAACTGTGTGACCGCGTATTGACAAAATGTAGGATCAGAGGGATGGAATGGTCAGAAATCCATATGGACAAATTAACAAAAGATGTGTTGCAACTGATGGAGTTTTGACTCACAGGCTTCATCTCTACATTGTTTAAGATTTTAGCAGCAAATCCAAATTTGGGGATCTACCAAAGTTGGTAGTGTTGTTGGAAAAATATAATCTGGAACTTTATCCGAGTATCACAAAACTAAAGTGAGGCAATATGATTTTAATCATGAATCATCCGGCGTGAAACGTCTGTTAAATCCTGATGCAGATCTGTACTGGATCTGCTCTAGTGACCCTGTACAAAAAACAGGGGCAGCCAAAAGTTAAACACCAGCAACATTTCAGTAAGGAGTTCCATCCAAGTTATGAGTGTAATTACGTGTGTTGTTAACCTGTGTTATTATTTTCTCAGATATCATGGTATTAATAAAAGAATTCATCAGTATTTCCAAGCATATTTTATTCATGATGATCTAATAATGGTTTCATGCTTTTTCCATCCTCTGACAAACTAACAAATTTATCTTTTTTGTAATGATAAATCCTGCACTTAAATAAATAAGTTACTTCAGAGGAGGTGTACAAGTTGATGATCTGCACAGCTTTAGTTTGTGGATATTTGCACACTCCAGATGGTTCAACATCATCAATGGTAATTCCACTCGACAGTGGTGACAAATTTGTAGTAATAAACTGCATTTTGTTGTAATTTTTGTATTTTTTTTTTTTTTTGGTATCGTGATAATGTAATTCTGTTACTTGCAACCTATTACTGTTTAACCCTATTACCTTCTCAGTGTTCATAATAAAGATGTGTGTTATAAACATCTGGTTTCAGTTTGTTTGTTTTTTAACCATGTCACCTTCAGTCTCTATGATACGTCGTCAATACAGGTCAACATTCATATGAAATATCACAGTATCATCGTTATTTCACCAGTTAATCAATAATTACCTTTAACAGGGGGGTTGTTATGTTTGGGTTGTTGATTTACTGTCATTTTTACTCACAATCAATACAAGAAATTTCTCAAAAACCAGAAAAATGATTGATTGAGAAACTATTCCTTTTGGAAGTGGATCTGCATAAATGGATGGAACCACAATAATTATTTATTTAATAATTGGGGAGGTGATGGTCTAGTGGTTAAGCGTTGGGCTACAGACAAGAGGATCCTCGGTTCAAACCCCAGCCAAACCGGAAAATCACTAAGGCAAGGTCCTTAATCCCCAAGTTGCTCCCGGTGTGTAGTGAGCACCTTGCATGGCAGCACCCTGACATTGGTGTGTGTGTATGTGTCTGTGTGAATGGGTGAATGTGAGGCATAATTGTAAAGAACTTTGAGCATCTGATGCAGATGGATAAGTGCTATATAAATGCAGTCCATTCATTTATTTAGCACAAGACACGTTAATAAAAACATTTTTGATGAAACCTAGTGAGAGAAATAAACCGGTGGTCCAACTTAGATCCAACTGAGATAAAGTGCAGGAAGCGAGTCCCAAAATTTTCAACGACACTTATTTTTATAGAATAGAATAGAGCCTTTATTGTCATTGATTGAGCTGAGTATTCCATTAACTTTAACTAGTAATGACTTCATGACTTTCTTTGCTAACAAAATTTTAACTATTAGAGAAAAAATTACTCATAACCATCCCAAAGACGTATCGTTATCTTTGGCTGCTTTCAGTGATGCCGGTATTTGGTTAGACTCTTTCTCTCCGATTGTTCTGTCTGAGTTATTTTCATTAGTTACTTCATCCAAACCATCAACATGTTTATTAGACCCCATTCCTACCAGGCTGCTCAAGGAAGCCCTACCATTATTTAATGCTTCGATCTTAAATATGATCAGTCTGTCTTTGTTAGTTGGCTATGTACCACAGGCTTTTAAGGTGGCAGTAATTAAACCATTACTTAAAAAGCCATCACTTGACCCAGCTATCTTAGCTAATTATAGGCCAATCTCCAACCTTCCTTTTCTCTCAAAAATTCTTGAAACGGTAGTTGTAAAACAGCTAACTGATCATCTGCAGAGGAATGGTCTATTTGAAGAGTTTCAGTCAGGTTTTAGAATTCATCATAGTACAGAAACAGCATTAGTGAAGGTTACAAATGATCTTCTTATGGCCTCGGACAGTGGACTCATCTCTGTGCTTGTTCTGTTAGACCTCAGTGCTGCTTTTGATACTGTTGACCATAAAATTTTATTACAGAGATTAGAGCATGCCATAGGTATTAAAGGCACTGCGCTGCGGTGGTTTGAATCATATTTGTCTAATAGATTACAATTTGTTCATGTAAATGGGGAATCTTCTTCATAGACTAAAGTTAATTATGGAGTTCCACAAGGTTCTGTGCTAGGACCAATTTTATTCACTTTATACATGCTTCCCTTAGGCAGTATTATTAGACGGTATTGCTTAAATTTTCATTGTTACGCAGATGATACCCAGCTTTATCTATCCATGAAGCCAGAGGACACACACCAATTAGCTAAACTGCAGGATTGTCTTACAGACATAAAGACATGGATGACCTCTAATTTCCTGCTTTTAAACTCAGATAAAACTGAAGTTATTGTACTTGGCCCCACAAATCTTAGAAACATGGTGTCTAACCAGATCCTTACTGTGGATGGCATTACCCTGACCTCTAGTAATACTGTGAGAAATCTTGGAGTCATTTTTGATCAGGATATGTCATTCAAAGCGCATATTAAACAAATATGTAGGACTGCTTTTTTGCATTTACGCAATATCTCTAAAATCAGAAAGGTCTTGTCTCAGAGTGATGCTGAAAAACTAATTCATGCATTTATTTCCTCTAGGCTGGACTATTGTAATTCATTATTATCAGGTTGTCCTAAAAGTTCCCTAAAAAGCCTTCAGTTAATTCAAAATGCTGCAGCTAGAGTACTGACGGGGACTAGAAGGAGAGAGCATATCTCACCCATATTGCCCTCTCTTCATTGGCTTCCTGTTAATTCTAGAATAGAATTTAAAATTCTTCTTCTTACTTATAAGGTTTTGAATAATCAGGTCCCATCTTATCTTAGGGACCTCGTAGTACCATATCACCCCAATAGAGCGCTTCGCTCTCAGACTGCAGGCTTACTTGTAGTTCCTAGGGTTTGTAAGAGTAGAATGGGAGGCAGAGCCTTCAGCTTTCAGGCTCCTCTCCTGTGGAACCAGCTCCCAATTCAGATCAGGGAGACAGACACCCTCTCTACTTTTAAGATTAGGCTTAAAACTTTCCTTTTTGCTAAAGTTTATAGTTAGGGCTGGATCAGGTGACCCTGAACCATCCCTTAGTTATGCTGCTATAGACGTAGACTGCTGGGGGGTTCCCATGATGCACTGTTTCTTTCTCTTTTTGCTCTGTATGCCCCACTCTGCATTTAATCATTAGTGATCGATCTCTGCTCCCCTCCACAGCATATCTTTTTCCTGGTTCTCTCCCTCAGCCCCAACCAGTCCCAGCAGAAGACTGCCCCTCCCTGAGCCTGGTTCTGCTGGAGGTTTCTTCCTGTTAAAAGGGAGTTTTTCCTTCCCACTGTAGCCAAGTGCTTGCTCACAGGGGGTCGTTTTGACCGTTGGGGTTTTACATAATTATTGTATGGCCTTGCCTTACAATATAAAGCGCCTTGGGGCAACTGTTTGTTGTGATTTGGCGCTATATAAAAAAATTGATTGATTGATTGCACATATATACATACATACAATGAAATTTACAGTTAGATGCAATCCAACCACTAGGAGCAGTGGGCAAATGGATTGTTTTCACTGTTGGCTGAGATAGACCAGCCTAGGCTCACGCTTTTTTCCTCATGATACCGTCATCAACTGCATCACATTTTTGTGACACGGTCAAGCTTAATTCATTACTTTTAACCCTAGCCCTAATCCTACCCCTAACCTTAACCCCCCCCCCCCCCCCCCCCCCCCCACACACACACACCAAATTTCATGATGCCAGCATGAAAAGTGCTCCATTTTGATGACATTATCACAAATTAATAGATTAAATCACTTTTTGTGATGCCATTATGAACTGATGTGAGACCGGGTTGGATGGATGCTGTAATGGATTCATTGGCTAAAAAAACAAAAACAGACAACTCAGTTTCTGCTTCACTGTCACATTCATGGGACTCTGACAGTCTCATGTGGACAGGTGAATTTGTAAAATTTGTTACAATATAACCCACGAGAGGCTTATATTGTGTCATCTTGAGCTGGTTTAAATCAATACGATTTATTGATGCATAAAACAAATCTATTTAACAAATAAAGACATTGTGTCTGTTTAATTATGTACTTTGTCATTTTGAGATAGCACAATCTAAAACACGCTGCAGCTTATAATGTTTTCCTTCAAATGTTTCAGCACATGAACTTTTTCCCATCCATATTGTTATTGAGGATTTATTTCATTCATTTAAAAGAAAAAAACAGAAAAACAAAATTAACAAAACATTACAAACCATTGAACGAAAAGGAGCCGTTTGGAAGAACAAGTCATATATTCTGCCCCTTTTTTACAATACAATCTTGCAAAGCATCATCAATCGACATCATTGCATTTCTATGACTGTCACATGCCAGCGACTTCTTTCCTAATTTTAACCATTATTTAAAAGACTACATCCCTAATAGATTACATTTTAAACTTCAAACATTCTAAACATTATTAACAGATTACATTTTTGGATTTGTCACAGCCCACTGACTTATTTCATAGTTTCATACTTACAAAATACATCAAGCTTAATACGTTTTTTAAATAATTTAAGCGACCTTGATTCTTTGATTTCTTTGTTGAGGTTGTTCCATAATTTTACACCATTCACTGCAATATTCCGTTCCTTTATCTTGGTTCTGAATCTTGTTTTTTTAAAGACTTCTATGCCCTTCAAATTATAACTACTTACTCTTTTTTCAAACATATTTTGAATGTTTATTGGTAAGGTATTGTTATTCGCTTGGTACATTATTTGTAGTAATTTCAAATCAACTAAATCATGAAATTTAAGTACCCTATTCTTAATAAACAATGGATTAGCTGGATCTCTAAATCGACTGTTGCCAATCACTTTTAAAGCTCTTTTCTGCAAAATAAATAAAGGTTGTGTATAAGTTATACATGTTGATCCCCAGATTTCTACCCAATAAGTCAAATATGGAACAATCAATGAATTGTACAATGTTAATAATCCATAACTATTTAATGAATATTTAACTTTATGCAAAACAGCAATGGCTTTCGCTATCTTTCCTTTTATGTAATTTATGTGTGACTTCCATGTAAAATCTTCATCAATCATAACTCCTAAAAATTTCATTTCTTTTACCCTTTGAATGTCCATTCCATCTATTTTTAATGACACATCATTTTTTTTTAACTCTGTCATTAAACAATATGAAATTTGTTTTATTAAGATTAAGTGACAGTGTGTTTATATCAAACAAATATTAAATATTGGTTATATATATAATAAAAACATAATAACAAAATATAATAAAATAATAAAATATATAATAAAAGGGAAGTGGCCTCAGTGTGTTTGTGTATCTGGGGCATCAATTGAAATCCAGAAAGATCTGACTTTTGTCCATTGGCATACTTATGTGGTTTTCACGAGGATTCAAATCATGAAAACAGCAAGGTGATCGGACCAATATGTTATGAGGAATCAGTAATTTTTGAAAACAAGAAGACTGTTTATGTCGCACTTCCACATTAAGAGCCTGTATTTCAAACTACACCTTAAGAAATAAAATGTTGAATTAAATTGATAAAATTAAGGTAACTTTTTTCACATAACATTGTCGATTAAGTGCAAAACAATATTGTAGTTGAAATTAATTAAATCAAATGAAACATTATTACTTATATCCCTAAAATTAACAATTTCAAGTATATTGAAAATAATAGTATTAATTACATTTAAAACCCCTGTGTTTCATTTCTTAGAGTGTAAAAGCCTGTGAGTTTGCTGTGTCCATCCTCTACATCGCAGACAGCAGATTAATATCTGGACATTTTCTGTCTGCATGTGACCCAAACCCAGAATTAACATGTTCACACTCCAGACAAAACAGCAGAATTGTGTCTCAACAGTGTCTCACACAGGCCAAAAAAAAAAAGAAAAGAAAAAAGAAATAGATTTGATGTCATGTGCAAATATAAATCTTCAGTGATTCATAATTTCTTTACATCGAATATTGTACTGGTTACGCAGCTTCAGTAAAGCTTATTGATGGCAAAAATTAATTTTAGAAAATTTAACGCAGGTGAAAACAGATTAAAGTTTCAGCTGTCCTCCGTATATAGTACAAATGACCACATCTAGATCCCGTAGTTCTCCATGGATCAACGTCTTAGTTATGACTGAGAAGTGGCCAAGTGGTTAGTGTGCTTAGTTTCAGTGTGGAAGGTTCCCAGTTCAAATCCCACCCCTGCTACATTTCTCCATGTAATGTGGAGCTGCTTCAGGAAAGGCATCTGGTGTAAAACTTGTGCCAAAATCAACATGCAGATCCACCTTGGATCTGCTGTGGTGACCCTGAGTGGAAACAAGGGAGCAGCCGAAGGGACTTGCTTTGGTAACATCTAAATGAATTAAGTTGTTAGAACTTAAGTTTGTAAGTAAGAGTTGATCTTACTTATTAACTTAAGTTCCAACAACTTAATTCATTAAGATGTTACCAATTGAAACAACTTTTTAAGTTGGTTCTTTTTTTTAGTGTATGACTAAAGTGTTAACACAGTTCAACTACTTCTCTCCTTCAGTAAGCTGTCAGACAGTTTTTTTTTTCTTTTTATGTTACGACACAGTCAGACAGCACATGCATCCGCTCCCTTTGGCAAACATCTGACAGGTTCAGTAGCAGATCCCGGCAGGCGTGAAGAGGAGGAACTGCTGGGAAATGCCAGGAGTTTTGCTTAAGCAGCAGATGAGACACAAAGGTAATCCTGAGTGACTCTCATAACAGTTAACCACAACCGAGAAAGTCCCGGCCGCGCTGCTTTAAAGACCCGTGGGCCAGGAACCAAATCAGATGATCGCTACTGTTAATTTCAAAGCTGATGGGCCGTGATGTCATGAATATTACTAATGTGTGATTCAGGTGTCACAAACATCAGCTGTGAACTGCAACACATAATTTCCTGACAATGCTCAGACAGTTTGCTGATTGTCTAATGCGGTTTGCTTGATGTCTGTATGTATTTTATGTGGAAGCTGTGAAAGATTTCATATGGCAAAAACATAAATAGGTCAAATTTTATAGCAGCTATAAGAGAAGCTGAGAAAATAAAGTTTAAATCAATTGTGCATTTCCATCTTGACAAATGTGTTTATTTGAATGCATGCCTTCAACATACTATATAATAATGATAATAATAGAAAATAATAAGTTTGTCTGCTTTGTATTTAGAAATGTCTTTCAAATATATTGCAATTTTGTTACAAATGCAAAAATTACCTCTATAAGCTTAGAGTGATATAGAGATTAACCGAACTGAATTAATAAAAAAATATAATTCAATATATTGTACAATTTTTATATTTATATATATATACATATATATATATATATATATATATATATATATATATATATATATATATATATATATATATATATATATATATGTGTGTGTGTGTGTATGTGTATATATATACGAGGTCTATTAGAAAAGTATCCGACCTTATTATTTTTTTCAAAAACCATATGGATTTGAATCACGTGTGATTACATCAGACATGCTTGAACCCTCGTGGGCATGCGAGAGTTTTTTCACGCCTGTCGGTTACGTCATTCGCCTGTGGGCAGTCTTTGAGTGAGGAGTGGCCCACCCTCTCGTCGATTTTTTTCATTGTTTAGGAATGGCTCAGAGACTGCTGCTTTGTTTGATAAAAATTTTTTCAAAACTGTAAGGCACAACTGAGTGGACACCATTCGATAAATTCAGCTGGTTTTCGTTGAAAATTTTAACGGCTGATGAGAGATTTTGGTCTAGTAGTGTCGCCGTAAGGACGGCCCACGGCGCCTGATGGCGATCTGCGCTCTGAGGCGGCGTCATCTCGCTGTTTCAAGTTGAAAACTTCCACATTTCAGGCTCTGTTGACCCAGTAAGTCGTCAGAGAACAGAGAACTTTCAGAAGAAGTTGGCATGAGGAGTTAATGTGGACATTCCACTGTTAAAGGTCATTTTGTAATGAAAGAACGTGCGGGCAGAGTCGCATGTCGGGCCGCATCCAACCGCGGGGGGTCGCGACAGGAAAAACACCTCCGTTGGAAACCTTAACGGGCAAGTTGGAACATGCCCAACTGTTAAACAATTTCTCAGTTACTCACTTGTTGAAAGCTATCAAAAGCCGCCTGAATTTTACAAATGGTTTTCAACACGGAGGTGTATTTCCTGTCGCGGCGCACACAGATTTGTAGCGTCGTCACGGAAACGACTCAGCGAATTTGCGCACACGTTCTTTCATTACAAAATGACCTTTAACAGTGGAATGTCCGCATAAACTCCTCATGCCGGCCTCTTCTGAATCTTCTCTGTTCTCTCATGACGTCCTGGGTCAACAGAGCCTTAAATTAGGATGTTTTCAGCTCGAAACAGCCAGACGACGTCGCCTGGGAGCACTGTGCGACGTCCGGCTCCGTGGGAAGTCCTTAAAGTGACAGAAACACCCCATAATCTCTCATCAGCCGTTAAACTTTTCACCGAAAACCAGCTGAATTTCTCGAATAGTGTCCACTCGGATATCCCTCACAGGTCCTGAAAAAAGTTTGACAAAGCAACGCGCGCCGTCTCGAGCAGCGTCTCAAACAAAGGAATTCAGCCGAGAGGGCGGGATCACATCTCACTCAAGGCCTACCTACAGGGAAATGACGTCACCGACACACGTGAAAAAACTCACGCATGCGCACGAGGGTTCAAGCATGATTGGTGTAATCGCACGTCATTCAAATCCATATAGTTTGTTTTTTTTTTTTTTATAAAACTGCCGGTTAGTTTTATAAGATACCTCGTATATATATATATATATATATATATATATATATATATATATATATATATATATATATATATACACTCAACAAAAATATAAACGCAACACTTTTGGTTTTGCTCCCATTTTGTATGAGATGAACTCAAAGATCTAAAACTTTTTCCACATACACAATATCACCATTTCCCTCAAATATTGTTCACAAACCAGTCTAAATCTGTGATAGTGAGCACTTCTCCTTTGCTGAGATAATCCATCCCACCTCACAGGTGTGCCATACCAAAATGCTGATTAGACACCATGATTAGTGCACAGGTGTGCCTTAGAGTGCCCACAATAAAAGGCCACTCTGAAAGGT
Organism: Thalassophryne amazonica; assembly: GCF_902500255.1. Taxonomy (NCBI): domain Eukaryota; kingdom Metazoa; phylum Chordata; class Actinopteri; order Batrachoidiformes; family Batrachoididae; genus Thalassophryne; species Thalassophryne amazonica. The sequence continues at coordinate 90,195,271 of NC_047109.1, forward strand.
GCAGTTTTGTTTTATTGGGGGGGAAGTGCTCACTATCACAGATTTAGACTGGTTTGTGAACAATATTTGAGGGAAATGGTGATATTGTGTATGTGGAAAAAGTTTTAGATCTTTGAGTTCATCTCATACAAAATGGGAGCAAAACCAAAAGTGTTGCGTTTATATTTTTGTTGAGTGTATATATGTGTGTGTGTGTGTGTGTGTGGTTTCACATCATGTATTGTATCGATTTGTTTGTTTTATTGTTTCATGTTCTGTATTGTATTGACCTATCTGGTGGTAATCAGTATATCAGTATATCAGGGTTGGGGTGAGAAGTGGGGAATTCCTATTTCAGCGACTGATCTGGCTTCAGTAGAGTCACTGACTTATTAATATTGTATGTTTTACTGGGATTCTAATCTCCAACTCCTGTTTGTCTTTTCAACCATCCATCATTGTGAACACTGGACTGTATATGGTTGATGTCACTGTTATCTGTTTGTCACTATATGTACTTACTGTATGTACTGTGTTTTGTGCTTTGTTCTAATTTGTTAGTATAGCCAAAGGAGATTGTCACCCCACTGAGTATGGTCTGCTTGAGGTTTCTTCCTATAATTAAAATGTTTTTCCTACTACTTTCACCAGTGTGGTTGTTCATGGGGTGGACAGACCTTGCTCATGTGTGTTGCCTTGAGATGACTTATGTTGTGATTTGGTGCTGTATAAATAAACTGAAATTTTGAGTTAACCTTGAGTTGTTCGTCTGGTTTTACAGTGATATGCTTATGTTACTTTATAGCATGTTATGTTATTTTATTTAACATTTTATCTTTTTTGTTACACAGCCTATGTTATGTTATCTTATATTATTTTATCTTATATGTTATGTTATGTTACATTACATTACAGTATGTTACGTTATATTACATTATGAAAAGTTATGCCTTGTCACATGACATTATGCTATATTACATTACATTACACTACACTATGGTCTGTTGTGTCACATTATTTCTTTTCTTGTCATACATAATGTTATTTTATATTTTTACAAAGTTATATTGTCTTGCATTATATCATCTTTCCCTATCATGCCTTATGACATGTTGCATTGTCTGGACTCTACATTTTCCATATCTTATTTTATAGTACCTTCTTTTATCTTATTATGATCATTTAGTACTCTTATATTATCTTATCTTACAAACACCTAAACATGTGCTATACATTATGACTGTAATAGTCATCCACCACCAGAGGAAAGGTAAAAATAAAAAAATAAATAAAATAAAATAAAAATTGTCTTTGCAGTAGATGCAAGACTGGTGTAATTCTCCTGCGACCAAATCAAGGCAGAGAGGAAAAACAGTGTGACCAAGAATGACAAGCCCGAGAGAATGTCACGGCAATTGGGGAACCATCACTGGCGAGAAATGATGAGTGATTGTCTGACGTTCCACGGCAAGTCCATCCTAGAGGACACTGCACACCCTTGCTCATCTGTGGCCCAACCTTTGGCACTGACATTTAAAGTGTTGATTTTGGAGCACTTATGCTAATTGTTGTAATTTTCCTGATGAAGCGCCATTCTGATACCTTGATGTGGCCAAGATAGTTTTACATTTTCTATGTGGTCCTCTTTGCCATTTGCACCGTGTAGTGTCAGCTCAGAGTGCTCCTGAAAGCAGACAAAATTGCAAGCAAATTGCATCAGATTGCCAACATTGTGAAAAGGTAAATTGCTTGCAAATCTATTTAAACCACTGGCCTATTTTCATCAGCTATGGTACTTGGTATTCATGATTGCTTAATTGGCGACCTTTTCTATTGTGTAGTGCTTTATGGTGCAACGGAAAACGATCTTTACCAAACCAATTACCCTTTTTTTTCTCCTCACTACTACATTAGAGCTGTGATTGCTGCAGCTAGTCTTTTGTAAATGAACTTTCTGGTTTCAGGGAATAAAGTGACATTTGTTTGATATGATGTTGTTGAGTGTGGGTTTGTGTAGAATGGACCGCTAAAAGAGATGGACGGTTGTAGTTAGAACCTGTCTATGTGTGACAGTAACAAGCCTATAATATCCTTTTATATATGTGACTTGTTAAAAATAGAAATATTTTGTCAGGCCATCAACCAAGCACCTGTACCTACTGCTTAAACATTAAAAAGCTTTGGATGTGACCATCAGGATTTGCACATTTGCAGAAGAATTTTCCAAAGAGCAGATTTGGACATTAACTCAACAAATAGTTATCACAGTTTAATCAGTCTTACATGAAGCAGAAGTGTTTAAACTCCTGTTCTGTCTAATATAACAAATATCTTCATGCTCACCAACTGATAGCCAAGCACTCAAGAGTTTGAACATCTCTTCAATAGTGTGAAATTAATCTGATTGAATCAATGCATTTTTTTTTACACCAGTCCAGTTGTCAGCCACATAACATCATTTTCATTCATTACCATAGCAGATGCACAATGAAGTTTTCTCGGCTCCTCAGAGACACAGTATCCCCAAACTGTGCTGTTATTCTGTTCATCCCTTCTGCCAGACAGGTCAATAGAATTAACCCTAGATGAACCCACCAAGCCCAAGTGCAAGGTAATGGCCTTGGCTAATGGTTGTGTGTGCCCGGTGCCAGGTACCATTGACTCTCGCTGGCACAGTTTGTTCAATGTGAGGGGAAATATATGACAGCATGACCATCTATGTACAGCTGGCGACCATGTGCCATTGGCAGAGGGACACTGTACCCGCTCCTGCCACCCCTCTAGAATAAAAGCTTCTCTCCACACTGTTCTTCATCTTCACAAACATGGATAATGATTGTTTTCATGTCATGTTTTTACAGCCTCTTTGCTCCAAAGCTCTGATAGTGTACATGTAGAGTGGAATTTACTGAGTAAGCAGAGATCGTTTGGAATAGTGGTGACAAAGTTGTGGCCCCATGACTGAATAAGGCCCGTGACAAAGTAATTTGTGTCCTCCGGCATTTTGGAGTGTTCATCATTATACAACCCAGTCTCACGGATTGTCGTGATTCAGCAGCACAAAATATACATTAATCTATTGGTTCGTCATATTGTCACGAAAAGTGCAAAATTTTTGTCATGGGAGTACAAATTCATTCTCATTCATTCCGTGATGGCTGCATGTAATTAAAAGTGCAGCGGGGGTGGTTATAGTTAGGGTTAGGGGAAGGAGTAGGGTTAGGCTATGGTTAAGGTTAGGGTTGGGGGTAGGAGTAGGGTTAGTAATAGTGAGTTAAAAAAAAAAACCCAGTCACGAAAATTTGAATCATTTCGAGGACGGAAAAATGTGAGACTGGGCTGTCATTATAATATATAATGTTTATAATATGAAGTTTATTTGAACACATTGTTTTCTAGTTTGTCAGTGCATCAGGAAAAAGTCTGGTGTTTCCACACTTTTGAATGACATTGTAGTACAGTATTTGCCCTATTGAGGTTTCAAATCCCACAAAATCTTGCAAAACTTCGGAGAGTTCGCCGCTCTGCAAGATGTCATTAACATTGAGAATTGCATTGAGACGCTCTGACGGACAACAGCATTAACATCTCAACATAAAACTCTTTGTATATTGTGCCTAAAACTCTTGTGAATATATTATCTGGATTTTTAGACGCTGTTATTGTGTTTGTTTTTATGTAAACATGAAAAGCTCAGGTTGTTTCTCCGTTATTTTCAATGGGATTTGCTGTGAGCTGTGATCACTTCCTGTTCATGTCGTTCCGGGGAAAAGTGAAGTTTGCTCTTTAACGCCCTGCTTATTGTCCTTTACAACACTGTTTGTCCTGTTTGTTCCAGAGTAATATATATAAAATGTCTGAAATACGTTTTGTGTTAATTATATTCCAAGTAGGTTAAACGTAGCAGACACAGAATATTTGGAATATTTGTTTTAGCAAGTTTTCAGGGTCTCATGAGGCAGTCTCTTATTAACGTGATGAAAACCATAAAAAAAAATCACATTTTGGTGGTATAATGTGCACTTGAATTGTCGTTATGTGGAGTCTCTATGCTGTTTTGACTACAGCGACTATCTGGCGCACAAGGGATTATGGGATATCTCAACAGGGCGAATACAGTTCATGTGTGGAAATTTCTCAAAATATGTGACACTAATAAACTGTATATCATTTACAAAATGTCATGCTCGGATTCAATACTCATAATTTGGACCAACATGGGGCAGAAGTTTTTTGTTTTTTTTTCCTTTTTCTTTAGTTGCAAACATGGAAGACCAAAATTTATGATCTGTGCTTGGAAAATTTGAGGCTGGGGTATCTGATTTGACACATACTGGAAATAAAATATAACACAATGCTAAAATACCCTCGGCTGTATGAGCATTGTGTTCTTCATCATTTGCAGTTATTTATTTAATTAATTATTAAGATCCTGTTGTCATGTCAATTGAACATGTACAATTTGTACAATCAGTCAATCAAAAACAATATTTATGTTTTAATGGCATCTGCAGGAGGCTTTGCGTGTGCGCATATATGAGATTTTGATGAGAGCAGAAATTGTGCAAATCAAGGAATATTTGTAGATCACCCTCTGTGCATTTGCAGGTATTAATGAGAAAATTTAACTCCACAGACGTTAGCTTTGGGTTAGCGCAAGATAGCAGGCACGCTAACGCTGACAAATTGTCTTGTAAATCAGTTCAGAGGTGTTAGTAGGTTCTAAAAACAGAGTTTTCAGTTTTAGAAGTGTTTATTTCTCACTATCTTTTACATAACATATGAGAAAGGTGTTATTTCTAGCCAAAAAAGAAGCAAAGTTAGCAGCAAGTGAAACCAGGAAGTGACGTCACCATGCTAACATCCACTAAATGTTTTGTAAATCCTTCAGAGGTGTTATCTGGTTTTAAAAAAACAGCATTTTCAGTTTTAGAAGTGTTTATTTCTCGCTAGCTTTTGCGTAATATAAGAAAGGTGTTATTTCTAGCCAAAAATGAAGCAAAGTTAGCAGCTAGACAGACCAGGAAGTGACATCACCACATGAATGCCCATGACATCATCCAATAAAATCAGGTACAGAATGTGACTTTTTAACCTCTTAAAGTAGACCTGCATTGAAATAAATGTGGTCAGATTTCAGAAAGAAATAGCTGATATGTGCAGCTAAATTTTAGCCCTCTGTGAAAACAGTTTTTACAGCCGTATCATTTCCATGACGTCAGGGGCAAGACGACGCGCCTTCAGTCCGATCCCGCATTGAAATTGATTTTATCTGTTAGTAATGTTACTTATACACATCCTGGTTTCAACATCCAAAAGTAAGCTGCAATGAATGTGAGATACAGATCTGTGTGCTCAGATCAGCAACGACATCAACAGCGGATGCCGTTCTTCCTCTCCCAATCTCTGCCTCCGCTGCGCTTATTAAGTCTGCGGGCTCATTAACGAGCTCGTTAACTGCTGATGCGGGCCACTCACACCGCCCGTGTCTGCTTTGCACACGGCCTGCAGTGGTGGGCGCAGATAACCAAAAAATTAAGTTCGATAACAGATAATCAGATAACTGAAAAGTTATCTTCGATAAAGATAAAACAATAAACATAAAAAATATAATATTTTTGGAGAAATTAGCTATATTAGCTAACAACAGTAACAATGGACATTGTGCTGCAATGCACCATGGGAGTTTGGTGTTTTGGGGTTTTAAATGTTATTGTGGTTCATGTTATTATAACAGTATTGTTAGTCTTATTGATTTATTTTGTTTTTGTAGTTCAGTTGGTTTAGTCACTTTAGTTGTTATGTTGCCGTTACCATGAGTGAGAACTATAGTGCGTTTGATGTCTTCCACCACTGTCTCTGTTTGTGGGTATGTAAAAATAAAAGCACCTGCTTGTGGCAGTATGCAGAAAAGAAAAAAAGCTCTGTGCGCGTGCATGTGTATAACTTTGATCACGGACAAACTGGGGAGAGCTGACATTTGCCGTTTGGTATGCTTATGTATTTTGGATCAAGGATGAATGCTGCCAAAACGGAACATTGATACGACTAATATTTTTGGAGAAACCATGAATATTAACTAAAAACAATGAACAATGGACATTGATAATTACATTCTGGACTCATATGCCATTCCAGCAGGGGGCAGTAAATCATCGATATATTAAAAGCACGCATGCATGCGGGGCTTGCGTGTGTGTGTGTGTGTGTGTGTGTGTGTGTGTGTGTGTGTGTGTGTGTGTGTGTGTGTGTGTGTGTGTGTGTGTGTGTGTGTGTGCATGTGTGATTTTATTTTGTAAGTTCAATGTAAGTCTCTCTATTGTCTTTTCTATTTTCTATAATCCATCCATCCATTTTCTTCCGCTTTATCCGGAGTCAGGTCGCAGGGGCAGCAGCTCAAGCAAAGCCGCCCAGACCTCCCGATCCACACACACCTCCCCCAGCTCCTCCGGGGGAACCCCAAGGCGTTCCCAAGCCAGCCGAGAGATGTAGTCCCTCCAGCATGTCCTGGGTCTTCCCCAGGGCCTCCTCCCAATGGGACGTGCCCGGAACACCTCTCCAGCGAGGTGTCCAGGGGCATCCAGAAAAGATGCCCGAGCCACCTCAACTGACTCCTTTCGACGTGGAGGAGCAGCGGCTCGACTCCGAGCTCCTCCCGAGTGACCGAGCTCCTCACCCTATCTCTAAGGAAGCGCCCAGCCACCCTGCGGAGGAAACTCATCTCGGCCGCTTGTACTCGCGATCTCGTTCTTTCGGTCATGAGCCAAATCTCATGACCATAGGTGAGGATCGGAACGTAGATCGATTGGTAAATCGAGAGCTTTGCCCCCCTACTCAGCTCTCTCTTCACCACGACGGTCCGATACAGCGACCGCATCACTGCAGATGCCGCACCGATCCATCTATCGATCTCACACTCCATCCATCCCTCACTCGTGAGCAAGACCCCGAGATACTTAAACTCCTCCACTTGAGGCAAGGACACTCCACCGACCCTGAACCATCCCTTAGTTATGCTGCTATAGACGTAGACTGCTGGGGGGTTCCCATGATGCACTGTTTCTTTCTCTTTTTGCTCTGTATGCACCACTCTGCATTTAATCATTAGTGATCGATCTCTGCTCCCCTCCACAGCATGTCTTTTTCCTGGTTCTCTCCCTCAGCCCCAACCAGTCCCAGCAGAAGACTGCCCCTCCCTGAGCCTGGTTCTGCTGGAGGTTTCTTCCTGTTAAAAGGGAGTTTTTCCTTCCCACTGTAGCCAAGTGCTTGCTCACAGGGGGTCGTTTTGACCATTGGGGTTTTACATAATTATTGTATGGCCTTGCCTTACAATATAAAGCGCCTTGGGGCAACTGTTTGTTGTGATTTGGCGCTATATAAAAAAATTGATTGATTGATTGAAGAGGGCAAAGCACCTTTTTCCGGTGGAGAACCATGGCCTCGATTTGGAGGTGCTGATTTTCATCCCGGATGCATCACACACGGCTGCAAACCGCCCCAGTGCACACTGAAGGTCCTGATTTGATGAAGCCAACAGAACCACATCGTCCGCAAACAGCAGAGACGAGATTCTGTGGTTCCCAAACCAGACCCCCTCTACACCCTGGCTGCGCCTAGAAATTCTGTCCATAAAAATAATGAACAGAACCGGTGACAAAGGGCAGCCCTGGCGGAGGCTTACTATTTCTCCTGAATCCGAGGTTCGACCATCGGTCGAATTCTCCTCTCCAGTACTCTGGAATAGACCTTACCGGGGAAGCTGAGGAGTGTGATCCCCTTATTGTTGGAACACACCCTATGGTCCCCCTTCTTAAATAGAGGGACCACCACCCTGGTCTGCCAATCTAGAGGCACTGTCCCTGATCGCCACGCGATGTTGCAGAGGCGTGTCAGCCAAGACAGTCCCACAACATCCAGAGACTTAAGGTACTATGGACGGATTTCATCCACCCCGGGAGCCTTGCCACCGAGGAGCTTTCTAACCACCTCGGTGACTTCGGCCTGGGTAATGGATGAGTCCACCTCTGAGTCCCCAGTTTCTGCTTCGTCTTCGGAAGACGTGACGATGGGATTGAGGAAATCCTCCAAGTACTCCTTCCACCGCCCGACAACATCCCCAGTCAGGGTCAACAGCTCCCCACCCGCACAGTAAACAGTGCTGGTGGAGAGCTGCTTCCGCCTCCTGAGGAGTCGGACGGTTTGCCAGAATCTCTTCGAGGTCTACTGATAGTCCTCCTCCATAGCCTCCCCGAACTCCTCCCAGACCCGAGTTTTTGCCTCTGCGACCGCACGGGCTGCGGCACACTTTGCCTGCCAGTACCTGTCAGCTGCCTCTGGGGTCCCACCTACCAACAAAGATAAGTAGGACTCCTTCTTCAGCTTGACGGCATCCCTTACTTCCAGTGTCCACCACCGGGTTTGGGGATTGCTGCCGCGACAGGCACCAGAGACCTTGTGACCACAGCTACGAGCGGCCGCATCGACAATGGAGGTGGAGAACATGGTCCACTCAGACTCCATGTCTCCAACCTCCCCCGGGATCTGGGAGAAGCTCTCCCGGAGGTGGGAGTTGAAGACCTCGCTGACAGAGGGACCCGCCAGTCGTTCCCAGCAGACCCTCACGATATGTTTGGGCCTGCCAGGTCTGACCGGCTTCCTCCCCTCCCAGCGGATCCAACTCACCACCAGGTGGTGATCGGTCGACACCTCTGCCCCTCTCTTCACTCGAGTGTCCGAGACACGTGGCCAAAGGTCAGATGATACGACTACAAAGTCGATCATCGACCTCCGGCTCAGGGTGTCCTGGTGCCACATGCACTTATGGACACCCTTGTGCTCGAACATGGTGTTCGTGATGGACTAACTGTGACTAGCACAGAAGTCCAACAACTGAACACCACTCGGGTTCAGATCGGGGAGGCCGTGCTTCCCGATCACCCCCCTGCAGGTCTCACTGTCGCCGCCCACATGGGCATTGAAACCCCCCAGGAGAACAATGAAGTCCCCAGTCGGAGCGCTATCTAATACCCCTCCCAGGGACTCCAGGAAGGTCGGGTACTCTGCACTGCTGCTCGGCCTGTAGGCCGAGACAACGGTGAGAGACCTGTCCCCGACCCGAAGGCGTAGGGACGCGACCCTCTTGTTCACCGGAGTGAACTCCAACACATGGCGACTGAGCTGGGGAGCAATAAGCAATGCGACCCCAGCTCTCTGCCTCTCCCCGTGGGCAACGCCAGAAAAATGAAGCGTCCAGCCCCTCTCCAGGAGTTGGGTACCAGAGCCCAAGCTGTGCGTGGAGGTGAGCCTGACTATCTCTAGTCGGTATCTCTCAACCTCCCGCACAAGCTCAGGCTCCTTTCACCTAGCAAGGTGACATTCCACGTCCCAACAGCCAGGGGCTGTGAGCGTGGACCGGGCCGCCGGGCCACCCACCCTCGACCGCCACCCAATCCTCTCTGTACCCGACCCCCATGGCTCCCTCTGCAGGTGGTGAATCCACAGGAGAGCGGGCCCACCTCGCTCTTTCGGGCTGAGCCCGGCCGGGCCCCATAGGCTAAGGCCCCACGACCAGCGCTCGCGCGCGAGCCCCAACCCCAGGCCTGGCTCCAGGGTGGGACCCCGGCTCCGCCAAAACGGGCGACGTCTCGGTCCTTGATTTTTTACTGGTCATGGAGGTTCTGAACTGCCCTTAGTCTGACCCGGCACCTAGGACCTGTTTGCCTTGGGAGACCCTACAGGGAGCACAAAGCCTCCGACAACATAGCTCCTAGGATCATCCGGGTACGCAAACTGCCCCACCACGATAAGGTAGCAGCTAGGGGGGAGATTTTCTATAATATTAAATATTATATAAATATTAAATATTATGAAAATATTATATTATTTTCTATAATATAAGTGCAAATACATTAAAAATACATGGATGACACAAGAAAGTGAAAACACTTATTTCCATTGTGGTCCATTTAAAAATCAAATGACAAAATATAAATAATAATCAAATCAAATAATAACACTGATAATAATAATAACAATAATAATGATATAATAATTGTGTGTATATGATAACAAGAACCTAAACAATTTATAAAAACATTAAGACAGTAAATTAACATTAGAAAATTACGTATGTAATTAACAGGAAATAAAAGGGTTGAGTTCTTCTTCTAAAAACTGTTGCGGTCTAAGGTTCTAAAAACATTCTGGACCCGCATAGCATTCCAAGTCATGATAGAACATTTGCATAATTTATTACCACCCTTGAAAAATGTCAGCTTCCTATTGTATAAACACTACCCAGTCTCGAGCCTGGATCCCTACGGGCAACATGCTAGTTTTATATAATCTGTTCAAAAGGTAATCACAGTTCATTTAATGATAATGATGATGATGATGCATAGGGAAGTAAAAATGCATCAATCTGGATCGATCCAGTATAACTGATGCTGAGTAAAAACATTGATCCAGATTATCATGCCTTTATTTTGAAATCACCAGTGCATATAGTGTCATCATTTCTGTCCATGCGCACCTCTTTCTTAAACATTTGGCCCTTGGTAGCCGCCAAGTGCCAGGCAGATAATGTGAATATGATATTTTTGAAACAACCCAAGAGACTGAGCTGCATGGAAATTAATAGCATTGTGATGACTTTGTGATATCAGAAAATATCATATCATTGACCAAAGACTCAATATAACATTGTGTCATGATGAAAATTGTGATTTACATCCTCAGCATCCAATCTAAGCCTGAGGTCAGTGTGCCTGTCCATTAGTTGATTTGACCTGCAGGCAGCAAGTGGGTTTCGTGTGTATATATGTGTTGGTGTGTAACCCTCCTCCTGGACCACGGCTCACTGAATGGGAATATGGAGGAATGGGGAGGTGGGGGGGTCGACAAATTTTCTCAGAGTCAGGGCAAAGCTGATTGATCTCTGAGTGTAAAATCAATAAGAAGACATTGTCATTTTATAAAGAATGGGGCTGAAAGTGAAAATAATACAAGGCTTCCAAAATCAGGGTGGATGTGCACACGCTGAAGCCTGAGTCGCATTAATTCAGCTCAGTCGCTATTCTGGTAGAAATGTGTCCACAGCTGGTAAGAGTGGGGCCTAGATTACACTATGTATATTTCATTTTAACTATACAGAGAAATCAGACTCTTGCCCTTGCACCTCCTCCTTGTGGTGATTCCTGATTAATCTTTTATATTATTTTCAGGCGTACATCATGCCAAGGCTTGATTAAATCAGGAATTGAAAGCCATTGTCTTTCTTGCATGTCCCTTATCAGAACTAATGCACAGCTGCGGTCATTTGTCTTGAGTTGTTATAAGAAATAAAGACTGGTGCACTTTTCCCTTCTGCGAGATATTGCAGGAAGATTAATTTACTGCTTCTCATCTCTTACCGCCACAGTTTACTGTCTGCCGTGTCTCCTGTTATATTTTTCACATTTTGATATGCTGTTTTCACTTATTCATTCTTGTTTCACCTTGATCTTCTCATCTATTATATTACATTTCTTCCAACCACAAAGAGAACACGTTCCTCGTGGTCTCGTCAGATTGATGGTTACAGAAAGCATTGCATAATATCGGCTTTCGGCAGGCCATTTTTCACCGTGTGCCCACCTGTGTTTTATTTGATAGGTGTGCATGATTTGCCCCGTGATCACAACCCCAGAAAGTGTCTCTGTTGATCCCCGAGTGCTTTGTGTCATGCAGGACGAAGGTCGTGCGTGCATGACCAATGTGTGTGTGTGTGTGAGGGTGGGTGGGGGGTGGTGTGTGCATGTGCACACAGCTGCTGTTATCAGCTGGCCTGTAATGTGTCAGTTGTTGCTGGGGATCCACTCATCATGACACTGTCGCTGCAGTTCAACAGAGTCATTAAGGACGCATCGGGGTATCAGGAGACAGCTCTTGGGGATTTGCAGTGGCCTCACTTTGAATAATCTTCACCTTAGAGGGCTTCAAATACAACAGGGGCCCTAAGAACAAGCTCTGTGGGACACAGACGTGACAGAGCACAGACCAGAGCAGTCACTCATCATACTTTACCATCGGAGGCCAGCTTATTCCGTTTACACAGCTTTGTGGAAATTTTAACTTCTACTGCAGAGAGTTTTGTAATGCTTGTTTTGAGATTTAGTTAGATTTCACCAGATTGCCACCAGTTTTACGAGGTCTGTTAGAAAAGTATCGGACCTTTTTATTTTTTTCAAAAACCTGATGGATTTGAATCACATGTGCTTGCATGAGCCAACCTTGAACCTTCATGCGCATGCGTGAACCTTTTCATGCCTGTCGATTGCATCATTTTCTGGTAAGCAGCCTTTGTGTGAGGTGTGTGTCATGCGCTCTGCGATTTTTCATTCCAAGGAAAAAGACAGAACGACTGGAGCAGCGCCGCATCAAATTTTGCCAGAAACTGGCGACAGCCAGGTGGAAACCATTCGGATGATTCAGACGGCTTTCGGTGACTTTTCAGTCGTGTGACTATCTGAGAAATTGTGGAAGAGGTGGGCATGCCACAACATGTCCTGTGAGACTTCAACACAAAGGTGCTTTTGCTCCGCCGTCGGCAGCTTCGTGCCGAAGCCATCGGCATGATTTTCACCATCACTCTTTTCATGGCCAAATCTTCTACAGTAGAATGTACCGAAAAAGTGCTGATGTCCACCTCTTCCACAATTTCTCGGATAGTCACACGACGGTCCCACATCACCACAGTGTTCACTTTGGAATGATCTGGTCATTTCAGCATGTTGATGGCCGACCGGAGCGCTGCGCACTCTCCACCATTGTGCGGACGTCTTTAAACCGGTTGTACCGCTCCTTAATCTGTGTGATGCCCATAGGATCGTCACAGAAAGCCGTCTGAATCTTCCGAATGGTTTCCACCTGGCTGTCGCCCAGTTTCTGGCAAAATTTGATGCGGCGCTGCTCAAGTCGTTCCGTGTTTTTCCTTGGAATGAAAAAACGCCGAGCGCACAACACACACCTCACACAAAGGCTGCTTACCAGAAAATGATGCAATTGACAGGCGTGAAAAAGTTCACGCATGCACACGAAGGTTCAAGGTTTGCTCATGCAAGCACGGGTGATTCAAATCCATCAGGTTTTTGAAAAAAATTAAAAGGTCCAATACTTTTCTAACAGACCTCGTACAATCCCATGTTGTCAGTTAAAGCTACACTGTGTAGGATTTAGTGCCATCTAGTGGTGAGGTTGCAGATTACAATAAGCCATCACCAATCACAAATCATTTTCGATACTCAAGGGTCACTGGGGGGGCTGGAGTCTGTACCAGCAGTCATAGGACATGAGGCGGGGTACATCCTAGAGTGGTGTACCTCACTTCACGTCACCTGGTACGCTGGCCTATCACAAGGCCACATATAGACAGACTAAAGGTGCCCTGACACTTGCACGACTTTGATCTGCACACTTGCACGCACATCGTCATGACGATCCCACCCACTGTGTTCCCAGCTGGACGTTGTACTTTGTTCCACTGGATGTCACGCGTTGTGCGCTGGACGCTGCATATATAAAATAACTGTTTCATAGCGGATTAATCATTTTCTGTTGAAGCTGGCTGTTGATAACGCCTCTAATCACTTCCAGAATCAAAGAGGATGGCTCCAGCTGCAGTTTTTCTGTCTGTCTCGCAAGCACGCGCTTAATGTGCTGGAGAACGCATTTGGAACCGTCTTAAAAGGTAATTATTTGTAATGCTTATATTGTAATTGTTTGGTAAAACAGTTGCATGTTCATTCCTTCTTGTGTGCAGCTGTAAAAGTATGTTTATTTATAATAGATTTAACATCTTGTTATAATCGTTCAGATAAGCTGCACTCTGATGCAGTGTGCTGGGGCAACCACTTGCACTCACGCTGTGTTTTTGGCTTGTTTGCACAATGTTCACTTGAAGTTCACATCATTAGTGCGTGATGGAGATTTTGAATATTTCGAAATTTTCATTGCGCACGTGCACGAAGCCGCGCATAGTTTACAACATGTTTGAGACGAGTTTACTCTCGTGCACGGCAGAGTGTGTGCAAGTGTGCGGATCAAAGTCATGTGTCAGGGGGCCTTAACACAATCACAGTCACATTCACGTACATCTACAGCTAATTTAAAGTTTCCAGTTCACCTATTCACCTATGTCTTTGGATGTGGGAGGAAGCCGGTGTTGCAGACCGAACAATCCGCCCCTAAAAATTGGTCCGCCTTTTGCATCTGCGCATGCGTCATTTCGGACCAAGTAGCATGTCTGAGATAGAGTCTCCACACCCAAAGCAATCAAGTGGATTAATGAGATTATTAACCATCAGATAGATGATAAAGATAAAACCTCTTAAATCATTCTAAGGTCAGTTTTAAGCAGAAACAAGGCAAAATTCTGTGACCTTTTGAAATGTCTGACACGCAGTGAACGCATCAGCTACCAGCTCGTTGAGCCGCGGCGCTCTGATCGCTTCTGTTGCCTTTTATGATGAAATAATGCTGAATTTATGTGGAAATGATTCTTGTACAAAAGCTTCAGATATCTGTCGCTGAGATAGATGATGACTGGAGTGCAGTTTGAAGCAGAAAAGAGGTGTTAATCCGTGAACCGCATCACCAGGGGGGACTGATTTTTAGGGGGACCATTTGGCCTGTGACACTGGAACACCCAGAGGGAACCCATGCAAACATGGGGAGAAGATGCAGACTTCACACAGAAAGGCTGTAATTTATGTCTGTAGCATGGCCCAGATGGCGGGTCACCCCTTTGGGTCTGGTCTGCTTGAGGTTTCTCCTCAGATGGAGTTTTTCCTTACCACTGCTGCTCTGGGGGTTAGTAAGGTTAGACCTTACTTGTGTGAAGCGCTTTGAGGCAACTCTGTTGTGATTTGGCGCTATATAAATGAAAATAAATTGAAAAAATTGAAAGGCTCCAGACGGGACATGATCCCACAACCTTCTTGCTATGAGGCACTAACCCACCATGCTGCCCTAGTTAAGAACAGCACAGGTGCCTCACAGCAAGAAGGTCATGGGATCGCTTCCCACCCTTCCTGTATGGAGTCTGCATGTTCTCCTCGTGTCTGTGTGGGTTTCCTCCAGGCACTCCGGTTTCCTCCCACAGCCAAAAAAACATGCTTATTTAGGGTCAGCTCCTTTCTCTGCCCCTGACCAAGGTAGCGTCTCTACATCTGAAGTTGGTCCCCGAGCACCAGACTGTGGCTGCTCACTGCTCCCAGTGGTTGGATTGTGTCTAACTGTAATTAGGATGAGTTAAATGCAGAGGACAAATTTCACTGTATGTATGTTCGTACAATGACAATAAAGGTTCTATTCAAGTTAAAAAAAATGAAAACAAGTGTGTGTGATTTGGCATTTGATGCCATTAACAAGTACACTTTTGAAGTAGGAAAAAAAATACACCGCTGGGAGAAAATATCAAAACAGAGAGCATATAGAATCATGACAGCACTTATTTCTATCAACGCTGGGTTACATGATGCAGACGTGGAAGGTGAACCTCCAGAAGCATCAAAATATCAAGAGCTATAAGGTGAGAACATCAGCTTGATTATGATGTATACCATCCTACTTGTGCATTGCCATGGTGACCAGATTACCCCTAATTCTATGTGACAGCGACGTCATTGAAAACTATATGCATCTTTTCTTGACAGTACTTTTAGTAGAGTACACACCGCCGTGCTTCACTGTAGGGATGGTGCCTGGTTTCCTCCAAACATGACACCTCGCTTTCAAGCCAAAGAGTTCAATCTTTGTCTCATCAGACCAGAGAATCTTGTTTCTCATGGACTGAGAGTCCTTCAGGTGCCTTTTGTCAAACTCCAGGTGGGCTGCCATGTGCCTTTTACAAGGACACTGAAATCATATATTTACTCTTGATAATACTTATACACATAATATACACATAAGTGAAGTCATCTCTTCATGTGGAGCAAGTGCTTCTGCCCAGATGTAGAGGTGGGCGGATCGATCCTAATATCGATAATATCGATACCAACGCTGGTATTGATATTGAACGATCCTCTGTAAAAAGATCGATACTTTTTTTCTCTCCCACACGCACTGACTGCACACGCAGATTCATCAAAGTCTACTCTCTGTCTGTAAGAGCAGCACTGTGCTGTCACATAACACGGAGCAGCACACCCTTGTATTGTGGTTTGTCAGCCCTCTACCTCAGGAGATTTTGTTTTAAGTTGTGTTGAGTGATATTTTTTAAACAAAAATGTTGATTATGATAATAAAGTATTTTGTTGTCACGAACAATGTTTGACAAAATTATATCCAAGGTCTTTTGGATCCTTTGGATCTATGAAGCTTAAATATGAAAAAGTATCGGTATCGGTATTGATATCGGCGATACTGGGCATGTGTTTCCTTGGTATCAGATCAATACCAAAATTCCCAGTATCGCCCACCTCTACCCAGATGTAACTTGAGACAAGATTTTATGTTAAAATTTCAGCTGTCTGGTTCTGCTTTTTGTGGTTTTAAAGCACAAAACCAAGCCAAAGCTAAACTGATAGTAGAAGTTAGCAGATAGTGGCTATTTGTAGCTTCAGCTGATTTTTTTTTTTTTTTGGTTCATGGGTTTAGCAAAGTCAGAGTTGTCATTTCACTGAGCAGATTAGCAGTTGTCAAAGCTAATTTTCGGTTAGCTGTGCTCACAACTGGTTAGCACCCTGCTCAGAGTGCCACTTTCATTGGACCGACATCTCTGCTATTTTAGCATTGTGGGATAGCTAGCGCCCACAGATTGAGCTCGCCGGACTACTTTCGCGAAACTGCTCAGCGTGCCGCTCTCGCTGGAGCGACAACACACAGAATGTGTCTTTTTGTCCCAGATAGATCTCTTTTAGTGCAGCTTCTTGTTCTGACTTTAACACGAAGTTAACACCCAAGTCTTTCATCGCCAACTGTAAATGGTAATCAAAACATTCCAGTCGTATCTTTCTGAACTCATCCACATCAAACTCCATTGTGTCAATGTTTACAGTGCTCATAAACTTTTAAGTTTCTTAAATATTTATTATGGCCACTCTTAAAACTTCAGTTCTCTTTATAATTTTATTACTGGTACATTTTAGAATTGATTTAGATGAGATATACTCATTATCTCACAGGAATATATCACAATTATCTGGGAACTACTTTTTGCGCAGGAATTCATCAAGCACATCGGCCGCGGGCGCGCACTAACACAGAATACCCAGAAACTGTGGAAAGTTGTTTGGACAAAACGAGAGCGTCCACTTTTAGCTTGTCATAAACTAAGCTAGTGGCGCTCCTGAGAGTGTGAATGGTTAGATCAACTCTGTCTTAATGTAAGTGAGTTAAGTGACTTAACGCTGTTATGGGGTTAATTTAACAGTGTTTGGAGTGGGACCATGCATATTCACTGCAGCGTCTGTTTCACTCTGCTACATTTATTGTGTTGCAGCACTAACTAGACCAAATTAATCTGTATGTACAGAACAAATCAAATCAGAAACACTCCAGAGGTTGACAGGCATCCGTGTTTTGCAGCCCAAAGGAGTAATTCTTTAAGCCAAACTGATGAAAAGAGATCATTTGTATGTGAAATACTCATTTACTTCACATTCACTAAGCAGGTTATCAAATTAAATCAGGGCTCTGTTAGACCTGCCACTTGGGCTTCATGTGTAAAATTGGCCAACAAGAGATTTGGGGTGGGCGCGATGTACGCCCCTGTCACGTCATCTCTTGGCTCCCCTCAGGAGGCTGATCTCAGGGTCAGTGCTCCTTGAGAGATGCCTCTATGGACTGCCAGAGGGCAACAGGGCCGCAACACCACCTCCAGCTGGGCAACTTATTGCAGCCCCTGCCTTTCTTGTGCACCCCCTCCTCACCTGCCCCACCCATTCACAACAACATCAAGCCATCACATATTCATGAAGCGGCAGGCTGGTGGAGTGTGTTTGCAAGGATGGGTGGGTGGGTGGGACAGTGTACTGCGGTTGCGGCGATGGTGCAGCGGTTGAGAGAGTGCAGCCTGCAGGGGGGGGTGAGCCTGCAGGTGGCTGTCACATCCGTAATTGCCTCATACTTCCCTCTGCAGCGTAAAATTGTTTTCATTATGTGTCATGCACACAGTGCCAGGCAAGGGCCCCTCGAGAGCATTCCCAAGAGCCAGAGGGGAGGAGGCACTCCACTTAAACAGCCGCGTAGCTTCAAATAAGAAAGGGGGGGAAAGGATCGGAGAGAGGAGGTGGAGGAGGAGGACAGGAGAGAGGGAAGGGGTGTGGAAAAAACAGAGGAAGCTCATCATTAACTGTGTTCGAACAACAGCAGACAAGTGTGAGCTCATGCACAAAAACCAGGCAGAGCTTATCCTAAACATCTCAGTTACCGTCGGCGGGTGGTGGTGGTGCGGGGGCAGATCGTGCAGCTTCAGCTGAGCTCCTGGAGAGCTTCCGTGGTCGGGAGAGGAGAGAGAAAACAAGAAGCAGGAAGAGAAAAGGAGAAAAAGTTTCCACCTGACTGGAGTTCCCATGGTTTGCCATGCAGGAGGGTAAGCAGGTTTGAGCAATAAACTGGGGCATTGTCAGGCCATAATGCTCAGTCAGGTCCCTGCATTGGGATTCAAGGGTGTCTTTTTCTCTCCTCCCTGTGCTGCACTAATCACAGGACTACTTTGTTTAATTGCAGCAAAAGGGAGAAAATGTGTTCAAGAAGTCACCCTAATCCCTCCCTTTTACCCCCCTACCCACACCAACAACTCCAGCATTGCCCCCGCAGACTCTACCCCTCTCTTCTTCTCCCCTCCCCCTTTTTCCTTTTTTAATGAATTGTGGATCTCAACAGAGACAACAAACAGCACAACTGTGATAAATACAGACAAGGCGAGAGCGATATAGGTAAGACCCCGAGGTGTTTGGCTGCTTATCTATGAAAAGACACTTCCGTTGGATTTAAGGGTTTGCAACAAGTGCCATTACAGTCGGGGCTTCTTTTTTTTCTTTTTTTTCTTTTTTCGATGCTGTTGATGCACAGGAGGTGGGAGGTAGGAGGGTCAGACGGAAAATAAATCCTCCCCGCAGTTAGTTGCTGGTAGCCCGCTGGGCATGCAGCTCAGAATAATCAGCCCTGTAAAAGCGCGTCAAACCTCGCTCAATGGACACAAATTCGCTCCTTCTAGTTTTCAATCGCAGATTTAGAAACTTATGGTGCCGTGCATTGTACTTGATGACTCTGGGGTCACAGGTGCCAGGGGGGTAAAGGAGGGGCTTTATCAATCAGGACTCCTCGTCTTTCTAAAGCTGAATACAAACCGACCCATGAAGAGACAAACCAGTCCCCTTTAAACCAAAGGCTTTTCTTATTCATTAGGTCTCGATTCTGGCTTCTCCCTTCCTACCTCCTTTTCTAGAGAACAACAAGGGACCTCAAGCATAGAAAACCACTCATTGGAAGAATTCAAAAAGTTCCCTGCAACAATGTTTGCAATAATATTATAGGCAATGATTATTTCATATTATTATTGTTAGCATTATATTATTTTTCATCAATAACAATGTCATTTAAAACACACCGTCAGTCCAATAATGTGGTGGGTTTTTTTTTTTGAGAAACTAAATATAATTAAATTAAGTTAGATACATTTTGAAAATATTTTACACTAATGTGTATTTTGTAGAACGTAAATGTGTATAAAAATTTAAATATAATTATATATTTTACAGTAATGTGCATTTTGGAGAAAGTAAGTTGATATAAAATAGTTTTGATGCATTTTTAAAATATATTTTACCTAAATGTGTCCTTTTGAGATTTCTATAAAATAATTTAGATGCAGTTTTGAATGTATTTTACACTAATGTGTATTTTATAGAAAGTAAATCATATGAAATAATTTAGATACAATTATTTTACAATTGGAATACATTTTAGAAAAGAGACTGTACTGTCAGTTATTTCACCTTTTAGACTTTTGGTTTTGTACATCTTGGCCAGCATAAATCAATGTGGTTGTCAATCAGAAATAAATAAATGAATAAATAAATAAAAACCCTGCATAGTGCATATAGGTTATGGACAGATGTTCATGAAATTTTGATCTGTATTTAAATGTTCTTCTTCTTATTTTTTTCTCCACTGTTACTGGTATTGCAAAATTTTCCCCTATGATTAGCAAGTCAGGTGATATCTGCGATCATGAGCTGGTGTAACACGCTCAAACACATTCACCATGCCATGGAGCCACCCTGGGGCCTGGATGGCAATGACTGAACCACCCCCATCTCTCAAAATACAGTATAACCATTTATCTCCTGCGGCCAGGTGAAATGTGAGGATCACCTTGCTCTTCTCCAGCTGCTGGGGTCCTCAACACTGAGAGGCTTCTGTGTGCTGGATCATGCCCAGAGAAATGTCCTACATGGTCAAAATATCATTGGTCATCTTAGTCTCCTTAAGTCACCACTTGTTTGACACAGTCACTCCAGAGGTACCTAACGATGCTCCAAAGAGACCTAATACCAAAGACATCATTACCTTAGCACACTGGTTACCATCTAATTCTCACAACCATACAGTAAGACAGCCAGCACCACCCTAAAGATTTAGACCTTCATTCTCTTGCTAAGATATCAGCATCACCAAACACCTCTGACCAGTGACTTCATTGTGCCAGATGCTCTACAAGGTGTCTATGGATCTCAAATGCCAAGGACCCAAAGAAAATAAAGTTTCTGCCAAGATAAGTAAATGTCTCTACAAGTTCAACACTTTCACCACATACAGCTACACACACTCAAAAAATGGCTCATTGGATGAACTCAATTCAATTAGAATTTCCATCTAAATAAAAATATGTAACCCCAACTCAAATGACACACATCCATGCAAGATAATGTATTTTAATTTAGTTGGCACTACATATATTTATTAGATGGAATTAAATCCAATGAGTAAGTTTTTCTGAGTGTATCACCCAAACAAATGAGTCACTGGATTAACTCAAATCAATTATGGGCAAGATTTCC
Source organism: Thalassophryne amazonica (assembly GCF_902500255.1). Taxonomy (NCBI): domain Eukaryota; kingdom Metazoa; phylum Chordata; class Actinopteri; order Batrachoidiformes; family Batrachoididae; genus Thalassophryne; species Thalassophryne amazonica. The sequence goes on from NC_047109.1 coordinate 90,216,294, forward strand.
ATCTAATAAATATATGTAGCCCCAACTAAATTAATCATGCATGGATGCACTTTATTTGAGTTGGGACTACATATATTTATCAGATGGAAATTCTGAACATAATTGAACTGAGTTCATCCAATGCGTCAGTTTTTGAGTGCATCTGATGGCTGAGTCTAGGAAGTCATTGAATGCCTGGATTTTAGTGTTGTTTGAGAACAACTGCCAACTCACACTCAACTTTCAAGTGCTACAGTCAGGATAAATCCATTGATTACACAAAGATGACCGATTTCAGGGACACACAGACCATTTTCATTTCATTTATATAGCGCCAAATCACAACAAAGTTGCATCAAGGCGCTTCACACAAGTAAGGTCTAACCTTACCAACCCCCAGAGCAAGCACACATGTGACAGGGGTAAGGAAAAACTTCCTCTGATGATTTGAGTAAGAAACCTCAAGCAGACCAGACTCAAAGGGGTGATCTTCTGCTTGGCCCATGGTACCGATACAACTGACAAAACAAATATACAGGAAATTTTGGGAGTCCATGCCGGTACACAGGACAGGAGGCCTGCAGAAGAAGACACCAATCCCATCTCTGGATGGAGGTGCACCTCAAACAGAGAGAAAAAAAACAGAATCAGGTGGCAGAAAGACAACAAATACAGTATAATTTGTCAGCATTAAGCAAAAACAACAACAAAAAAAAAAAAAACAGAAGAAATGCTAAGGTGATCGCCAGCCACTAGCCCTAAGCTTCACTAAAAGACCCAGAGTTTAGATAAAGTTGTGTCTGTAGCTCACTCTGTTCATTAATAAAAATGAATTTAAAAGGGTAAAAAGCATAGTAACATACTATGCCAGTATGCTAGCCATACGAAACGGAAAATAAGTGCGTCTTAAGTCTGGACTTGAAAGTCTCCACAGAATCTGACTTTTATTGATGCAGGGAGATCATTTCACAGAAGAGGGGCACGATAAGAGAAAGCTCTGTGACCCGCAGACTTTTTATTCACCCTAGGGACACAAACTAGTCCTGCACTCTGAGAACACAGAGCCTGGGCCGGTATGTAAGGTTTATTTATGTCAGCTAAGTAGGGAGGTGCCAGTCAGTGAACAATTTTATAGACTAGTAGCAGAACCTTAAAATCTGATCTCACTGGGACAGGAAGCCAATGAAGAGATGCCGAAATGGGTGTAATGTGGTCAAACTTACTGCTTCCTGTCAAACATCTGGCAGCAGGATTTTGAACCATTTGGAGACCCCTAATGCTGGACTACGGTAAACCAGAAAATAGAACATTGCAGTAGTCCAATCTAGAAGAAACAAACGCATGAATCAGGGTCTCAGCATCAGCCATAGACAGAATGGGACAAATCTTTGCTATCCATCAAGTCGTTTGTGGTCTTGGTGGCCACAAAGGCTACTGTTGCTTGGTTGGAATGTTTGGTAAATTTCTCATGAAATTTGGCATGAACCTTCATAGCTAAAAATCATGCATATGGCTGGAATGAGTTTGTTCCCCATATTTTTCATACTATAAGTCATGCTTTTTTTTGGCTTGTCTCAAACTGACTTATACATCAAAAGTGTAATGCATTATCATCTAAAGTCACAAGATGGCATCATCTACATGTGTGACAACTGAAAGCTGTTCCTGTACACTCTAAAAAATTTGTTGTGAAAAGTGTAATGACACGGACCCACAACAGGGGGCGTAAATGAACGGTCAATGGAAATAAGAAGTAACACTTTTAATGTTGTGAAATGTGCACAACGGATACAGATACAATTCAATACTACAGTCAATTAGAAAGTTGGTGTTGTGTGGGCGGGCTCGAGGATAGGAGACGCCTGTCCAGGGAAGAGTCGGGACCCACACGATTTCCACCGCCAACAGATCTGGAACACACCGGAGCCGCCAAGTCCCGAATCACCAGGTGGCCACCGTCTCCAGCTGTCAGATCGGGTACTGCTGGCAGGAAGCAGACGATTTCTCGGCAGGGGTGTGGTGTCTTCTCCAGGCTTTTATGGATGGCATGATGAGGTGATGAGTGACAGCTGTCAGAGGTCCTGAAGCTCCTGGCGGCGAACTGCGCCCTCTGGTGCCTGAAGCCCGTCTACAGGCAGGGCGCCCTCTGGTGTTGGGCCAGCAGTACCTCCTCTTCGGGCGGCCCACACAACAAAATTAAACGCTGTCTAAACGAGAAAAAGTGATGGAAATTTGCATTGATTTTTTTTTTTTACGTTATTTCAACTTAACTAAAGTTATTTCAACTTAACTACAGATGTCTGGTGGCATTAACTCAGTTGAAAGTTGAAATAACTAAGTTGAAATAACTTTTTTTTTAAAAATCTATGTAAATTGTTCCATCACTTTTTCTCAGTGAAATGGCAGTTCCTTTTAGAGTGTATATACACTGTCTGAGTCACATTCTGGAGCAGAAGGTGGCAGTAATGCACCATTATTTTGTATGTCAACCACCCTAAAACAAGAAAAAGCAGTGAATGCACTTTGTGGGACAGCCATAAATGTAAGGAGGAGGATGGCTAAGCAAAGGCAAGGCTGACTGATCATATTAAAAAAGTTTATTTCCATTTAGTGAGGTTAAGGCACATGGGCATAGCTCTGCACTGAAGCGATCCATGCATCGAGGGATTTCTAATGATGTTTTCGTCTGTTCAATGGTGACAAGAAGGAGGTTACTCCTGAGCTCTTTGTGCCTTGTACAATAATTGTTGTGTGGGCCGCTGAAGAGGAGGTACTGCTGGCCCACCACCACCAGAGGGCACCCTGCCTGGAGTGCAGGCTCCAGGCACCAGAGGGCGCTGCCACCTCACAGGAGCAGCCAGGGTGACAGCTGTCACCTGCGACAGCTGTTACCAATCATCTGATCCGCAGCGGTATATCTGCAAGACGTCATCTCCACTTCTTTGCCGAGATATCGCTCTACCGAGGAGGTAACGTATCCAGCCAGTCATATTGTCTTTTGACCATAAATACTTTTTTTGCCTTCACGCAGAGAGTGAGTAGAACAGCAGGAGACTGTATTGGACCCCTTTTGGATAAGTACTCACATTCCTGCACTAACAGTGTTTTCTTGACGAGAGGTGGAGGTGGTTTTTCCACCATACGTGTTGCTGGGTGCAGGCGCACCCACATCTGACTGTTTCTGTTCCTCGCCAGCACTACCAGATCCGACAAGCGGAGGCAGTGGCCACCTGGGAGTTCGGGACTTGGCGGCTCCAGTATTCCCGGGGTTCGGTGGCGGAGGAAATCGTGTGGTTCCGGTTCTGCTTGGGACAGACGTCTCCTATCTTCGAGCCTGCCCACATGACACCTTTGTGATTCGACTTTATTGTCTATTGTTGTAATCGGTTGTGTTTGTTGTGCTTATTTCACAACAGTAAAAGTGCTATTTGACTTCCTCCATTGTCCGTTCATTTGCGCCCCCTGTTGTGGGTCCGTGTACCTACACTTTCCCAACAGGATATCTCGGCCACGTCATGGATCCCGAGGGGCGTCAACCGGCTGTTGAACGGCCAATGGAAGAACAGGGCGCACAGGCGTCCGCAGGAGGAATGATTGGTGAGTTGCAGCGAATCCTCACCGCTTTCACGGCTCGGTTGGATCTAATGACCGAGCAGAACGTCCTCCTTAACCGCAGGGTGGAGGATCTCGCCGCGCAGGTGGAAGCGCGCCCTCAGGGCACTGCTGCGGCTCTCCCTCCTGTCGACCCTGTGCGTAACAGTGACGTTCCACAGGTCGTTCAACGACCCCTCCCACCTTCCCCGGAAGCATACATAAGCCCTCCAGAGCCGTACGGAGGTTGTGTGGAGACGTGCGCGGACTTTCTTATGCAGTGTTCGCTCGTCTTCGCACAACGTCCCGTCATGTACGCGACTGATGCCAGCAAAATAGCTTATGTGATAAATCTGCTTCGCGGTGAGGCACGCGCTTGGGCTACAGTGCTCTGGGAGCAAAATTCATGGCTCCTTCAGACATATGATGGGTTTGTGAGGGAGTTCAGAACAGTGTTCGCTCACCCAAATAGAGGAGAGACCGCTTCAGCCGTGCTGCTGTCAATGAGACAGGGGCGCCGGAGCGCAGCTGCTTATGCAGTCGACTTCCGCATCGCGGCTGCGAGGTCCGGCTGGAATAGCACTGCCCTCCGCACCGCCTTCGTAAACGGACTGTCGTTGGTCCTAAAGGAGCACCTGGTGGCTAAGGACGAACCGCGGGATTTAGATGGGCTTATTGATCTCGTTATACGATTAGACAATCGGTTAGAAGAACGCCGTCGGGAACGAGACGAAGGGCGTGGCCGGGCACGCGCCGATCCTCTCCCTTCCAGCTCCGACCGAGCTCCGCCCTCCCCACGCTCCATGGCCCCTACGCTCCGTGTGGTTACAGCTCCCCCTGCTGATGAAGCTATGGACACGAGCAGGGCCACATTTAGACCCCCAGATAGACAGAGGAGGCTGGTCCGCGGAGTGTGCTTTGTTTGTGGCTCGATAGAGCATCAGGTGAGGGACTGCCCCGAGCAGAAACCTCCAGCAGAACCAGGCTCAGGGAGGGGCAGTCTTCTGCTGGGACTGGTTGGGGCTGAGGGAGAGAACCAGGAAAAAGACATGCTGTGGAGGGGAGCAGAGATCGATCACTAATGATTAAATGCAGAGTGGTGCATACAGAGCAACAAAGAGAAAGAAACAGTGCATCATGGGAACCCCCCAGCAGTCTACGTCTATAGCAGCATAGCTAAGGGATGGTTCAGGGTCACCTGATCCAGCCCTAACTATAAGCTTTAGCAAAAAGGAAAGTTTTAAGCCTAATCTTAAAAGTAGAGAGGGTGTCTGTCTCCCTGATCTGAATTGGGAGCTGGTTCCACAGGAGAGGAGCCTGAAAGCTGAAGGCTCTGCCTCCCATTCTACTCTTACAAACCCTAGGAACTACAAGTAAGCCTGCAGTCTGAGAGCGAAGCGCTCTATTGGGGTGATATGGTACTACGAGGTCCCTAAGATAAGATGGGACCTGATTATTCAAAACCTTATAGGTAAGAAGAAGAATTTTAAATTCTATTCTAGAATTAACAGGAAGCCAATGAAGAGAGGCCAATATGGGTGAGATATGCTCTCTCCTTCTAGTCCCCGTCAGTACTCTAGCTGCAGCATTTTGAATTAACTGAAGGCTTTTTAGGGAACTTTTAGGACAACCTGATAATAATGAATTACAATAGTCCAGCCTAGAGGAAATAAATGCATGAATTAGTTTTTCAGCATCACTCTGAGACAAGACCTTTCTGATTTTAGAGATATTGCGTAAATGCAAAAAAGCAGTCCTACATATTTGTTTAATATGCGCTTTGAATGACATATCCTGATCAAAAATGACTCCAAGATTTCTCACAGTATTACTAGAGGTCAGGGTAATGCCATCCAGAGTAAGGATCTGGTTAGACACCAAGTTTCTAAGATTTGTGGGGCCAAGTACAATAACTTCAGTTTTATCTGAGTTTAAAAGCAGGAAATTAGAGGTCATCCATGTCTTTATGTCTGTAAGACAATCCTGCAGTTTAGCTAATTGGTGTGTGTCCTCTGGCTTCATGGATAGATAAAGCTGGGTATCATCTGCGTAACAATGAAAATTTAAGCAATACCGTCTAATAATACTGCCTAAGGGAAGCATGTATAAAGTGAATAAAATTGGTCCTAGCACAGAACCTTGTGGAACTCCATAATTAACTTTAGTCTGTGAAGAAGATTCCCCATTTACATGAACAAATTATAATCTATTAGACAAATATGATTCAAACCACTGCAGCGCAGTGCCTTTAATACCTATGGCATGCTCTAATCTCTGTAATAAAATTTTATGGTCAACAGTATCAAAAGCAGCACTGAGGTCTAACAGAACAAGCACAGAGATGAGTCCACTGTCCGAGGCCATAAGAAGATCATTTGTAACCTTCACTAATGCTGTTTCTGTACTATGATGAATTCTAAAACCTGACTGAAACTCTTCAAATAGACCATTCCTCTGCAGATGATCAGTTAGCTGTTTTACAACTACCCTTTCAAGAATTTTTGAGAGAAAAGGAAGGTTGGAGATTGGCCTATAATTAGCTAAGATAGCTGGGTCAAGTGATGGCTTTTTAAGTAATGGTTTAATTACTGCCACCTTAAAAGCCTGTGGTACATAGCCAACTAACAAAGATAGATTGATCATATTTAAGATCGAAGCATTAAATAATGGTAGGGCTTCCTTGAGCAGCCTGGTAGGAATGGGGTCTAATAAACATGTTGATGGTTTGGATGAAGTAACTAATGAAAATAACTCAGACAGAACAATCGGAGAGAAAGAGTCTAACCAAATACCGGCATCACTGAAAGCAGCCAAAGATAACGATACGTCTTTGGGATGGTTATGAGTAATTTTTTCTCTAATAGTTAAAATTTTGTTAGCAAAGAAAGTCATGAAGTCATTACTAGTTAAAGTTAATGGAATACTCAGCTCAATAGAGCTCTGACTCTTTGTCAGCCTGGCTACAGTGCTGAAAAGAAACCTGGGGTTGTTCTTATTTTCTTCAATTAGTGATGAGTAGAAAGATGTCCTAGCTTTACGGAGGGCTTTTTTATAGAGCAACAGACTCTTTTTCCAGGCTAAGTGAAGATCTTCTAAATTAGTGAGACGCCATTTCCTATCCAACTTACAGGTTATCTGCTTTAAGCTACAAGTTTGTGAGTTATACCACGGAGTCAGACACTTCTGATTTAAAGCTGTCTTTTTCAGAGGAGCTACAGCATCCAAAGTTGTCTTCAATGAGGATGTAAAACTATTGAGGAGATACTCTATCTCCCTTACAGAGTTTAGGTAGCTACTCTGCACTGTGTTGGTATATGGCATTAGAGAACATAAAGAAGGAATCATATCCTTAAACCTAGTTACAGCGCTTTCTGAAAGACTTCTAGTGTAATGAAACTTATTCCCCACTGCTGGGTAGTCCATCAGAGTAAATGTAAATGTTATTAAGAAATGATCAGACAGAAGGGAGTTTTCAGGGAATACTGTTAAGTCTTCTATTTCCATACCATAAGTCAGAACAAGATCTAAGATATGATTAAAGTGGTGGGTGGACTCATTTACTTTTTGAGCAAAGCCAATAGAGTCTAATAATAGATTAAATGCAGTGTTGAGGCTGTCATTCTCAGCATCTGTGTGGATGTTAAAATCGCCCACTATAATTATCTTATCTGAGCTAAGCACTAAGTCAGACAAAAGGTCTGAAAATTCACAGAGAAACTCACAGTAACGACCAGGTGGACGATAGATAATAACAAATAAAACTGTTTTTTGGGACTTCCAATTTGGATGGACAAGACTAAGAGACAAGCTTTCAAATGAATTAAAGCTCTGTCTGGGTTTTTGATTAATTAATAAGCTGGAATGGAAGATTGCTGCTAATCCTCCGCCCCGGCCCGTGCTACGAGCATTCTGACAGTTAGTGTGACTCGGGGGTGTTGACTCATTTAAACTAACATATTCATCCTGCTGTAACCAGGTTTCTGTTAGGCAGAATAAATCAATATGTTGATCAATTATTATATCATTTACCAACAGGGACTTAGAAGAGAGAGACCTAATGTTTAATAGACCACATTTAACTGTTTTAGTCTGTGGTGCAGTTGAAGGTGCTATATTATTTTTTCTTTTTGAATTTTTATGCTTAAATAGATTTTTGCTGGTTATTGGTAGTCTGGGAGCAGGCACCGTCTCTACGGGGATGGGGTAATGAGGGGATGGCAGGGGGAGAGAAGCTGCAGAGAGGTGTGTAAGACTACAACTCTGCTTCCTGGTCCCAACCCTGGATAGTCACGGTTTGGAGGATTTAAGAAAATTGGCCAGATTTCTAGAAATGAGAGCTGCTCCATCCAAAGTGGGATGGATGCCGTCTCTCCTAACAAGACCAGGTTTTCCCCAGAAGCTTTGCCAATTATCTATGAAGCCCACCTCATTTTTTGGACACCACTCAGACAGCCAGCAATTCAAGGAGAACATGCGGCTAAACATGTCACTCCCGGTCCGATTGGGGAGGGGCCCAGAGAAAACTACAGAGTCCGACATTGTTTTTGCAAAGTTACACACCGATTTAATGTTAATTTTAGTGACCTCTGATTGGCGTAACCGGGTGTCATTACTGCCGACGTGAATTACAATCTTACCAAATTTACGCTTAGCCTTAGCCAGCAGTTTCAAATTTCCTTCAATGTCGCCTGCTCTGGCCCCCGGAAGACAATTGACTATGGTTGCTGGTGTCGCTAACTTCACATTTCTCAAAACAGAGTCGCCAATAACCAGAGTTTGATCCTCGGCGGGTGTGTCGTCGAGTGGGGAAAAACGGTTAGAGATGTGAACGGGTTGGCGGTGTACACAGGGCTTCTGTTTAGGGCTACGCTTCCTCCTCACAGTCACCCAGTCAGCCTGCTTTCCCAGCTGCTCGGGATCTGCCAGGGGGGAACTAACGGCGGCTAAGCTACCTTGGTCCGCACCTACTACAGGGGCCTGGCTAGCTGTAGAATTTTCCACGGTGCGGAGCCGAGTCTCCAATTCGCTCAGCCTGGCCTCCAAAGCTACGAATAAGCTACACTAATTACAAGTACCGTTACTGCTAAAGGAGGCCGAGGAATAACTAAACATTTCACACCCAGAGCAGAAAAGTGCGGGAGAGACAGGAGAACCGCCATGCTAAATATTGCCACACGACTCCCGGTTACAATCCTTTATGAGGATTTAACCCTTCAGGCCCCAGCACTGGTGGACACGGGCTCTGAAGGGAATTTGCTAGACAGCAAATGGGCCAGGGAGGTAGGGCTCCCTCTGGTGGCACTTACTTCTCCTGTGCAAGTACAGGCACTAGATGGCTCCCTACTCCCTTTAATCACACATAAGACACCTCAAGTAACTCTGGTGGTGTCAGGGAACCACCGGGAGGAGATCGAGTTTTTTGTGACTCCTGCCACCTCCCGCGTGATTCTCGGGTTCCCCTGGATGTTAAAACACAATCCCCGGATCGATTGGCCGTCCGGGGTAGTGGTTCAGTGGAGCAAGACCTGCCATCGGGTATGTTTAGGTTCCTCGGTTCCTCCCGGTTCCCAGGCTAAGGAGGAGGTCAGAGTCCCGCCCAATCTCGGGACAGTGCCGGTGGAGTACCATGACCTTGTGGACGTGTTCAGCAAGGATCTGGCGCTCACCCTTCCCCCGCACCGCCCATACAATTGTGCCATTGATTTGGTTCCAGGCGTTGAGTTTCCGTCCAGCAGGCTGTACAACCTCTCACGACCTGAGCGCGAATCAATGGAGACCTACATCCGGGACTCATTAGCTGCCGGGTTGATCCGGAATTCCACCTCCCCGATGGGTGCAGGTTTCTTTTTTGTGGGGAAAAAGGATGGCGGACTACGTCCATGCATTGATTACAGGGGGCTGAACGAAATCACGGTTCGTAACCGATACCCATTGCCCTTGTTGGATTCAGTGTTCACGCCCCTGCATGGAGCCCAAATGTTCACTAAACTAGATCTTAGAAATGCGTATCACCTGGTTCGGATCCGGAAGGGAGACGAGTGGAAGACGGCATTTAACACCCCCTTAGGTCACTTTGAGTACCTGGTCATGCCGTTCGGTCTTACAAACGCCCCCGCGACGTTCCAAGCATTGGTTAATGATGTCTTGCGGGATTTCCTGCACCGATTCGTCTTCGTATATCTGGACGATATACTCATCTTTTCTCCGGATCCTGAGACCCATGTCCGGCATGTACGTCAGGTCCTGCAGCGGTTGTTGGAGAACCGGCTGTTTGTGAAGGGCGAGAAGTGCGAGTTCCACCGCACTTCTTTGTCCTTCCTGGGGTTTATCATCTCCCCTAACTCCGTCGCTCCTGATCCGGCCAAGGTCGCGGCGGTGAGAGACTGGCCCCAACCCACCAGCCGTAGGAAGCTGCAACAGTTCCTCGGCTTTGCTAATTTCTACAGGAGGTTCATTAAGGGCTACAGTCAGGTAGTTAGCCCCCTGACAGCCCTGACCTCACCAAAAGTTCCCTTCACCTGGTCGGATCGTTGCGATGCCGCGTTCAAGGAGTTGAAACGGCGCTTCTCGTCTGCACCCGTTCTGGTGCAGCCCGATCCTAGTCGCCAGTTAGTGGTTGAAGTGGACGCCTCGGACTCAGGGATAGGAGCTGTGCTTTCCCAGAGCGGGAAGATCGATAAGGTCCTTCACCTGTGTGCCTATTTTTCCCGCAGTTGACCCCGGCCGAACGGAACTATGACATCGGCAATCGAGAACTCCTTGCGGTGAAAGAGGCTCTTGAAGAGTGGAGACATCTGTTGGAGGGAACGTCCGTGCCATTCACGGTTTTCACTGACCACCGGAACCTGGAGTATATCAGGACCGCCAAGCGGCTGAACCCCAGGCAAGCCCGCTGGTCACTGTTCTTCGGCCGTTTTGACTTCCGGATCACCTACCGTCCCGGGACCAAAAACCAGAGATCGGATGCCTTGTCCCGGAAGATGAAGTCAAAGCGGAGTTGTCGGATCCACCGGAACCCATCATCCCAGAGTCCACTATCGTGGCCACCCTCACCTGGGACGTAGAGAGAACCGTCCGGGAGGCCCTGGCACGAAGCCCGGACCCCGGAACTGGGCCAAAGAACAGACTCTACGTCCCAACAGAGGCTAGGGCTGCAGTCCTGGACTTCTGTCACGGCTCCAAGCTCTCCTGTCATCCAGGGGTGCGAAGAACCGTGGCAGTTGTCCGGCAGCGCTTCTGGTTGGCGTCCCTAGAGGCCGACGTCTGGGATTATATCCAGGCCTGCACCACCTGTGCCAGGGGCAAGGCTGATCATCGCAGGGCTTCGGGACTGCTCCAGCCGCTGCCCGTGCCTCATCGCCCCTGGTCCCACATCGGCCTGGATTTTGTCACGGGCCTCCCGCCGTCCCAGGGCAACACCACCATCCTCACGATAGTGGACCGATTCTCCAAGGCGGCCCACTTCGTGGCCCTCCCGAAGCTCCCGACGGCCCAGGAGACAGCGGACCTCCTGGTCCACCACGTCGTCCGGCTGCATGGGATTCCAACAGACATCGTCTCCGATCGCGGTCCCCAGTTCTCCTCGCAAGTGTGGAGGAGCTTCTGCCGGGAACTGGGGGCCACGGTGAGTCTCTCATCCGGGTATCATCCCCAGACCAACGGGCAAGCAGAACGGGCCAATCAGGAGGTGGAACAGGCCCTGCGTTGCGTGACGGCCGCGCACCCGGCGGCCTGGAGTACCCATTTGGCCTGGATCGAGTATGCCCATAACAGCCAGGTGTCGTCAGCCACTGGCCTCTCCGCTTTTGAGGTGTGTCTGGGGTACCAGCCTCCTTTGTTTCCGGTGGTTGAGGGAGAGGTCGGTGTGCCCTCGGTCCAGGCCCACCTGCGGAAGTGCCGTCGGGTGTGGCATGCCGCCCGTTCTGCTTTGCTGAGGTCCCGGATGAGGATGAAAGCCCATGCAGACCGTCGGCGGACCCCGGCTCCTACGTATCGGCCAGGGCAGGAGGTGTGGTTGTCAACAAAGGACATTCCCCTCCAAGTGGTCTCACCTAAACTGCAGGATCGGTACATCGGTCCATTTAAAATCCTCAAGGTCATCAGTCCAGCCGCGGTGAGGCTTCAGCTTCCGGCCTCACTGCGGATCCATCCCGTTTTCCATGTGTCCCGGATTAAGCCACATAACACCTCACCCCTCTGTACTCCGGGTCCGGCACCACCTCCTGCCCGGATCATCGATGGCGAGCCGGCTTGGACTGTGCGCCGGCTCTTGGATGTCCGTAGGATGGGCCGGGGCTTCCAGTATTTGGTGGACTGGGAGGGGTACGGCCCCGAAGAACGCTCCTGGGTGAAGAGGAGCTTCATCCTGGACCCGGCCCTCCTGGCCGATTTCTACCGCCGCCACCCGGACAAGCCTGGTCGAGGGGGGGTCCTGTTGTGTGGGCCGCTGAAGAGGAGGTACTGCTGGCCCACCACCACCAGAGGGCACCCTGCCTGGAGTGCAGGCTCCAGGCACCAGAGGGCGCTGCCACCTCACAGGAGCAGCCGGGGTGACAGCTGTCACCTACGACAGCTGTTACCAATCATCTGATCCGCAGCGGTATATCTGCAAGACGTCATCTCCACTTCTTTGCCGAGATATCGCTCTACCGAGGAGGTAACGTATCCAGCCAATCATATTGTCTTTTGACCATAAATACTTTTTTTGCCTTCACGCAGAGAGTGAGTAGAACAGCAGGAGACTGTATTGGACCCCTTTTGGATAAGTACTCACATTCCTGAACTAACAGTGTTTTCTTGACGAGAGGTGGAGGTGGTTTTTCCACCATACGTGTTGCTGGGTGCAGGCGCACCCACATCTGACTGTTTCTGTTCCTCGCCAGCAGTACCAGATCCGACAAGCGGAGGCAGTGGCCACCTGGGAGTTCGGGACTTGGCGGCTCCAGTATTCCCGGGGTTCGGTGGCGGAGGAAATCGTGTGGTTCCGGTTCTGCTTGGGACAGACGTCTCCTATCTTCGAGCCTGCCCACATGACACCTTTGTGATTCGACTTTATTGTCTATTGTTGTAATCGGTTGTGTTTGTTGTGCTTATTTCACAACAGTAAAAGTGCTATTTGACTTCCTCCATTGTCCGTTCATTTGCGCCCCCTGTTGTGGGTCCGTGTTCCTACACTTTCCCAACAATAATAATAATTAGCCCATTAATGTGGTGTGATAAATAAGTAAGGTGCGGATTAAATTCATTTTGTTTCTTGTTGCATGAAGCAGTACCACCATGTTTAAAAAATAAATGTAAATTATGTACCAATGTGACTTATGTATGATCTTTTCCTCCTCATGATGCATTTTTGGACACATGCGACTAATATTCCAGTGCGTCATAGAGTCTGGAAAATATGGTAATGTGGTTGAAGAGCCTGGTGCACCTCAGCAGGAGGATGTGCTCTACTGAGTGCCCCTCTAGTAACTCTTTTTCTACAAGTCCCCTATTTTCTTCAGGGAAAATTTAAGACAAATAATATTGTGACGGAACCAGCATAAGAAAACCCACGCTATTTAAATTTAAAAAAAAAATTACAGAAACCATTTTAGTTTAAGTGGAAACATGAGGGTCGTGAAGAGAAAATCCACCATAAGTAAATGACTTCCAAATTGACCCAGGGCAAGTCACTTAACCTCTGTGTGCGTGCCCACCATCCCTGTTTAAACAAGAGGATTGCTCAGTTCAGTCCCCTCACAATCTGCAGGTCCCCTCGGACCAAATCATTTAGCTTGGAGTGAAAAGCCTGATCACATAAATGTACGCTCTTAAGCCACTTCACCAAAGTAGGATTGAAAACGACAACCAAAGACAGCATATGTGCACTTGCAGAAGGATTTGGAGCCGCACCAACACATTTCAAACTTCTGAACTATTTCTGAAGTGATATTTAGAAATCAAGAGGAAAATCTGTGCTGCGGTCATCTTCTCTTTTTTTACATTTTCCATTACAAATGGCTTGAAATTTAACTTTAGAGCCACATTGGAGACAGTTTCAAGCCAACGAGGACCACCGATGGGTGTGAATGTTGCATTATCACCCGATCTCTTCCTGACTCCCTGAAAGACTTTAAATGGTTTGGTTTATTATTGGCCAGAGAAGGCTAAAGGCTTCTGTCAGCGTTTGGGAGAGGGAATCACTGCCTCTTTACTGGACAGCTGTTCCGGCCTTACCCCACTTTTCATATGGATATGTATGTTAATGACAGGCAATGGACTGGAGATGAAGAGGCCTGAGCGCTAGGCCCTCTCTTCAGCGCACTTCTAAAGCCGCCACAAAAGGAGCAGTAAAAGAGGCTGCAATGGTGAAGCTCCCACTTTTGTGCCCTGAATTAGTTCTGCAAGCAATGAAAGTGATCTTTTCTGGACGACAGGGGAAGTCTGCCGATGGCTCGACCGGCTCATTAGCACAAAAGTCTGTTGGGATATATAATTGACTGACGCGGATCCCCCGGCTGTCACAACACGGCGCGGGGCGGCGGTATGGGGCGCACACAGAAAACACCTTTGCTCTTCAAACCTCACCTCACAGTTTGCCCTCCTTTGGCCTCTAGGTGCTGCTGTGTTTACTTCCTTCATGCTAATGTCGCATCCCGCCCATCGCTGACAGCAACGGAGTATCGCTTCCTGTTGCTGTCAACAGTGTTGATCTGTTGCCTTTTCTCAGCAGGAGGCAAAAGCACGTCAGAAGATCTGTAGATTGATTCACCTGCATGAATCCTTTCAATTTGGAGCTACATTTAATATAATTATATTTGTTGTGGGAAGAAAAATAAACCTTATGATTAAATATTTAATTTGTTTTTTCATTCTGAAAATTTAAGAAAATGTCCACTGGCATGTTAAAATTGCTTAGAATGTTAGACATTTTTTTTTTTTTTTCATTTGAGTATTGGAAATGGAGTAACAAACAAGCTCAACACACCAGAAGCCCCTAATGGCTGTAACGTGGTTAAATTGACTGGAAAATGCTGTTTTAATTTCCATGGTAATTAAAATGGACTAATTGTTAATATATTCTGAGAGCAAGTCCCAAAATGGAATAATTTCCCCCAAATTTTCTCCATCTACAAATGGCTTTGGAACAGCTCACGGTTTCAGAAAGCCAGTCCATGCGTTAAAAATGAATTACAAATAATAAATAATTGAAGTCTCGCAAAGTAATTTTCACTTTTTTTTTCTTTTTTTTTTTTTTGTAGCCAAATTCAGAGACTTGCACTGTGTAAAAGAGTCCACTTGAAAACAATTGCCATTGTTTTTCCATTTTTAAGCAAAAGATTTTTGTCAAGCAGCTAAATGGGGTATTCTTCATGGTCTCCCTTCTTCAGAGGCAACTATAGAAATTAGCCCTACGTTTCTCGGCTCTCACACATGGATACACACGCTTGCATGGACACAAGAAAAATTTC
Organism: Thalassophryne amazonica; assembly: GCF_902500255.1. NCBI lineage: Eukaryota > Metazoa > Chordata > Actinopteri > Batrachoidiformes > Batrachoididae > Thalassophryne > Thalassophryne amazonica. The sequence goes on from NC_047109.1 coordinate 90,231,314, forward strand.
TTTTCTTCTGTCAGCATTCCTAGCCAACAATAGCTAGATTAGTGGACGTGAGGGCCCCTCGGGGGCACGTATTGTGGCACAGAATACCCTCAGCAGGAACAGCTGGTAGGGGTTAATGGCTACTGAACCTCTCAGCCGGAGCCCTTTCTCTATTGTGTGTTCCGCTCATGGGAAGGAAGGAGGCTACTGACAGCTTCTGGGGTGTGAGGAGCCCAGAACAGCACCCGGGTCACTCCAAATGGAGAGCAGGGGAAAGTCGGGTGGGGCGGGGGATGGTAGATGGGAGGGGAACCTTGATGCTAAGGGTGGTATGATGGTGGCAGTGGGGAAGCCTCTGTGGACCAGAAACCAAAAGCTGCACATCAACACGGTCAACAGTAGAACAGTAGAATGGGCATCGGTGTATAATCAAAAGCTAACAGGGCCAAATATGGGAGGGGCAAAGTGTAAACCAGAAGAAAGCCAAAGATGATCATGAGGAGTTTGAGCAACCACAGTTCATGCACGTTGCAAGATTTCCAGTTCGCATTGAGGTTTAAATTAAAATCAGTAAATGAAGAAATTTATTTAAAATTATTTCCATTATATTGTGTGGTGAGGAGGAGTCTTCTTTATTTTATTTATTTATGGCAGTAGCAACACAGATGTACAGTTTATTTCACCCATCTTATCTTGTCTTGGTGATGGATTGAACAGGGGGAGGTGATGGTTTAGTGGTTAAGGCGTTGGGCTTGAGACCAGAAGATCCTCGGTTCAAATCCCAGCCTGACTGGAAAATCACTAAGGGCCCTTGGGCAAGGTCTTTAATCCCCTAGTTCAGGGGTGGCCAAGTTCGGTCCTCGAGAGCCACCTTCCTGACACTCTTAGTTGTCTCCCTGCTCCAACACACCTGAATCCAATGAAAGGCTCATTAAAAGTCTGCTAACGAGCCTTTCATTGGATTGGATTCATTGGAATATATAAGTAAATATATATATATATATATATATATATATATATATATATATTTACTTATATATTTATTTACGTATATATATTATTTACTGAGATCCATTCCAGTATATTTAACAGGATCTACCTGGATTTCACAATAGGCAAACTTTCATGACAGTCTCTTTTTATGAACATGTGATATTTAATTATCTATTCATGCATTCATTTTCTATACTCATTCATTCAAATTAAGGCTCATGGGGGACTGGACCATCCCAGGCGTCACTAGGCAAGAGATGGGGTACACCCTTGATGGGCCAGTAATCCATCGCAGGGCCACTTATAGAGAGATATTCACACTCACACCTATGTTCAGTTCTCCTTGCCACATATAGGAAAAATCTTTGCAGTTCCTGACTAATGCATTTTATTTTGCAATTATTTTCAGCATTTGGTCACTTTCACATGGTTATCTACAAAGTCTGTCATCACAGAGAAGTGCAAATATTTCAGGAATATGACGGTGCCACAGCTGAAAAAAAAACTGTAAATGGACTGCATTTATATAGCGCTTTTCCATCTGTATCAGATGCTCAAAGCGCTTTACAGTAATGCCTCACATTCACCCCGATGTCAGGGTGCTGCCATACAAGGCGCTCAATACACACCGGCAGCAATAGGGGATTAAAGGCCTTGCCCAAGGGCCCTTAGAGATTTTCCAGTCAGGCGGGGATTTGAACCCATGATCTTCTGGACTCAAGCCCAACACATTAACCACTAGACCATCACCTCCCCTAAGGGGTGTAAGGGGTGTTCCTTGCAGTGGAAAGCTACACCAGGGGTGGAAGTTGCACAAGTTAATGCAGTGTAGAAGTATCACCATAAAGAATCGGCGAGAAAGCAACATCGGGTGACGCTCTGTTCACAATCTGGGACTTGAAATGGCTACCTGCCATTCGTCTAGCGATGTTACCTGCTTATTAACTGTGGACACACAAACGAAAGACTCAAGTAGCACAAACGCGTCGATGGCTTTCGGATGTTTACTGATCATTATGTGGAACTCATAGAAAGTGGACAATGTCTTTGTTTACACACAAAGTCGTTTCAAACTGCAGCAGCGCCAGACAGCAGAATACATGGCTGCTCTGTACTAACACAGGAGAAGTAAAAATCAGTGGGATGCAGTTGTGTTTCAGGGTTTGTATTTATTACTACTTTATTTAGATTAGATATTGAGGTTCCAGCAGCATTGTATAGCAGCACACAGGGTAAGAAGCACACAGAGTATCAAAAGTGAAAGTAAAAAGAAAAAAAAAAAAAAAAAAAAAAAAAAAGCAAATATACTAGACATACTGTTCGCTGCTGGTTTACTGGCTACTACGGTTGCTCTTCTTCCTGTCCTCTGTCTTCCTATTACTCCTCCTCCCCCCGAATGAGGAGGGGGGAGGTGGTTATCCATTCTTATTTAGACGCATTTGATGTTTGTTTGTTTATTTGTGTGTTTTTTCTGAATACACCGTAGCTCACAAAGGAGCTGGAGCCAGAAATATGTTTGTCGGTGAACCTCGGAAAATGCAAACAAATAATGTGCCCCCTACAGCAGTACATAAGTGTCAGGGACAATTCAAAGTTTCTAGTTCCTAACCTGCAGGTCTTTGGAAGTGAGAGGAAGCTGGACCAACTGGAGGGGACCTATGCAAACACAGGGAGAAGAGGCAAACCCCACACAGAAATGAAGTAGAAAGTGATCCCAGAATATTCTTGCTGTGAGGCAACAGTGCTAACCACTAAGCCACTGTGCTGCCCCTTATTTATTTATAAGAGTTTTCTTCAGATCTTCACTTCTTCTTTTCTATTTCAGGACTGAATAAAAACATCATTTTTCCCAGTTATCCTGCTGCTAATCCAATAACAGACACAAGTAAAGAATATAAACCGTCGTATACATATTATTCTTATTAATATCAACTGTTGAATGAGATTTTTTTTTAAATAGTGCATCATAATGAGCCTTTTATGCAAATTTATAGTGGAAAATAAAGTACTTTCAGAAAGCACTGTCAGAGCTGTTGCACAATTGATGTCTGCTTTGGCCTTGTTGCATCTTAATGCTTCTGTTGCCTCATTTCAGTCAGAGCCTGATGTGATGTCGCGCCGGGGTCACTCCTGCTCTGTAATGGCCCCAAGCGTTAGCATGATACACAGCAATCCTCGCTATTCTGTGTGTGTGTGTGTGTGTGTGTGTGTGTGTGTGTGTGTGTGTGTGTGTGTGTGTGTGTGTGTGTGTGTGTGTGTGTGTGTGTGTGTGTGTGTGTGTGTGTGTGTGTGTGGCCTGTGTTACCTTTGTGTCGTCAGCGTCATTCGGCTCATGCCGTGCCACCCAGAGGATCCCATGTGTCAGGGCCAGCGGGAGTAGAGCTTCACATTTAATCCGTCAGACTCTCACCCCCTGCTGGGCAGCGTGAAGAAACCCCTCTCCCTGATCCATCCAAGCCTCTCACACCAACAGCTCATTAGACGGCTGATTATGACAGTGCACTGGTGTAATGTTTAATCGAGTCTGACATCTGATTCGCCATGTTACAAATCCTGTCATGCAAATTGAGCCATTTGTGTTGTTTGATATGAAGAGATGGACTATGAAATGAAAGATTATCCCTGAAATGAGGCACCAGGGACACGTGCCCTTTTGCTCTTGCTACTGTGATTACAAGATGAGAACAAGCACCTTTTTTTTTTACCTCTGTGCTGCTGCATCAGGACACATTACATTAACGTGGTGTTTTCCCCCCTGTAGGAATCAGGAAAGCAGCCAATTATGGAGAAAATGTCTTATCTCTCCCTGCAAACAGGGGCAGGATGAAAGGCCTCTTGGAGTGTGCTGTTGAAATCACAGTGTCAACTGATGTCAACTAGAAAGGCAACTGAATTTTTTTGTAGTGCTATATCCTGCAAGACACCATCTTTACTTAAAGCTACCGCATGCAGGATTTAGCGCTGCAAAAAAATGAGTGTACCTACAACAATGTGTCGATGTGTTTTCATAAGTGTAGAATGAGGCTTACATATCAACATGAGGGCGGGACCCCACATGGAGGCCGCCATGTTGCACTGCCATGTTGATATAGTAGCTCAAAAGGGACATTCTTGCTCTGCCTTTTGTTGTGAAAGTGTAGGAACACGGACCCACAACAGGGGGCGCAAATGAACGGACAATGGAGGAAGTCAAATAACAACACTTTACTGTTGTGAATAAGCACAACAAACACAACGGATTACAACAATAGACAAAGAAGTCAATTCACAAAAATGTGTCACGTGGGCAGGCTCGAAGATAAGAGACGTCTGTCCAAAGCAGAACCGGAACCACACGATTTCCTCCGCCACCGAACCCCAGGAATACTGGAGCCGCCAAGTCCCGAACTCCCAGGTGGCCACTGCCTCCGCGTGTCGGATCTGGTACTGCTGGCGAGGAACAAAAACAGTTAAATGTGGGTGCGCCTGCACCCAGCAACCCGTATGGCGGGAAAACCACCTCCACCTCTCGTTGGAAGAATGTCTGCTATTTAACGCACAAAAGTAATAAAGGGTTACTGTCAAAAAAGACAACACAGTCAGCTGAGTACGGTACCTTCTAGGTAGAGCGATATCTCGGCAAAGAGGTGGAGATGTCGTCCTGCTGATATACCACTGCTGATCAGATGATTGGTGACAGCTGTTGTAGGCAATAAGTGACAGCTGTCACCCCGGTGGCAGCGCCCTCTGGTGCCTGGAGCCCGCACTCCAGACAGGGCGCCCTCTGGTGGTGGTGGGCCAGCAGTACCTCCTCTTCAGCAGCCCACACAACACCTTTTGCATTTTACAGCATGTCTGGAAAACTGAAATATAATGCAATGCTAAAATACCCTTGGCTATATGAGCATAAAAATTGGAAACAGAATGTGACCTTTTGACCTCTTAGTATAAGTGAGTAAGTGAAGGTTAGCATCTCTGAACTTGTCCAAGGTCTGTGTCCCAAGAATGCTCCCTGTGAATTTGAAGACCCTGGCAGTAATAGGTCTGGAGTTATGCTGATCACAGACAGATGGATGGATGGATGGATGGATGGATGGATGGATGGAATGTCTTTGCAGTACCCGATGTCCGTATTTTGGCCTTGGGTAAAAATCAAAAAAGAAGAGAAATCTGTAGATGCTAGCACAGGGTAAAGGTGCCTTGACACTTGCACGCATTTTCGCTCCACACTCTCACACACTTCTTCGTGACAATGCGCTTTGTGCGCTGGACACTGCATATATAAAATAATTATTTCATAGCAGATTAATCATTTTGTCTCAGAGTTTAGCTGTTGCATACACCTCTAATCGCTTCCGGAATCACAGAGGACCATTTCAGCTGGACCTTTTTTTCTCTCTCCTGTGCTTCATGAGGTGGAGAATGCATTTGGAACAGTCTAAAAGGTCATTATTTGCAATGTTTGTATTGTAATAGCTTGGTAAAACAGTTGCATGTTAATTCCTTCTTATGAGAAGCTGTAAAAGTATGTTTATAATAGATTTAACATCTTGTTATAATCGTTCAGATGAGCTGCAATGTGATGCGGTGCACTGATGCACTCACTAGCAGTGTTTTTTAATTGTTGTGGGGGGGGGGGGGGGCTGGAACCTATCCCAGCAGTCATAGGGCATAAGGCAGGGTACACCCGGGACAGGACGTCAGTCTATCCACCACAGACAATTTAAAGTTTATAGTTCACCTAACCTGCATGTCTTTGGATGTAAGGAAGCCAGAGCACCTGGAGGGAACCCACACAAACACAGGGAGAACATGAAAACTCCACACAGAAAGGCCACAGGTGGGAATCGATCCCATGACCTTCTTGCTGTGAGGCAACAGTGCTAACCACTAATCCACTGTGCTGCCCAAAGACAACAACCATTGCCATATGTATAGATGCACTACACTGGGTTCAACTGAGCACATTCATCCACTCACACACAAAAAAGATTTTTAATGTTTTCATTATTTCACTTACGTTGGTGTGCCAGCATTCAAAAAAATATAAAATAGAATAATCTCCATCCAGGAACCAGAATCTGGTAAATTTGATTACCAGGAAAACCATGGTCTAACATTCAGAAAGAGAGGCAAATATCTCCAAAGTCTGGAGGCACCACTGCACCAAGCAATTTAATCTGAAACAACCGAATTTAAAAGGAAATTGTGGCAAAGCTGAAGACTCACTTGGTGATGGATTGAATTGGCATTGACTTACAAATACAATTGAAATGATGCACATGTTGACAGTTTAAGAATGCCCACTTGTCTTCTGGAACAAAATCCCAACAAGTGCTCTCGACTGACTTCTGTGTCCTCACTTATCAGTAAACATTTAATTTCCTCCTGCTGTCAGAGACGTCTTTGTCGCAGGTTGTTGCTCGGGTTTTAATCTGAAAGACAAAGTCCTCCAGATAGCACCACTGCTTTCTGTTTGTTTTTCACTTCCTTTTTGCTCATCTCATGTGACAACCTTGTGTTTTAAGATGACTTTAGTTCATGTTCCAGTTTTTTTTTTCCCGAGAGAGAAAAGGTCATTTAAAATATTTTTTCTTAAGTGTCTTTGTGTTGGTGAATGTGAGGTTACAGTGCTGGTGTTTTTCTCCATGTCAAATGGAGATTACATTCCCACAAACACTGTCAGCGGCTTTCAGCAGCACAGGCAGAGATTTTAACACATGTATATTCATTAGGATTGTCCACATTTTCTTTAAAAATAACACAATGTGTGCAATGTTATGATTCAGGAAAGATACTTTTTATTATGGAACAACTACATCCAGTGCAATTCAATTTGGTGCAATTCAATTCTTTGTTTATTTACCATGTTTAAGTAAAATAAGCCAAAAGTGACATTGCTTACTCTCAAATACATATTTTATGATAAACCAGAGGTCCTCTTCTGCTTTTTATGACTGTGCTCTGCTCTACTTTTGTTCACCACTAGGGGCAGCACCAAAAAAGACCGCATTGAAGAAGCTCAGAAGAAGAAGCCAGCCAGCTCCAAAAAAGAAGCTTAAATAACAAAGCATAACGTTCCCATTCTAAAACAGTATGAGAGTATTAACAAATCGTGAACAAACGTAAAGTCCAAACAGCTGCATTTATCCATTATACCGCCGAATACTATTGGGTGTGTTAACTTTTTTTTCAAACTTATAGCCAAAGCTGTATGGCTTTTCAAATTTCACAAAAGTGACAAAATTTAGTTTCTACTGAAATCCAAGCATTATAATGTAGCTTTATTTTTGTAACATTGCAAAATTACAGCTCATTTTAATGAAGAAAACATATTTATCTGGGGGAATTCCATATCAAATATTGCCTTTTCTTTCTTACGCTGTCATGCAGCTGGATTGCAGGAGGAAGCATGTGTCCACATGCATGAGGTTCTTGAGATTTCCTGTGACCTGACCCACTTACTTGATGCATGTTCCCGGGTTATGCACACTAACATCTGTAAGCTGTCTTGTAAGTCACTTCAGAGGTGTTATCTGGCTTCAAAAACAGCATTTTTAGATTTACAAGTGTTTATTGCTCGCTTATGTTTGCATAATATATGACAAACGTATTAGAGTTATACAGAAATAAGCTGTTTTGGAGCATTTTACGCCATCTTGTTTTATTTTGTGTGAACGAGCAGCCAGCTGCCTTTCTTTAATCCAACTGGCACTTGCCGTGCCCTTCCTAGCATCCCTCACACATAACGGGAGGAAGCCCCCACATAATGTATGGCGGTGTGACCAAATGTCACAAAGTCATCGCTTGAATTTCTCCCCTTCAAGGGACAAAATACTAAATTGTTTCTAGACCGTGCAAATTTTGATTATATTAGCAATATCGTATCACGAATCCCTTATTTAAATGCTAATGAATAAAATTATAGTGTTGCCAAAGAAAATTTTTGCTATGATTTAAATCTTAAAAAACAAACAAACAAACAAACAATCAAAAAAACAAAGGCCGTACAGCTTTATCGTTACTGTTACCAGAGAGCCTCGCAAAGACCTTTTAGCATTTACAAGAAACAACCTTAACTCAACTGATTTCTGATGTTAAAACCAAACTATTTAGCTTAATTCTGGAGTCTCTGTATCGATGTTGCAATATCTACTTTGAAATCAATTTGTATCAGTTAATCGTTGCAACTGTAATATTTCTATTCATGCTCGTGCAGATATTTGTTGTGTGCAGATTTGAAGCTGCTGTCTTTAAGTGTCTTTGGGCCGACAGCCAGAGCCCGGCTGTGAATTATTGCAGCAGCACAAGCCTTTTATGTGAGTCAATTTAGGTCTCAGTGGAAATCTACCTGTTTTTACAAGTCAAATCCTGTGAGAAACACCTGTACTGAGCGACTGGCTCATTGTTTCCCTCTCAGCTACATCGTAAAGATTGAGCGAGCAGAGAGGCAACGCCAGGCAGGTTTGCTGAATCACGCGCCCTTCCTGGCGCCACGCGGCTGACTGAAGACTTCCTGTCAGCGGCACTCCATCATCATTCAGATACCACATGTCCTGTGAAGTATTAGTGCCACAGTAATTTGTTGTTTTCAAACACAGGTATGACATGCTGGGCTGCAAGTGCTGGAACAATTATCTCATTATTAAACTAAAACAGCACTCAGAGAGAATTTACTTTGACCAAGGCCAAGAAAATCTTGGAATTTTGCATTTGGCTCAACAACTTAGGTCCATAGTTCTAAACCTTTTTTGCTTATGCACTGAAAAAAAAAAATGTTGTTTTTACAGAAAAAACCTCGCAGTGGTGGTTGCCAGAATAATTCTATAATTCTATCTAATAAAACTATTAAAATATATTTAAAGAAAATCCTGTACATTTTACACTATAAAACTTTTGCAAACAATTAAATGGAGAATGTGGTATGGGCAGCCTTGAAGCAGGGTGCTTGTATCACCATTTTGTCACTTGGTTTGAATTAGTCTGAAAATGTATTGAACTGCAGAATACATTTCATCCAATTGCTATTTATTCCACTCAATTCTAAACAAACATGAGTAACTCTTCTTACATGACTGTGACGCTACGCGCACTCTGATTGGCTGATTACCGGTCGAATATTTTCCTATATCCGGACCGGTTTCCATGACAATCAGTCCAAACGCGTATTTTCTTTTGGCCTGACCGCTATTTTCTTTACAAACCAGGAAGTTAAAACCAATTCAGACACGAACGTACTCCATAAATATCTAAACAACATCAGAAAGAACACACAGATTGAAAGTTTACCAGCTCGACCTTCACCATCTCTTAGCAAGTTCCTGCTCTGCTCCGGTGTTCTCAGACCTCTGATATATATATATATATAGAGAGAGATGTATGTATGTATAACAAATTATTAACCTCACTTGCTCGGTCTGTAGGAGAATATAAGACCTTTGTACTTACACCTCGGTCTGATATTTCCCCGTACAGACCTCGCAATCTGTTAATAATCCTTTAATATTCCTTTAATATCCTATAATATTCACATACTTTGTACAAATACAGTAAAAAAAACATGTTAACACAGCAAAATGATAGACAGTTTGTTATATTTTCTGAGTAGTTCTTACTGTCTGACAGCACAGTGGTGAAACCAGTAAATGTGCTCCATCCCAAGCAAAGTATCTCAGGTTTAAGGCTGTCCAAGACATATTCTCCTCATAGAGCTGGGGTTGCATTAGGAAAACCAGATCAACATGTGGATCCTATGCCAAACCTCTTGGGGAGACTCTGAGTAAAATGGGAGCAGCACCACAAAATATTACTGAATGGGATACATAAAGGGAGCAACACCACAAAATATTATTGAATGGGATACATAATGGGAGCAGCACCACAAAATATTATTGAATGGGATACATAATGGGAGCAGTACCACAAAATATTACTGAATGGGATACATAATGGGAGCAGCACCACAAAATATTATTGAATGGGATACATAAAGGGAGCAGTACCACAAAATATTACTGAATGGGATACATAATGGGAGCAATACCACAAAATATTACTGAATGGGATACATAATGGGAGCAGCACCACAAAATATTACTGAATGGGATACATAATGGGAGCAATACCACAAAATATTACTGAATGGGATACATAATGGGAGCAGCACCACAAAATATTACTGAATGGGATACATAATGGGAGCAGCACCACAAAATATTATTGAATGGGATACATAATGGGAGCAGCACCACAAAATATTACTGAATGGGATACATAATGGGAGCAGCACCACAAAATATTATTGAATGGGATACATCATGGGAGCAGCCCCACAAAACATTACTGAATGGGATACATAATGGGAGCAGCACCACAAAATATTATTGAATGGGATACATAATGGGAGCAGCCCCACAAAATATTATTGAATGGGATACATAATGGGAGCAGCCCCACAAAATATTATTGAATGGGATAAATAATGGGAGCAGCACCACAAAATATTATTGAATGGGATAAATAATGGGAGCAGCACCACAAAATATTATTGAATGGGATACATAATGGGAGTAGCCCCACTAAATATTATTGAATGGGATACATAATGGGAGCAGCACCACAAAATATTATTGAATGGGATACATAATGGGAGCAGCCCCACAAAATATTATTGAATGGGATAAATAATGGGAGCAGCACCACAAAATATTATTGAATGGGATAAATAATGGGAGCAGCACCACAAAATATTATTGAATGGGATACATAATGGGAGTAGCCCCACAAAATATTATTGAATGGGATAAATAATGGGAGCAGCACCACAAAATATTACTGAATGGGATACATAATCAATCAATCAATCAACTTTTTTCTTATATAGCGCCAAATCACAACAAACAGTTGCCCCAAGGCGCTCCATATTGTAAGGCAAGGCCATACAATAATTATGAAAAACCCCAACGGTCAAAACGACCCCCTATGAGCAAGCACTTGGCAACAGTGGGAAGGAAAAACTCCCTTTTAACAGGAAGAAACCTCCAGCAGAACCAGGCTCAGGGAGGGGCAGTCTTCTGCTGAGACTGCTTGGGGCTGAGGGAAAAAAACAGGAAAAAGACATGCCGTGAAGGGGGGCAGAGATCGATCACTAATGATTAAATGCAGAGTGATGCATACGGAGCAAAAAGAGAAAGAAACAGTGCATCATGGGAACCCCCCCACAATCTACGTCTAAAGCAGCATAACCAAGGGATGGTCCAGGGTCACCCGATCCAGCCCTAACTATAAGCCTTAGCGAAAAGGAAAGTTTTAAGCCTAATCTTAAAAGTAGAGAGGGTATCTGTCTCCCTGATCTGAATTGGGAGCTGGTTCCACAGGAGAGGAGCCTGAAAGCTGAAGGCTCTGCCTCCCATTCTACTCTTACAAACCCTAGGAACTACAAGTAAGCCCGCAGTCTGAGAACGAAGCGCTCTAATGGGGTAATATGGTACTACGAGGTCCCTAAGATAAAATGGGACCTGATTATTCAAAACCTTATAAGTAAGAAGAAGAATTTTAAATTCTATTCTAGAATTAACAGGAAGCCAATGAAGAGAGGCCAACACGGGTGAGATATGCTCTCTCCTGCTAGTCCCCGTCAATACTCTAGCTGCAGCATTCTGAACCAACTGAAGGCTTTTTAGGGAACTTTTAGGACAACCTGATAATAATGAATTACAATAGTCCAGCCTAGAGGAAATAAATGCATGAATTAGTTTTTCAGCATCACTCTGAGACAAGACCTTTCTGATTTTAGAGATATTGCGTAAATGCAAAAAGGCAGTCCTACATATTTGTTTGATATGCGCTTTGAATGACATATCCTGATCAAAAATGACTCCAAGATTTCTCACAGTATTACTAGAGATCAGGGAAATGCCATCCAGAGTAACGATCTGGTTAGACACCATGCTTCTAAGATTTGTGGGGCCAAGTACAATAACTTCAGTTTTATCTCAGTTTAAAAGCAGGAAATTAGAGGTCATCCATGTCTTTATGTCTGTAAGACAATCCTGCAGTTTAGCTAATTGGTGTGTATCCTCTGGCTTCATGGATAGATAAAGCTGGGTATCATCTGCGTAACAATGAAAATTTAAGCAATACCGTCTAATAATACTGCCTAAGGGAAGCATGTATAAAGTGAATAAAATTGGTCCTAGCACAGAACCTTGTGGAACTCCATAATTAACTTTAGTCTGTGAAGAAGATTCCCCATTTACATGAACAAACTGTAATCTATTAGACAAATATGATTCAAACCACCGCAGCGCAGTGCCTTTAATACCTATGACATGCTCTAATCTCTGTAATAAAATTTTATGGTCAACAGTATCAAAAGCAGCACTGAGGTCCAACAGAACAAGCACAGAGATAAGTCCACTGTCCGAAGCCATAAGAAGATCATTTGTAACCTTCACTAATGCTGTTTCTGTACTATGATGAATTCTAAAACCTGACTGAAACCCTTCAAATAGACCATTCCTCTGCAGGTGATCAGTTAACTGTTTTACAACTACCCTCTCAAGAATCTTTGAGAGAAAAGGAAGGTTGGAAATTGGCCTATAATTAGCTAAGATAGCTGGGTCAAGTGATGGCTTTTTAAGTAATGGTTTAATTACTGCCACCTTAAAGGCCTGTGGTACATAACCAACTAACAAAGATAGATTGATCATATTTAAGATTGAAGCATTAAATAATGGTAGGACTTCCTTGAGCAGCCTGGCAGGAATGGGGTCCAATAAACATGCCGATGGTTTGGACGAAGCAACCAATGAAAATAACTCAGACAGAACAACCGGAGAGAAAGAGTCTAACCAAATACCGGCATCACTGAAAGCAGCCAAAGATAACGATACATCTTTGGGATGGTTATGAGTAATTTTTTCTCTAATAGTCAAAATTTTGTTAGCAAAGAAAGTCATGAAGTCATTACTAGTTAAAGTTCATGGAATACTCAGCTCAATAGAGCTCTGACTCTTTGTCAGCCTAGCTACAGTGCTGAAAAGAAACCTGAGGTTATTCTTATTTTCTTCAATTAGTGATGAGTAGAAAGATGTCCTAGCTTTACGGAGGGCTTTTTTATAGAGCAACAAACTCTTTTTCCAGGCTAAGTGAAGATCTTCTAAATTAGTGAGACGCCATTTCCTCTCCAACTTACGGGTTATCTGCTTTAAGCTACGAGTTTGTGAGTTATACCACGGAGTCAGACACTTCTGATTTAAAGCTCTCTTTTTCAGAGGAGCTACAGCATCCAAAGTTGTCTTCAAAGAGGATGTAAAACTATTGACGAGATACTCTAACTCCCTTACAGAGTTTAGGTAGCTACTCTGCTCTGTGTTGGTATATGACATTAGAGAACATAACGAAGGAATCATATCCTTAAACCTAGTTACAGCGCTTTCTGAAAGACTTCTAGTGTAATGAAACTTATTCCCCACTGCAGGGTAGTCCATCAGGGTAAATGTAAATGTTATTAAAAAATGATCAGACAGAAGGGAGTTTTCAGGGAATACTGTTAAGTCTTCTATTTCCATACCATAAGTCAGAACAAGATCTAAGATATGATTAAAGTGGTGGGTGGACTCATTTACTTTTTGAGCAAAGCCGATAGAGTCTAATAATAGATTAAATGCAGTGTTGAGGCTGTCATTCTCAGCATCTGTGTGGATATTAAAATCGCCCACTATAATTATCTTATCTGAGCTAAGCACTAAGTCAGACAAAAGGTCTGAAAATTCACAGAGAAACTCACAGTAACGACCAGGTGGACGATAGATAATAACAAATAAAACTGGTTTTTGGGACTTCCAATTTGGATGGACAAGACTAAGAGACAAGCTTTCAAATGAATTAAAGCTCTGTCTAGGTTTTTGATTAATTAATAAACTGAAATGGAAGATTGCTGCTAATCCTCCGCCACGGCCCGTGCTACGAGCATTCTGACAGTTAGTGTGACTCGGGGGTGTTGACTCATTTAAACTAACATATTCATCCTGCTGTAACCAGGTTTCTGTTAGGCAGAATAAATCAATACGTTGATCAATTATTATATCATTTACCAACAGGGACTTAGAAGAGAGAGACCTAATGTTTAATAGACCACATTTAACTGTTTTAGTCTGTGGTGCAATTGAAGGTGCTATATTATTTTTTCTTTTTGAATTTTTATGCTTAAATAGATTTTTGCTGGTTATTGGTAGTCTGGGAGCAGGCACCGTCTCTACGGGGATGGGGTAATGAGGGGATGGCAGGGGGAGAGAAGCTGCAGAGAGGTGTGTAAGACCACAGCTCTGCCTCCTGGTCCCAACGCTGGACAGTCACAGTTTGGAGGATCCAAGAAAATTGGCCAGATTTCTAGAAATGAGAGCTGCTCCATCTAAAGTGGGATGGATGCCGTCTCTCCTAACAAGACCAGGTTTTCCCCAGAAGCTTTGCCAATTATCAATGAAGCCCACCTCATTTTTTGGACACCACTCAGACAGCCAGCAATTCAAGGAGAACATGCGGCTAAACATGTCACTCCCGGTCTGATTGGGGAGGGGCCCAGAGAAAACAACAGAGTCCGACATTGTTTTTGCAAAGTTACACACCGATTTAATGTTAATTTTAGTGACCTCCGATTGACGTAACCGAGTGTCATTACTGCCGACGTGAATTACAATCTTACCAAATTTACGCTTAGCCTTAGCCAGCAATTTCAAATGTCCTTCGATGTCGCCTGCTCTGGCCCCCGGAAGACAATTGACAATGGTTGCTGGTGTCGCTAACTTCACATTTCTCAAAACAGAGTCGCCAATAACCAGAGTTTGATCCTCGGCGAGTGTATCGTCGAGTGGGGAAAAACGGTTAGAGATGTGAACGGGTTGACGGTGTACACGGGGCTTCTGTTTAGGGCTACGCTTCCTCCTCACAGTCACCCAGTCAGCCTGCTTTCCCGACTGCCCGGGATCTGCCAGAGGGAAACTAACGGCGGCTAAGCTACCTTGGTCCGCACCGACTACAGGGGCCTGGCTAGCTGTAGAATTTTCCACGGTGCGGAGCCGAGTCTCCAATTCGCCCAGCCTGGCCTCCAAAGCTACGAATAAGCTGCACTTATTACAAGTACCGTTACTGCTAAAGGAGGCCGAGGAATAACTAAACATTTCACACCCAGAGCAGAAAAGTACGGGAGAGACAGGAGAAGCCGCCATGCTAAATCGGCTAAGAGCTAGTAGCTACGCAACCTAGCGGATTCCTAAAAACACACAAAGTGAATAATGTGTAAATAATTTAAAGGTGATTCAGCAGAAGGAGTGCCCCAATCAAGGCACCAAACAGGCCATGAAGCAGCACAGTCAACGCACGACAACGGTGCTAAAATAAAATAAAAATCAACTAAACACGCTGTGGAGCAGCACAGATAACGCACGACAACAGTGCTAAAAGAGAAAAAAAAAATAAAAATACAATAAAAAAAATAAATAAAAATAAATAAATAAATAAATAAAAAATAAAAACGAAAGCGTTAGCAAGCTAGTTAGCTTGCCAACGCTGATGAAAGTTAGCTGATAAAAGTGCTCCGTCGCGATGTTTTGACCTTTAGAGGTCTTCCTTAGGCGTTGGAGCACAGTAAAAAAGTAAAAAGGTAAAAAAGTAAAAAAGTCTTGAAAAAGACTGTTAATTCAAGTCCAAAGCAGCAGGTAGCAGTCTCTGTGTAAACAGTCCCAACAGAGAGCCAAAATTCTGGGAGCAGCCCCACAAAACATTACTGAATGGGATACATCATGGGAGCAGCACCACAAAATATTATTGAATGGGATACATCATGGGAGCAGCACCACAAAATATTATTGAATGGGATACATAATGGGAGCAGCACCACAAAATATTACTGAATGGGATACATCATGGGAGCAGCACCACAAAATATTACTGAATGGGATACATCATGGGAGCAGCACCACAAAATATTACTGAATGGGATACATCATGGGAGCAGCACCACTAAATATTACTGAATGGGATACATCATGGGAGCAGCACCACAAAATATTATTGAATGGGATACATAATGGGAGCAGCACCACAAAATATTACTGAATGGGATACATCATGGGAGCAGCACCACAAAATATTACTGAATGGGATACATCATGGGAGCAGCACCACAAAATATTACTGAATGGGATACATCATGGGAGCAGCACCACAAAATATTACTGAATGGGATACATCATGGGAGCAGCACCACAAAATATTACTGAATGGGATACATCATGGGAGCAGCACCACAAAATATTATTGAATGGGATACATAATGGGAGCAGCACCACAAAATATTACTGAATGGGATACATAATGGGAGCAGCCCCACAAAATATTACTGAATGGGATACATAATGGGAGCAGCACCACAAAATATTACTGAATGGGATACATAATGGGAGCAGCACCACAAAATATTACTGAATGGAATACATAATGGGAGCAGCACCACAAAACATTACTGAATGGGATACATCATGGGAGCAGCACCACAAAATATTACTGAATGGGATACATCATGGGAGCAGCACCACAAAATATCATTGAATGGGATACATCATGGGAGCAGCACCACAAAATATTACTGAATGGGATACATAATGGGAGCAGCCCCACAAAACATTACTGAATGGGATACATAATGGGAGCCGCACCACAAAATATTATTGAATGGGATACATAATGGGAGCAGCACCACAAAACATTATTGAATGGGATACATAATGGGAGCAGTACCACAAAATATTACTGAATGGGATACATAATGGGAGCAGCACCACAAAATATTATTGAATGGGATACATAATGGGAGCAGCACCACAAAATATTACTGAATGGGATACATAATGGGAGCAGCACCACAAAATATTACTGAATGGGATACATCATGGGAGCAGCCCCACAAAATATTATTGAATGGGATACATCATGGGAGCAGCACCACAAAATATTACTGAATGGGATACATAATGGGAGCAGCACCACAAAATAAGACTGAATGGGATACATAATGGGAGCAGCCCCACAAAACATTACTGAATGGGATACATAATGGGAGCAGAACCACAAAATATTACTGAATGGGATACATCATGGGAGCAGCACCACAAAATATTATTGAATGGGATACATAATGGGAGTAGCCCCACAAAATATTACTGAATGGGATACATAATGGGAGCAGCACCACAAAATATTACTGAATGGGATACATAATGGGAGCAGCCCCACAAAATATTACTAAATGGGATACATAATGGGAGCAGCACCACAAAATATCATTGAATGGGATACATAATGGGAGCAGCCCCACAAAATATTACTGAATGGGATACATAATGGGAGCAGCCCCACAAAATATTACTAAATGGGATACATAATGGGAGCAGCACCACAAAATATTACTGAATGGGATACATAATGGGAGCAGCCCCACAAAATATTACTAAATGGGATACATAATGGGAGCAGCCCCACAAAATATTACTAAATGGGATACATAATGGGAGCAGCACCACAAAATATCATTGAATGGGATACATAATGGGAGCAGCACCACAAAATATTACTAAATGGGATACATAATGGGAGCAGCACCACAAAATATTATTGAATGGGATACATAATGGGAGCAGCACCACAAAATATTATTGAATGGGATACATAATGGGAGCAGCACCACAAAATATCATTGAATGGGATACATAATGGGAGCAGCACCACAAAATATTACTGAATGGGATACATCATGGGAGCAGCACCACAAAATATTACTGAATGGGATACATCATGGGAGCAGCACCACAAAATATCATTGAATGGGATACATGATGGGAGCAGCACCGCAAAATATTACTGAATGGGATACATAATGGGAGCAGCACCGCAAAATATTACTGAATGGGATACATAATGGGAGCAGCCCCGCAAAATCTTACTGAATGGGATACATAATGGGAGCAGCCCCGCAAAATCTTACTGAATGGGATACATAATGGGAGCAGCACCGCAAAATATTATTGAATGGGATACATCATGGGAGCAGCCCCACAAAACATTACTGAATGGGATACATAATGGGAGCAGCACCACAAAATATTATTGAATGGGATACATAATGGGAGCAGCCCCACAAAATATTATTGAATGGGATAAATAATGGGAGTAGCCCCACAAAATATTATTGAATGGGATAAATAATGGGAGCAGCACCACAAAATATTATTGAATGGGATAAATAATGGGAGCAGCACCACAAAATATTATTGAATGGGATACATAATGGGAGTAGCCCCACAAAATATTATTGAATGGGATAAATAATGGGAGCAGCACCACAAAATATTACTGAATGGGATACATAATGGGAGCAGCCCCACAAAACATTACTGAATGGGATACATCATGGGAGCAGCACCACAAAATATTACTGAATGGGATACATCATGGGAGCAGCACCACAAAATATTACTGAATGGGATACATCATGGGAGCAGCACCACAAAATATTATTGAATGGGATACATAATGGGAGCAGCACCACAAAATATTACTGAATGGGATACATAATGGGAGCAGCCCCACAAAATATTACTGAATGGGATACATAATGGGAGCAGCACCACAAAATATCATTGAATGGGATACATAATGGGAGCAGCACCACAAAATATTATTGAATGGGATAAATAATGGGAGCAGCACCACAAAATATTATTGAATGGGATACATAATGGGAGTAGCCCCACAAAATATTATTGAATGGGATAAATAATGGGAGCAGCACCACAAAATATTACTGAATGGGATACATAATGGGAGCAGCCCCACAAAACATTACTGAATGGGATACATCATGGGAGCAGCACCACAAAATATTACTGAATGGGATACATCATGGGAGCAGCACCACAAAATATTACTGAATGGGATACATCATGGGAGCAGCACCACAAAATATTATTGAATGGGATACATAATGGGAGCAGCACCACAAAATATTACTGAATGGGATACATAATGGGAGCAGCCCCACAAAATATTACTGAATGGGATACATAATGGGAGCAGCACCACAAAATATCATTGAATGGGATACATAATGGGAGCAGCACCACAAAATATTACTGAATGGGATACATAATGGGAGCAGCACCACAAAATATTACTGAATGGAATACATAATGGGAGCAGCACCACAAAATATTACTGAATGGGATACATCATGGGAGCAGCACCACAAAATATCATTGAATGGGATACATAATGGGAGCAGCACCACAAAATATTACTGAATGGGATACATAATGGGAGCAGCCCCACAAAACATTACTGAATGGGATACATAATGGGAGCCGCACCACAAAGTATTATTGAATGGGATACATAATGGGAGCAGCACCACAAAACATTATTGAATGGGATACATAATGGGAGCAGTACCACAAAATATTACTGAATGGGATACATAATGGGAGCAGCACCACAAAATATTATTGAATGGGATACATAATGGGAGCAGCACCACAAAATATTACTGAATGGGATACATAATGGGAGCAGCACCACAAAATATTACTGAATGGGATACATCATGGGAGCAGCACCACAAAATATTATTGAATGGGATACATCATGGGAGCAGCACCACAAAATATTACTGAATGGGATACATAATGGGAGCAGCACCACAAAATAAGACTGAATGGGATACATAATGGGAGCAGAACCACAAAATATTACTGAATGGGATACATCATGGGAGCAGCACCACAAAATATTACTGAATGGGATACATAATGGGAGTAGCCCCACAAAATATTACTGAATGGGATACATAATGGGAGCAGCACCACAAAATATTACTGAATGGGATACATAATGGGAGCAGCACCACAAAATATTACTAAATGGGATACATAATGGGAGCAGCACCACAAAATATCATTGAATGGGATACATAATGGGAGCAGCCCCACAAAATATTACTGAATGGGATACATAATGGGAGCAGCCCCACAAAATATTACTAAATGGGATACATAATGGGAGCAGCACCACAAAATATTACTGAATGGGATACATAATGGGAGCAGCCCCACAAAATATTACTAAATGGGATACATAATGGGAGCAGCCCCACAAAATATTACTAAATGGGATACATAATGGGAGCAGCACCACAAAATATCATTGAATGGGATACATAATGGGAGCAGCACCACAAAATATTACTAAATGGGATACATAATGGGAGCAGCACCACAAAATATTATTGAATGGGATACATAATGGGAGCAGCACCACAAAATATTATTGAATGGGATACATAATGGGAGCAGCACCACAAAATATCATTGAATGGGATACATAATGGGAGCAGCACCACAAAATATTACTGAATGGGATACATCATGGGAGCAGCACCACAAAATATTACTGAATGGGATACATCATGGGAGCAGCACCACAAAATATTACTGAATGAGATACATCATGGGAGCAGCACCACAAAATATTACTGAATGGGATACATCATGGGAGCAGCACCACAAAATATCATTGAATGGGATACATGATGGGAGCAGCACCGCAAAATATTACTGAATGGGATACATAATGGGAGCAGCACCGCAAAATATTATTGAATGGGATACATAATGGGAGCAGCACCGCAAAATATTTCTGAATGGGATACATAATGGGAGCAGCACCACAAAATATTACTGAATGGGATACATCATGGGAGCAGCACCACAAAATATTACTGAATGGGATACATCATGGGAGCAGCACCACAAAATATTACTGAATGAGATACATCATGGGAGCAGCACCACAAAATATTACTGAATGGGATACATCATGGGAGCAGCACCACAAAATATCATTGAATGGGATACATGATGGGAGCAGCACCGCAAAATATTACTGAATGGGATACATAATGGGAGCAGCACTGCAAAATATTACTGAATGGATACATAATGGGAGCAGCACCGCAAAATATTACTGAATGGGATACATAATGGGAGCAGCCCCGCAAAATCTTACTGAATGGGATACATAATGGGAGCAGCACCGCAAAATATTACTGAATGGGATACATAATGGGAGCAGCCCCGCAAAATCTTACTGAATGGGATACATAATGGGAGCAGCACCGCAAAATCTTACTGAATGGGATACATCATGGAAGCAGCCCCACAAAATATTATTGAATGGGATACAATGTACAATAAGTAACAACTGAACTTCAAATTTATAGAAATAATTACTTTGAAAACAGCATGATCATGTTAATTTAGGAAAATAATGTTGTGCTTACTGATTTAAAATTTTAGCGTTTTTTTTTGTAAATTTATACTGTAATATGTAGATGTTGTAAAATTAATATGTAAAGGTATTGACATATTTTACTGGATTTTTTATAATCGCAGCTGGCAGTTTTCTCATCATTAAACACTGATTTATTTTTACAGTTTGTGTATTTTTTTACAATGGAAAAAAATGTATTGACATCACCACTTCTGAACAATGAGACCTGGCCTTTACAAATAAAGAATACAATAGCTGCATTACATGTTGATTTGGTTTAAATTTACACAGCTTGTCTTTCCAGATATAGTGCAGCAGATAACTGAAACAGTCTTTCAAATGATGGTACAAGCACCAAATTCAGCACAAATACTCCTATTACTCTTTCAAAAAGCAGACTATCCACTTGATTTTTCAATAGTATGGGTTCATGAAGTATTCATACAGGGGTCAAAATTTACAAATGCTCCAATCATATTGGAAAGTATAACATATTATTCGCCTGATCATGAATATTCCAAAAAGATATAGTTTGGACTATCTTTTACTGAATGTTAGGAAGTTATGGGGTAAAAAGAGCAAAAACGGTGACAACGGTCCATTTCAGTTTGTACAGGGGGCCAAAGTTAAAGTTGCTCCAATTTTGGTAAAATGTGATGCAAACTATTGATTCCGCTAATAAATAGGATTAATAAATGGAATAGTTTTGACTGTGTTGAATGTTTACTCTCCAAAGTAAAGGTCAAACAATGTCCATGTCCATTGGATTCTATGGCATATGACATATGTTACCATTTAACATAACTAAATAAGATACATGTGCAAACTATTCCTTTTAAAAACCCGTTTCACTCAACCAATAATTTGCATCACTTTTTACCAAAATTGGAGTAACTTTCATTTTTGACCCCTGTACAAACTGAAATTGACCTTTGCCACCATTCTTGCTGTTTTTACCCCGTAACGTCACAACATTCAGTCAAGAATAGTCCAAACTATACCTTTTTGGAATCTTTATGATCAGACACATAATGTGGTATTGAGCCAAGAGTGCTAACCACTGCACCACTGGAGTAAAAAGTGTGCAACTTATTTAAATTTTTTTGGTGTTGATGATTGAAACTTGAAAACTTCAATAAAGTAATTTAACAGCTCCTCAGAAGTTGGTAGATTTTTGTACACAACCTGAACACATACAACAAGATACATAACATTTCTGTGAGAAGACATTTCCCGTAAACACAGCATGACTTATTTTCATTCTTAGTTACAGTCAAGCTTCTCTCAACCACAGTTTAGTGTATAAAAGAGTGACTTTCTCCTTTCTTTTTAATATAAATGTTACTGTTTTCCCAAACTGCCTAGAATATTGTAAAGTTATTGATTAGCTGTCAGGTGCTTGCGGCTCTTATTGATGGCACGAGAATGTGAAAGTAGCGAGCAACCTGGATGTAAAGATCACGATTTATTGCCCAGAATCTCTTGAACAATTTTATCAAAAGCCCATTCCACTGTGACATTTTTTTTCTCCCATAAATCAGCGAGGGGGAAATCTATCAGTGGACAGTAGTGAGAGATAGATGAGCAGAGGGATGAGAGGGTCAGCAGAGATTTTTCACTGGTCCTCCTTGTCACAGCCGCAGCCTCACTTTTCACCTTTATGAATTGGTCTTTTACTGACTGGCTGCGGTTTTAATTTGTTCTACACACTTGGAAAAAAAAATGCTCTGAACATTCACACTTTGCACATAAGATAATGTATCGATTGTTAAAGCAGTGGTGCATGGGGCTCCTGGCTCATATTTAGATAGCAAAAACTTTAGATAAATGGCTCTTGGGAGATGGAGCAACACCAATATTATTAATATCCTGGGTATATTCCACTTTGGCAGCGAAAAATATGAAGCATCACGGATGTTAACATGTGTAATTTGTAAAATCCTCTCAATATAAATTCAAATAGGTTATTTAAGTAAGGCAGTTAATATTTTAATAATAGAGTATTGGGGATCATCTGAGACAGCATTGCATCATTATCTGCAGGAAAATGCAAGGAATATGAAATTTTGCTCTATGTACAGTAGATGTACAGTGAAATACCACGTTATGAAAGAAAAGCTTACGCAGAGTTCTTTGTTCATGTGTGATCGTTTTCCTAGATCACTTTTTGTTTCATTGTGCAGAACCCTTTGCAGATATTCTCTCCAAAAAAAAAAAAAAAAATTAAATGGCATTTTTACTTCATCTAGTTATGTCAACCAGACTGAGCAAACTTGATCATGGTTTTAAGGTACTTGTAATAAGCTGTAATTAACTCACAATAAGGCCTTTTATAATTCAGAATAAAATGTTACATTATTATATGTTATAATAAGTCTATATAAATGTCAGTAACAGTGTCATAAACCCATTTATTCTTGCTCTCACTTTAAATCTGGTAGCCTCTTCAAAAGGTGTGCCATCCAGTTGTTTGTGCAAAATAATGTGCCTACTCTAAATGCTGTGATCAGAAATCTTGTGTACAATTTTTTGTTGTGACTGGAGGACTCAAAAAATGAAATAATTGTTGTTTTAATAATGCCACAAAAGAGCAGCATCAGATACACCGCTTGTTATTGGAGACACTGGAGAATGTGTCTGTATGGACTATAGTGTTCAAAGAGTATGTATTCTCTATTTTTATATATTGTCTGATTGTCATTTTTATATGGACCAATACCATCTGAATTATATGATTGATTGAAAAGGCATAATTAAATTCTTATAAGTCCATAATTAACTGCTAATAAGGACATAATCAATTATGAATTAATATCAATATAACAAAAAAGATAAGCAAATAACCTAATATGTACATTTGTTGTACTCAGAAATTATTTAAATGGGTTGAAGATCAACAAGAATTTCAGTTGCTGTTGTCTAAACGTTTTCAAAAACGTTTACCGGGACTGTCTGCTGCCTCTCCGTCTCATGGCTGCCCTGGCGCCTCCCTTGGGTCTGACGGTGGGTCACGGGTTCATGTGCACCAACAGACTCCATAAATGTATTTTTAATATTTATATAAATAATTCAAAGAAACTTGTAAGGGTTTCATTAACATTCTTAAGCATTTCATGAATGTTTCTTTTACGTGGTTATGAATATCTAATTCTGTCCCAGTAAAAATGCTTATTGTGCTATTAATACAATCAGGTAAACGGGCATCTTATAATGACCTATTAAGGCTTTACTACTAAAATTAAGGAACTATTGGTACACAGACCGCTATGTAAACCATTACCCAAAACGTGGTTGCTTAAGAGGTAAAATCGAATTGCAAGAAATTGGAACACTTAATTGTATATTCTGTTTCCCATATAACAACTGAAGTTTTGTGGGACCAGTTGACATAACTACATTAAGTAAATATAACATTTCTATTCTTAGAGTGTTGATGATAGCTACACTAGAATTGTTGAGATGTGTGGTGGGAGAGTTCTAACCTCAAATTTATGCGAAACTGATATTATGGTCTACGAAGTATTGTGGTGACCCTGTAATTTGAGCTTCTAGTTCATTTGATGGATTTACTCATTTGTCATTACTCTCAGTGACGTGTCGGTGGACCTGCACTCCATCCACCCAATGTGACTTGATTGAAGTCCTTCATTTGCTATGCGGCCATGTAAAGTAGAAGACTTAAAATATCACACTGACCTTGGTATTCGTTTCTGATTCATTTTTCCTTGACACTTTATCTTCAGATATGATCTCTTAGCAATCACACATCACACTGTTGTGTGTATGCATCTATGTACAATGACAATAAATGCTCTTCTTCTTCACTGATACACTTGAGCTGTAACATTTGTAAAATATAATTCAGTGCTTACAGCACATCTGGAAAGTATTCACAGCGATTCACTTTTTCCACAATTTGTTGTGTCACATCTTTATTCCAAAATGGAGTAAATTCATTTTTTCCCCCTCAAAATAATACTCACAACACCTCATAATGACAACATGAAAAAGATTTTTTTCATTTATTTAATTTTGTGAAATAATTAAAAAGTATTCACACCCTTTGCTTAATACTTTGTTGATGCACATTTGGCAGCAATTACAGCCTCAAGTCTTCTTAAATATGATGCCACAAGCTTGGCGCATCTATATTTGGGCAGTTTTGCCCATTCATCTTTGCAGCACCTCTCAAGCTCCATCAGGTTGGATGGGGAGCATCAATGCACAGCCGTTTTCAGATCTCTTCAGAGATGTTCAATCAGTTTCAGGTCTGGGCTCTGGCTGGGCCACTCAAGGACATTCACAGAGTTGTCCTGAAGCCACTCCTTTGATATCCTGGGTGTGTGCTTAGGGTCATTGTCCTGTTGAAACATGAACCGTCGCCCCAGTCGGAGGTCTAGAGCACTCTGGAGCAGGTTTTCATCCAGGATGTCTCTGTACATTGCTGCATTCATCTTTCCCTCAATCCTGATTAGTCTCCCAGTTCCTGCCAAAAAAGTGAAGTGCCATGAATACTTTCTGGATACACTGTAAGAAGAAGAAACAGTATAGTTTCACATCTTGGTGTGAGTAATATTTTGTGTAGAGTAAATGGTACTTTTTTCACAGCTGTAATTTGTGCTTGCCAGGGGAAAGTCTGTCCTTCTGTATGTCCTTCTGGCAAAATTTCATATCTTAAAACTCAAGAACTGTAAAACTCACAAAATCTAAATTTTTATACATTAATAACAGGAGGTCAAAGCTCTACATTCCAAAAAAATCATGCATTTCTAACATTTAGAAATGCCTTTCTTACTGAAATTTTAGGTTTCAAGTTAGAAATGTACCAGAGGCCCTGATATGTTCACATCGCTCATTCGATGGCAAAAAAGCTCCCCAACTGGTCCATCCCCACCTCTCAAAAGTGACCATGATTGTGCCGTATCTGCACATCATGGAGGTAATTCGTGACTCTCTGTGTGTGTGTCATTACCATAAGAGTGAAACTGGATGCTATTGTGCCCAATGGTGGTAAATAATGAACAGCAGTGAACCCAACAGCAGGCCTTGTGGAACTCCATGGTAAAGTATGGAATTTCTTGACCAGTAGTTCTGGATCTAAACGAAATGTGTCTCCTCCTCCACGTAGTGAGTAAATCACTGATAAATAATATCATAATCACCTCCACCCCCAGTTGCTTTCAGATGCTCCCAGTTGCTCAGGGTCCAGAAGAGATACACAGTGGGATTTTGTACAAGTTTTACACCCTTCTTGACGTCACTCCAGTCCTCTATGGAGAAACGTGCAGCCCATAGTTTCCCGAAGCAGTCTCCTAACCAAGTGCTAATCAGCATTTACTCAGATTCACTGCTGAGATCTGGTGGGATCAGGCGTGCACACCGTGTCACGATGATACTAACAGCACTGTAAATGATTATATGATTTGATCCAATTTTTCTTCTGTTGGTCACTGGTGTTTTATGAGCAGACAACTAAATTCTGCCACTGTTTGGTCAAACTTAAAAACCTCCAAAACAAGCTCAACTAAGAACTTTTAAAGCATAATTTACATTAATGATTTTATACTTACTGCACTGTTGTTGATGCAGACTTGATGCAGCTTAAATGCTGGAAATGTGGAAAGTGGATGTTCACTGCACACGGCTTCAGCGGTCATGTGTAATGTTTGATGTCTCCACTGTGTCACTGTCAGGTGACATTGCTGCCATATTTGTTTCCTGCGCTCTGGGGGACAGACGCAGTAAGCACAAGGGATGAGTGTCCTCCACCTGTCTGATTTACTGTCCTGCTGCGTTTGAAGTAGGACAGGCGGAATTCACGTCACTCTGGCTCTTTGTGATCAGTCCTCCCAGATTACAGCCCAGGTGAGGCCCCTCACCAAGCACAGGATATCGGAAGTACCTGTCTAACATCGCCTCTGGTCATTGCTCCTGAGCAAACTTTCTTAATTTCAACATGCACAACATTATGCTTATTGCTCACTGCTCCACACCCTGCTTGCTGCCTATTTGCCATGATTTATATGACTTAGAAGCACACACTGTGGCGCTTTCACAATCCATGATGCATTCAAAAATGTGTGTAACATGAGAATAGCCTGCAGCGGTGGCGGTGCGGTTTCTTAACGTGTTGTGGCTCCAGACACCAGAACAGGAGCCTGGCGTCAACCTTTTTTTTTCTTTTTCTTTTTTAACTTTCCTATTTGTTAGACCTGTTCAGCACATGGCAACACAAGCCAACACTTGCGGTGTGTTTAGCTGTAGCTCTTTTTGACAAAAAGTTTTCTTTTGTTTCTTTGTTTTTTTGACAGCAACAGTAACTCCTGCTGGCACGGAAACACTTGATACAGTATTTAAATGTTTGCAATCTGTTGGTGCCAGTGAGGGAAAATGCCATTTATCTGTCGGCGTCTTGATGACAATGTAGAAATATTTATGATTTAAGCGTTTAACACTGTGTGATATTTGCATTGGCCCACGTGACGGAGGTTTATCTACTCTCGGCTCTGCGGATGACTATGACTGATTGTGTATTGTGTTTGTAGAGCGCAGGGGCATGTTACATATTTATGCATTTTTCAATTCACCATGCATCCTACCTAATCAGTCACCAGTGTGCACAGGCTGCAGGATTTTGTGGTGTTGGCATGGCGCGGCTGATTAGAGTCAATCAATAGGGAGTGAAACCAACAACCATACAGATGTCTGGACATTCTCAGCACGTCAGCTAATGGCACAGCCAAATTTTCACACATCAAATGACAGCTTGATTGTGTGCAACATGTTGACGCGGAATTGAGATGCTGATTTGGGGCCGTTAGAGGGGCTCAGTAGTGAAAATAAAGGGATGTAATCAGAAGTTTAACAGAGAGTTAAGCATCCGAGAATCTGATTGGGGAAGATACCGTAAGAGAGCTGATCTATCCCAAGTATGAAAAAAAAACAAAAAACATCAAAACTAATGTTTTGTCTGGTGGTGCAATCAGCCGACGCTTGAATCAACGACATCCAGGATGATTATCATATGCATGGGAACCACTGGCTGCACATAATCATCAGTTTACACAAGCTAAAGGAGGACATTGTTAGTATGCCTGCAGAACAGTAATGACAACGTAGTTTTTAAAACAGGATTAAAAGCGTGATTTTTGTAGTTATTCAAAAATATGTCTGTCCCAGTTTGCCCAAACTCCCAAACAGGGGGTCTGTAGATTGTCACTAGGGGGTGCATGACAGAAAATTTGGAATGGCGGAAGGTTCATGTTTCTATACAGTTTGTTTTTGTTTGGTCACTGGATGGCTTCTCCCTGAATCTTGAACACTTTCTTATTTGGTGCAATCGTTGAGCAATTTCACAGCAGTTGTCATCAAAAGAGAAATATTTTCAAATGCTGCCATGCTGGAGCAACACAAATAATGGATGGTTTTATCTTTGACAAGAAGAAAAGACATGGGAACCCCTAACCCTAACCAAAACCTCTCCTTTCCCCCAACCCTAACCATAACCCTCACAAGACCCCCCCCTCCCCCACGTCACCGCATTTCAGGAAAAGCCACATTTTCATGATGATATCACAAACTAATAGATTCATTTACTTTTCATGATGCCATCACGAAATGGTGTGAGACTGGGTTGTTTTAATCAGGTAAATTAATTCAATTATGGACAGTTTCTGTTATGTGGGCCGCTGAAGAGGAGGTACTGCTGGCCCACCACCACCAGAGGGCGCCCTGCTTGGAGTGCGGGCTCCAAGCACGAGAGGGCGCCAGACCCAGAAGAAGTGACAGCTGTCATTCATCCTCTGCACCAGCTGTCACTCGTTCATCATCATTATCATCACCATAAAGGCCGGACTGCAGCTCCACCTCCTCGCCGAGAAATCAACTACTGAAGAGGTCATTTCTCTGCTGACACATACGTTGTGTAATAATCTGAACTTCTGTTGCAGCCGTTTTCCTGGTGGTTTTCCTTGTCTGTGGGATTGGCGTTTAGTGTGACAGCGACGGCTTCGCCTCACACTCCAAACCAGATAAGTGGTTAACCAGGAGCTGCACGAGTGTGTGATTGGAGGTGGAGGTGCTCCCTCCTAACTGTGTACAGACTGTGGATTACTGAGTGTGCGGACTCACACTCATTCATCTTGTCTCTGCTTTCTGCCAGCAGTACCAGGGTCGACAGCCGAAGACAGAGGCCACCTGGGGACTCGAGACTTGGCGGCTCCGGTGTTCTTCAGACCGTTGGTGGTGGAAGCCGTGTGGGACGCGGCTTCTCTCTCGTCGGGGGTCTTCTATCTTCGAGCCTGCCCACACGTCACCTGGTGTCAATTGACTTTACAATTTCTGTGTATTTAGTTGTGTATTATCACAACATTAAATTGTTACTTTTTGGCTTATTCATTGTCCGTTCATTTGCGCCCCCTGTTGTGGGTCCGTGCTACGACACCTTCCCAACAGTTTCCTCTTTTTTTCTTCTGCTGTATAAGGGGTGGTGATAATCTACCTGTTTTATGTAATTTGTCTGAAAGTCTGACGCATCCAAAAAAATATTTTCTCACTGCAAATGTACCAGACCATGGTTCAGTTTGCTTTGGACTGAGACCCCTTGTTTTGGTCAAACCAAAATTGGATCCTTTGGTCTGGACTGTGATACGAGGCAGCTTTTACATCTTTTGGCAGGATACTTGTAATTATTAGTTGTTCTTTTTGTCTGAATGGCATTATGCTTTGTGGTAGGTGAGTAGTTTGTGACCTACTTGAACTGATGGACATGTGTATGTATGTGTGAAAACAAAGAAAATGACTTCACATGACTTTACATTCTTCTACACTTCCACTAGCTGTCTACAGTACATAACTGTACGAGGTCTGTTAGAAAAGTATCCGACCTTTTTATTTTTTGCAAAACCTATATGGATTTGAATCATGTGCGCTTGCATCAGCCAAGCTTGAACCTTCGTGCGCATGCGCAAGTTTTTTCACGCCTGTCGGTTGCGTCATTCGCCTGTGAGCACGCTTTGAGTGAGTACTGGTCCACCCCTCTTGTCAGATTTTCATTGTCAGGAAAATGTCTGAATGGCTGGAGCAGCGCTGCATCAAATTTTTCAAGAAACTGTGTGAGACAGCCAGGTGGAAACCATTCGGAAAATTCAGATGGCTTTCGGTGAAAATCATATGGGCATCACACAGATTACGGAGCATTACAATCGGATTAAAGATGGCCCACAGCGACTGAGGGCGCGCCACGCTTCGAGCGGCCATCGACAGGCTGAAATGACCAGATCATTTCCAAAGTGAAGGCTGTGTTGATCCAGGACATCGTGTGACTACCAGAGAAATGGCAGAAAAGGTGGACATCAGCCATTTTTTGTCAGATTCCACTGTTACAGGAGATTTCGTAATGAAAGACGTGTGGAGGCATTCGCGCGTCAGGATGAAGCCGCAATGGCGGAGAAAAAAAGCAAGTCTGTGTTGGAAGTCTCAGGGGACATGTTGTGACATGCCCAGGTCTTCCACCATTCAGAAGATTCAGACGGCTTTCAGTGGCTTTTTAGTCGAGTGAGTATCCGAGAAATTGTGGAGAGCTGGGCATGTCACAACATGTCCCGTGAGACTTCCAACACAGACTTGCTTTTGTTCTGCCTTGGGGCAGCTGTTTGTTGTGATTTGGCGCTATATAAAAAAAATTGATTGATTGATTGATTGGTTCTCCGCCATTGTGACTTCGTTCCGATGCGCGAATGCCTCCGCACGTCTTTCATTACAAAATCTCCTGTAACAGTGGAATCTGACGAAAAATGGCTGATCTGAGCCATCTGAATTTTCCGAATGGTTTCCACCTGGCTGTCTCACACAGTTTCTTGAAAACTTTGATGCAGCACTGCTCCAGCCATTCAGACATTTCCCTCACAATGAAAATCTGACGAGAGGGGTGGACCAGTGCTCACTCAAAGCCTGCCCACAGGCGAATGACGCAACCGACAGGCGTGAAAAAACTCATGCGCACGAAGGTTCAAGCTTGGCTGATGCAATCGCACGATTCAAATCTATATAGTTTTTTGCAAAAAATAAAAAGGTCGGATACTTTTCTAACAGACCTCGTATATGAATATCCCTAATGGTTATAAATGGTGTGGGCCTCTGATTCTATTGAAAAAGACAAGCTCAGAGTCACTCATTCTCACTCTTTAAAAAAATACTAAATTAACTGACTGTGAACCAGTTATAAATGATTCATTTTTATCCATGTGAGCTGAACTTTGAACTAGTTCTCACAACATTCTTATCGTGTACCAAAAAGCACATGGATGGAGGGACGGACAGATGGATGCAGGGGCAGATCGAGGCGCGTGGATTTCTTGTGTCCCAGCCACATTTCCCTGAATTTTGAATTTTTAGGTGCCATTTACAGTATTTTGGTGCATTACCCCCCCCCCCCCCCCCCCCATACACACACACACACACACACACACAAAAAAAAAAAGCAGTCACAGGAAAAAGATACTTTATAACCTGTTTTTTATTAATTTGAACTTGTACAATCTTGAATGTGATGATATTATGACAAGTTACAGAGAACATTTGAAATGTCTTTGGCTAAACAGGTGAACAGCCTTTGTAACATCATGTTTGTCTGTGGAGATTCTCAGTCATCCAGGTAGCTTCATGATTAGTTAATGTAACAAAAAAGGAAAAAAAAAACGAGCTATTTTTGTAGAAATACAAGCATTTGGACACTGAAAATTTGTCCTCCTCATTGATGGAGCAGTTCCCAAAACACACACACACATATACACACACACACACACACACACAAGGTAAGTGAATAAATACAAGTTTGATGGAAAGAACTCTTTCATTTGCCAATAAAGGGGATGACTGCTGTGAAATAAACATGACTGCAGTGACTCACATTAACACGTGTCAGTTAAGAGACTTTCAAGTGTCTTTCAACAACTAAATAACTGCTATTGATGTTTTAGCATTTGAATGGCCACCTTAACTCTGAAAGCTGTCATTGTTTTGCCTTCGCTGTCAGTATCAGCTCACTTCCCCATTGTAGAGGAAATCAGAAGACCAACATTTAAAACAGGGATAAGAGGCTTCTAAGCATCATCAGCTAAAAGGACCTGTTTTGTCTCGCATCGCCGTACTGCCTTTTCACCGAATTACTTCAAGGGCAAACAAAGTGACAGCACTCACATCGCAGAGCTAATGAATAATGTTTCCTCATCAAAAAAGGTCTGACCTCTTTTGAGTCATTTTCACATAATTGATATCGCTTCTCCCTGATTGACACTTCAAAATGACATAGCCCAAAAAAATAAAGAAAGGCAGGAAATTTTTGTCAAGTGCATGTAACAGGCCCACACATCAGGATGCAAAACAAAATTCAATTATTCCATCCAATACAACTGATTATTAAAGAAATAAAACCAAACATCTTACACAGTTTGTAACATGTGGGATTTGTATAATAATAATAATAATAATAATAACAACCTTTATTTAACCAGGTAGAAATTCCATTGAGATTGAAACCTCTTTTACAAAGATGACTTGGCCAAGAAAGGCAGCAGCACACATCATAAAGGACAGGTAGAACGTTGGTGATGAATAAAATACAATTGTCTTGGTCATAACATTGCACATGGTATAAAGTCTCAGGCAGATTTAGATTTAGAAACAAAGGCATTGCACAAACAAATCCCACTCGCGATCGCGTAGAATAGACCGGAAGGTGTTCAAGGAGGTCAGTCTGGACAGATTCAGTTCGGATTGGAGAATGTTCCACTCAGAGGGAGCTAAGAAACTAAAGACATTCTTTCCTGCTTCAGAGCGGACATGAGGTACTCAAAAACACAACATGGCATTCGAGTGCAGAGCATAACAGCTTTCAGATCTCTGAAATAAATGCGATAAATAGCTCGGAAACAGATCAATAAGAGTTTTGTAAACCAGAATCATCCAGTGTGTATAACGCCTGGCACACAAAGAGGGCATGCCCACTTTGGCATACAACTCAGTGGTGGGAGGCGGCTAATAGGATGTCAGGAAATAATTGTCAATTATAAATAAATAAAATCAATACAATTAATAAAAAGTAAAAAGATTTCTACTTCTGTTTCTACAGAAAAATATTTGAAATTGCTCTCCTTGATAAAACATCAATACACAACAACAAAATAATGAAAGTTTGAACATACACAAGAACAAATTAAAATCCAGCACCAAACACAAACACATCATACATATCAACAAATATAGCGAAACTGAGACAAAACCATCATTAGTTAGAATCAGGAACTAATGTGTTTTCAGATGAACCCTCAAGCGACCGAGTGGGGTCATTTATGACTCCGGGCACATATTTTTGTGCAACATTTTTCTAGTTTTGATTGGAAAAAAGTTTCCTACCATGAATTTGTCAGTCTATTTGTCCTGCATTTGTTCACAGAATTTTGCAACAATTGGCCGATCCATGTGGCAAGTACAATCCAAACTTGTGCAGGGTCACTTATGACCCCCCCCACGGGAAGAACTATGACATTTTCAACATTATAGCTTCAGATGGTATTATAATTTGTAAACTCTAATCATTATATTTTACCGTTTTGCAGGGAAGCATCACCAACAGACCTGGAATAGCAAGATTTACAGCTGCACAAGCATTGAGACTGATTCTTGATGCCCACAGTGAGGATGAAAATAGCTCATGATTGTCACAAAGGATGACTGATGGGTTTATTGAGATTTGTGTTAAAGTACTGGCATATTTGCTAGTCACCTGTTCTTCTATATTTGATGCTATAATTATCCTACCATATTAGTCACTAAAATGGCTTGATCGTTTGAGGGTTAGAAGTATCAACTGAAGTGGACTTTCTAATGTGAAGCCACAAAATCTTTAACAAAATGGGAGCAGAAGATACAAAAGCTCTAAACCCCGCTGACCTCTTCTGAACCTGAGGAATACAAAGTGAACCCACATCCTAAGACTACAGGGTATGAGAAGGAACATAAGGCTTAAAAGATAATGCACTCTAAAAAAGTTAGTTATTTCAACTTTCAACTGAGTTAATGCCACAAGACTTCTCTAGTTAAATTGAAATAACTTTAGTTAAATTGAAATAACTTGCCCAAGGGTCCGTAGTGATCGTCCATCCAGAGTGGGGCTTGAACCAAGGATCCTCTGGTCTGAAACCCACTGCTTAACCACTAGACCATCACCTCCCAAATCACACTTTATATGTGATTATGGATGCAACTCAAAAGCTGAGAGTGGGATTTCTACAATTTGTGATGACATCCATGTTGTGTGGGCCGCCAGAAGAGGAGGTACTGCTGGCCCACCACCAGAGGGCGCCCTGCCTGAAGTGCGGGCTTCAGGCACGAGAGGGCGCTGCCGCCCCACAACAGCGGCGGAGGTGACAGCTGTTACTCATCGGCTATGACAGCTGTCACCAATCATCTACGCCTCACCCCTGATAAAAGCAGGACGACACCTCCACCACGTCGCCGAGATATCGTCCTATCAAGGAGGTAATTTGTTCTCAGCCATTGTTTTGTCTACCACAGACAGTATTTGCTTGTGTTATTTTTGCAGTAGGTTTTGTGAGTGCTTGTAGCTGGAGGCTGGGTTTGGACTGACATCTTCAATCCAAACCTTTGATAAGTACACTTACTACTGCACGTGCCAGCTTTCTGGTGTTAAGGTGGAGGTGTTTTCCCACCTGACTTGCTGTTTTTGCTGTTCGCCAGCAGTACCAGATCCGACACGCGGAGACGGTGGCCACCTGGGGGAACTCGGGACTTGGCGGCTCCAGTATTCTCCTGATTCGGTGGCGGAGGAAATCGTGTGGTTCCGGTTCTTCTCCAGACGGACGTCTCCTATCGTCGAGTCTGCCCACACGACACCTTGATTGACTGACTTTGTATTCATTCTGAAATCTGCTGTGTGTAGTTGTGGCATTCACAACAGTAAAGTGTTCAGATTTGACTTCTTCTATTGTCCGTTCCTTTGCGCCCCCTGTTGTGGGCCCGTGTCACTACACTTTCACAACAATCCAGTTTGAATGAAAACTGAGAATATGACTGTTTACAGACAGTTTTTTTAAACTAACAAAATAGGAACAGTATCTATAAATCAGCAACACGGGATGTACAGCCAGCACATTCTGAATGCCAGGTCCA
This sequence comes from Thalassophryne amazonica, assembly GCF_902500255.1. Lineage (NCBI taxonomy): Eukaryota > Metazoa > Chordata > Actinopteri > Batrachoidiformes > Batrachoididae > Thalassophryne > Thalassophryne amazonica. Next base: position 90,266,834 of record NC_047109.1, read on the forward strand.
TGCCCAGAGAAATGTAGCGTAGCGTAGGTTCTGCCAGCAAGACTCGGGTTTCAGCTTCCCTCTCATTCTCTAATAATACCTATACCACTAATCAGAAGCAGCTGGTAGTAATTTAGCATTTACCACAACCAATAGGAATCTGTTACATCATTTAAGATGTGAATTCTGACTCACCTGTCTTCATTCGCAGATGTGTCTGAGACTTAGCCACCACCTCCCCGCTGTTTCCTTTTGGTCCCTTGTGTGTCTTCCTCTCTGTCGTCTCACCATCCAGTGAAGCACAGCGAAATTGACAGGTTAAATGCGTACATTAAATTCCTTGTGTCAAGGTGCCTTAAAGTGGATATGACACCTAAAAAATTAGGTAAAACTGATATAAATATAAAAATATACATACAGTATAGTAAGTTGAAAGTGGTTTTAATTATTATCACTGAGAAATAAAGTTTGTACAGTTTCTCAAAAGTGTGTTTCTTGGAAAGCGCGCTGGCAGCGTTCCATCAGCGGTCACGTGATGCCGTGACGTCACAGCGTTCAGAGTCCCGTCTTTGGCTGTTTGATTGACAACAGGAACAGATAGACCTCAGCATGGACAGTGACGAGATCAAGAACTTTTCTGACTCCTCTTCAAGTGTGGATTATTTCTGACTCGGATCCTGAGGATGTCGCAGCAGTGATTAGACACTACAGATTGGAGCCGTATCTGTTGGGAAGGTGTAGTGACACGGACCCACAACACGGGGCGGTAATGAACGGACAATGGATGAGCCAAAAAGTAACAATTTAATGTTGTGAATTGCACAACGGAATACAGACAACTGCAGATGAGGAGTACATTCAATCATACACAAGGTGACGTGTGGGCAGGCTCGAGGGTAGAAGACGTCTGTCCAGAGAAGAGCCGGATCCCACACGGCTTCCACTGCCAACGGATCTGAAGAACACCGGAGCCGCCAAGTCCTGGGTCCCAGGTGGCCACCGTCTCCAACTGTCAGACCAGGTACTGCTGGCAGAAACAGAAACAGTTAATGGTGGGTGTGTGAAGACACACCCAGTAATTGTTCCCTGAGTAGTTCCTCCGGGAGGGAGAACCTCCACCTCCAGATACAATGTCACCCATGCAGCTCCTGTTGGTCTCCTTCCTGGATGGAGTGAGAGACGAAGACCATCGTCCTCTCACTGTCCGCCAATCCAGCCTTCAATAGACCCCGCAGGAACATGGCTGCACACAGACCACTGTTTTCAGACAACGAATAATCACAGCAGAGAAAATTACCTTGTTTGGTAGCTGATTTCTCGGCGGGGAGGTGGAGTTGCAGTCCGGCCTTTATGGTGATGGTGTTGAGTGGTGGATGAGTGACAGCTGGTACGGATGATGAGTGACAGCTGTCACTCCCGGTCGCTCCGACGCCCTCTCGTGCTTGAAGCCCGCACTTCAAGCAGGGCGCCATCTTGTGGTGGTGGGCCAGCAGTACCTCCTCTTCAGCGGCCCACACAACACGTATCTTTCGGACGAACATTCAAACCAGGAGCATTCTGGCAGCGAAAATAATGCCGACGGTGTTTATGGCGGAGCCGAAGCAGAGGCAAGAGAAGTGCCAATTCCGATGGATTTTGAAAGGCTGCAGAATACGGAATGGTAAGGGAGGCTTTGATTTTTGTTGCTGCTGTTTATAACAGCTGCTGTTTATAACTCTAATTACAGTGGTCCCTCGTTTATCGCGGGAGTTACGTTCTAAAAATAACCTGCGATAAGCGAAATCTGCAAAGTAGTCAGCAATATTTTTTGCAATTATTATAGATGTTTTAAGGCTGTAATACCCCTCACTACACACTTTATACGCCAGATTTGGCGCAGCTCCGCACAGCAGACAGGAGGGCGGTATGAGTGGCCCGCTGCTGCGTTTACCGAGCCCGCAGACTCAGTAAGCGCATTGGAGGCAGTGAGAGCAATCGCGGTGCCGCGACTGGCCCGCCTGATAAGGACACAGAACACAATGTGCTGTTAAAAAAAAAAAAGCATGCAAAATTGCACTAAAAAAAATCTGCGAAATTGCGAGGCCGCGAAAGGTGAACCGCGTTATTGCGAGGGACCACTGTATAGCATTTTCGATTCTAGCATCTGTTTACTGCCTTTCTTATTGTTCCAGAGCCGCGATAGTGTAGCTGTTACTTGCGGACCACCGTCATTACCTTTGGGTTTTTGCCATTTTCGAGTGCCTGGCATTGCATTCATCCGTGTTTAGTTACGTTATTTTCACGAAAGAATAGGAAATAAACGGCGAAAGTTTTGAGAAAGATCACTGAAAACAACAGTGAACATGCCGCCGGCGTGTTTACTACGTATTGCACTGACATTTTTACAAGCTCCTTGACCATTTCAAGATTATTGTGAACATATTATGTGGGGTTGACATTTTAAGTGTTCCTGTGAGCGGTGCGAGAACATGGAGACGGTAGAGGAAAGTGTCTGCTGTCGGGAGCAAATGCGGGTGTGCAAGCAGAGCGAGCGGTAGCCTGACATTTCGTGCATCACACAACACCACGGCTTTCGATCAATCTGCCTGGAATTGAAAAGGCTAAAACCTTTCGCCCTTGTGTTTGTGCAATATGCTGCGACACACTGGTCAGCCATATCGACAAACAAGTCCCTGAGAGCTGTGTTTAAACAAAGTTTCTGCCGCTAAAAATAGTGTAAACAACGGCCGCCAGGCACGCAAACCGATACGGTCTATACGTAGTGACGTATTTCAGGCTTGGTGCTCAGCGGGAAGCTGGTCACGGGGTATGTACATTTTTCAGTGGCGGGACGTTCAAATGTTATATATAACGGGAGAACCGCGTCCATTTTCCCAAAACGCTTAGGTTGACTGAATTATATAACCTTTGTTACATGTAATAAGACTATGTTGTCTTTAAGTGTCATATCCACTTTAAATTGCTCAATTCCACACTTTGCATAGAAATGTTCATATGCACAATCTGTGGGTACAAATGGTTGATAAATGAGGGCCCAGGTTCCTGAGGTCCGGTTTTGAGAACATCATCAGGTCTGTAATTTTATTTTTGCATGTGAAATGTTCCTTGTAGACGTTCATCTGTGCCTGCACTTTTTTCTTGGTACTGCTGAACTACATTCATTTATTTAAAAGCCTGAACTCAAGCGTACAAACCTTTCTACTTCACAGCATGTGCTTTCAGACAAAGGCTAACCTTTGACCTTCTCATCAGGTCTATAAACACAGTAACGGCATTTTTATGAAATGTTTGTTGTCATCTCTTTATCTTCTCTCAGATGACCTTTTAGAAGAAATGCCTGCCTGGCTTCTGGAGTCTATTCCATTTTACAAAGTGTGCAAATTGGTGGTCAAAAGTTAAGGTTGGCACACTTCATGACACTGAATGCAGAATAGTGATTTGCTGTTTGCTGTCTAAAAAATGAGACATCTGCAGCTGCTAATGTTGTTCCTCACTGAATACCATAACAGCAAACCACATGATGAATGATCGTGAAATTGATTCCTGAATAAATTCATTACTTTTTTATGTATGTTAATCAAGGCAACAGCATCATGCTGTTAATTTTGAATAAATCCCTTTTGAAACCCACAATATATTTGTCTTTTTCCTTCTTCTTTGTGATGCAGTGCTTTCTCTGGACATCAGTGTGGTTATTTTTGTCAATATGAACTGTTCAATCTGACTATGAGCTTACATCAGCTTTACAAGTCTTTGCATAGGGATCAGAAGGCAGCAGCAAGTCTCCAATTGAATTACACGTGCATTTCTCAGCCACAAAGAGGAGTCATCACTAATTAAAACCATGAGATTGATGACACTGACGTGTCATGCCAAGCTGTGATAAATCACTCTCACAGTCACTTTGCTGCATTGGTTCTTGTCTCCACACCATCAGCTACTGTAAGTTCAACACTTACTCAGCAGAAGGGAGTGGAAAAAAAAACAGGGAGTTGTTTTTGCTGTTTAGTATTAGTATATTTAGTACATGTGTGCATCTTTCCTTGAAAAAGCGATCTGATACATATCTCTAAATACATGATCGACATACCATTCAGGGAGGATACTTTTTTATTGTGGAACAATTCATTTCAATACAATATGATACCACAATTTTCTTTATTGTAGACATACATTTAGGGAATAACCCTGTTGTGTCTGATGATTTGCGGACATTCGTGCTGGTTTTATGGTGGCAAATTGAGCTTTACCGGCAACACTTTAGGAGAGCCGGTAAAACGGATATTTGCGTGCATGAATGTCCACAAATCATTAGACAAAAGGGGGTTATTCCATTATAATCCAATTCCATCGTTTGCATGTTTTTTTTTTTTCTGTAGGTAATTCGGTCAGCGAGGCATACCGTGAGGCAGCGTCGCTCCAACAGCAGTCAGGGCGTGGAATCCATCAAAAGTGAAAATCCATCAAATGTGAAACGATAATTCTGTGTCAGAATCCACATCAATACTTTCGTATGGTAGCTTAAATTCACCCATTTCGGCGGTGGCGGTGGTATGCAACTTTCTCCTGCTCTCAGCTAACAGCTCCATTATGACATCCGCGTAGCAACGCACGCAGCCAGTGTTCTGTCAAATTGTATGTCTCGTCGCATAAATCGACAGTTTCCCATCTCAACAATAGTTGTGTGGAGGGCTGGCCTGTCGACAGGAATGACATCTCATCAGACACCAGTCAGGGCGCAGAGTTATACATCCGAATGTGAAACGGTCAAATATTTGTCACCGTTACCCCAATATTATAAGGTCTGAAATCACACACGATTAACCAATCAGATTTGCGGAAAAAATTGGATTAGAATTTCCAGTGATAAATCAGATTAAGTCAAAAATGGCACTGCTTATCTTCATATTTCAGAAAAAAAATTTTTACCACGGAACTTCATTCTCTATACTGACTAACTCCAGTCAAGGGTCACGAGGGGTCTGATCCAGACAGTCATCACGTGGGGTACAACCTGGATATAGGACACCAGTCTATCACAGGGTCACACACAGACAGACAAACACATTTGCACACCTACGGTTAGTTTAGAGTCACCAGTTCACCTTCCTTGCACATCTTTGGAAGTGGAAGAAATCCAGAGCACCCAGAGGGAACCCATGCAAACACGGAGAGAATATACCAACTCCACACAGAAAGGTCCAGGTGGGAAGTGATCCCATGACCTTCTTGATGTGAGGCAACAGTGGTTACCACTAAGCCATTGTGCTGCTGCTACCAGGGAACTTTTTCAGACTGTTGCTACTGTGCTTCAGCACTTTAGTGCTGCCAATGCTCAGCTTTTGTTCACCACTGAGGGCAGTACTGCATACAGTAGCGAAAAGTGCAGCATAAAAGAAACCCAGAAGAAGAAGCCAGCTCTTTTGTAGCCTGTTAAAAAAGAGAGGAAAAGAAGTTCTTGCAGCTTCTCCCTTTTTTTCACTTCAGGTCCCCCCACAGCAGATCCAAGTGCCCATCCTGACCCAACTCTACAGTACTTGCAGAATGGGCAGGGGCAGTCTGGAACCAGTAACCTTGGCCTTCTTAAAATATTTGTACTAACCGTTTGGTCACCACGTTGTTTTTAATGTGCTAGCATATCACCAATTTCCATGTGCTGAAATTCATCTGTATTTCTTTGGTGTTTTCTTTATTTTGCTGGGATTTAAGCCCAATGTGCATCAGCCAAAAGTAACAAAGACATGCACCAGTACAGGAGTAAACCAAAAAAGTTAAAAGCACTTAAACTGACTTTCCCGTTCTGGACCCACGAGTCGCACCCTGACCTTTGATTGTTTATGAGAGCTTGAAGATGCAGAATTAGCAGCAACTTGACTCAAATAACTAAATGTTAAAATTGGGCAACTGACTAGTTAATTTCTCTACATTTAGATAAATACAGGGAGCCATGATGAGCTATAGCTGCATTGTTCATCTTAAAATCAATTTCCAAACGCTAACTGTAATATTTAGGTCTTAAATTTTGTAATGTCATAATAACATCTCTTCCAAAGGCCTTTACGGGAGTCACTTTGTAAGGTATATAAATGTGACTTGGCATAAGCATACAAGGTATTTGTAATAATGTAAAGTCAACTTTGATCCAATAAGATAAAGTGTAAATCTGTCTAACAGCATGTGACCCTTTGACAGTAATATTTGTCTAATGGCTTTTAGGGCGAGTTAAGTGCATTGTACACACAAACCCATGTGCACACATGAATGCACACAGAAGCGCATACATCTGATTGTTTATTTCATAACCTTTGTGTTTTCCTTTCTTATCCTTTATCGAGGTGGTGAAGCAGGCTTGACACAGAGTTAATGGAAGAAACCAAGACAAGACTCAGAAGAAGATGACCCCAACCTTCAGAAATTCTAAGAAGAGAAATCAGGAAATTCTGCAGACAGACGTTTGTGTCCTTGTTCAGAACATGGAAGTAGCTTTCCAGAAACACATATTGAATGCCTTATACAAAGGCATTCGTTAATTAATTTATTTATGTATTTATTTATTTATTAAATAATGCAGGAGGGGTGGTGGCCAAGTGGATAGTGTGCTTAGTTTCAGTGTGGAAGGTTCCCAGTTCAAATCCCACCCCTGGCACAATTTCTCCATGCAATGTGGAGTTGTGTTAGGAAGGGCATCCGGCATAAAACCTGTGCCAAATCAACATGCCGATCCACCTTGGACCTGCTGTGGCAACTCAGAGTGGAAAAGACAAGTGAGCTGCTAAAGGGACTTATTTATTTACAAATACATGAATATCTCATTGTGGGTAGTGTTGGTAAAAGATATGGTAGCTTTTCAATAGTTATGATGCAGAGGGATATTTTGTTAAATTATATAGCGAAATTGGAGTGAACATTATATATTCTGACCATTAAAACTGCACATTGAGCTGAACAGGATAGCAAACTGTAAATACAGGAAGTGTAAATAAAAAACTACACCATAATTTGTACTTTCGGGCCAGAAATTACTACTTTTCATGCCTTTAATAAGCTGTCGCCCTTCCTCTAACCCAAACCTTAACCCTAACCCTTTATTTTTATCAAAATGGAAATGTAGTTTAACAAACATATGCAAAAATAAAATGGGAAGGTTACTTGTGTGTCTAGTTCATTTTATTGTCTAATCCAGGGGTGGCCAAGTTCGGTCCTCGAGAGCCACCTTCCTGACACTCTTAGTTGTCTTCCTGCTCCGACACACCTGAATCCAATGAAAGGCTCATTAAAAGTCTGCTAACGAGTCTTTCATTGGATTCAGGTGTGTTGGAGCAGGGAGACAACTAAGAGTGTCAGGAAGGTGGCTCTCGAGGACCGAACTTGGCCACCCCTGGTCTAATCCTAATAGTTATGAGCGTGTATTAGCTGTATGCTGAGAGGATCTACAGTAGGACTGACACATTTGTGGCCAGAGCATCCCAGAGCAAAACATCCATGATCAAAACATCTGTCCACCAACAATGGGAGCAACATCAATCTGAGTACAAGCGTAATACGCTAACACAGGAAACATTGGGTGCATCCCGGTTCAGGGGGCGGCGTACCTCTACGTCTGTGTCCTACCAAGATCTGACCTTCAGTGACTGCAGAGGCTGGAACAAACCAAACAAACAAATTCCTGCCCCTATCCCATGTCGACTAGCAATGTTGACAGGAGCACACAACAAGCTAGCATAATGAGCGTAACCTGTCGGTTAGCAATAATTTTTCAGTATTTATTTATACTTCACTTATAAACATTACTTATGTATAACTGTACAAATGGAGACCGAAATTGTCCTTCTGTTTTGTTTTTGTGATTGTTTTTTTTTTTTAATTTGCCTACCATTTTGTCTTTTAAAAAAGCACCATGGGATCGTTAGGGCCACAAAGGAAACACCTGTATCCTTGATTTTCGGGGGAAAGAAGGCTGCATTCATCAGCCACATTCCAAGCAGCCTTGGAAGTCTGGATTACAAAAACACCCTCAACTTAAACTTTGACATTAGATTTTGTATTTTTGCAGTAGGAATTTATTTGAAGTTTAATCATAAAAACATTAAATTAGAATCAATTCTGATTTCATGATTCAACTTTGAATGCAATGAAATCAGGATGATTTTCAAAGAGCAATTAAGTTCTTCTTGCCCTCGGGGTGAGTGCAAATAAAGAGGATGATTACACATGATTTGTTTTCTCATGTTTAAGATTTACATATAGATCCGCTAATTTCGCAAATGCATATTACCAGAAACAGGAAAGCGTCAATTTTAGTTTTAAATTTGTGCCATTTGCAGATAAATAATTACAAGCACTACTTTTACTGTCTTTGGCTGTGAATAATTTTGTACTCTTTAGTCCCATACAAGTCTGAACCTGTTGATGGGCTAGTTTTGTTCAAAGGAACAATTTGTGGGTCCTACCTTAGCCTGCAGCTAAAAGGCCTAATGGTGGGGCATCCACCTGAGATATACACAGCTGTCCCCACCGGCGTTAATTTGAGAGAGGGGTGGGTGGAATCTTCTGAGGCTTTTTACCGTTACAACAGGACTTCATTGTGGCTGCTGACCGTTTGATCTTAAAATAATTTACTTAATGATCTCACCACGGGAGCAATTGGTGCTGCTCGATTAGTCTGCAAGGTCTAATGGACATGGGAAAGAAAGAGGAGGCGGAGGAGAAGGAGGGGAATAGCAAAGGAAAAGACAACGTGTACACAGTAAGGAATGAACAAATCTGCTGTAACATTGCGAGGGGCTTCTTTAACATAAAACTGGAGGTTAGACACTTAAAGTGCTTCTAGGAAAAGGTATACCTTGGGGTTTTTTAAATATATTTTGGGTCATGAGGGCTTTTACGTCAGGTAGGTAGACTCAAAAGCCATCATGACCCAAGATAACAACACAAAGAAAGAGGGGAAGTGGTCTAATACAGCCATTAGAAGCCTATTGATTCAGGTAAGTTATTTCAGTTTACAGCAATCCCTCTGGCAAACTCGGAAAAGAGGGAGTGCATATAGTACAGATCACAAATGTGCAATGACGGAGGAAGGTTGTTACTGCATATGAAGTTGTCTGTGACATGTCAAGACAAAATCCTGTACGTCGGCTGAAAGGACTCAAATAAATCTTTGGGTGGAATTTTTTTTGACAAGGAAAAAAAAACATAATTAGTGTCATCATATTTAATTAATGATAAATTGCTTCTGTTCTTGTCATTTTATTCAGAATGATCCCCAATTATAATCAAATGTTTGTGTTTGGAGATTGGCACTGATTGTAAGTTTATTCTCCGAACGCATGCCAGAAGTCTCAAAGAAACATAAAGGTAATGTAACATATCTGGACGACTGTAGCGTAAACTGCCAAACATTCATTCACACAATTAGAAATCTGGCAGCAACACCAGTGGGGAGTTAAAAAAAAAAACCTTTCAATCCTTATTTCTCAACAACTGGTTGAGCTTCTAAATAGAAATTTAAAAATTCCTGAATGTATTTTAGGTGTGCTTGTCATCACCTGCCTCTCCATGCATGGGAAAGGAGGATGAAGGTTGTTGTGATTCCATGTATGTATTAGTCTTTACGATATCATAGAACACTAAAATTAAGGAATAAGTCTGTTGTGTCTGATGATTTGGGGACGTTCATGCTGGTTTTACGTTCGCAAATTGAGCTTTACCGGTGACGCATTAGCGGAGCCAGTAAAACAGATATTTGCGACTGCAATCCAGCATGAACATCCGCAAATCATCAGACACAAAGAGGTTATTCCCATTCTATTCCCATTCTAATCCCATTCCATCATTTGCACAGTTTATTTTTCTGTAGGTAATTCGGTCAGCGAGGCTTGCAGTCGAGGCAGTGTCACTCCAACAGTGGTCAGGGTGCGGAGTAATCCATCAAATGTGAAAATCCATCAAACTGATCAAATGTGAAACTGTAATTGTGTATCAGAATCCACATTAATACTTTCATATGGTATCTTAAATTAACCCATTTCGGCATCATCGTCGCTAAGCGACTTTCCTTCACTCAGCTATCTGCATAGCAGCGTGCGCGGTCCGGATGCAGAGTAACACATGAAATGTGAAACGGTCAAATATTGTGGGACCGTACACCCGATATTATACAGTCTGAATTCTCACACGATTAACCAATCAGATTTGTGAAAAAAATAAAATTGGTTTGTAACTCTAAATATATAGAAATAAAAAATATGTAAATATACTACCAGAAAGGGATTAAGTGCCTTATCCAAACAATGCAATACCAAGTGCATGTATCATTGCTACACAGTAAATTTTGCTGAGTAAAATATACTCTGCCAGGATAACATTGTCTAAATAGAGTAAAATACACTCTATTATATTGTGAAATCAGCTCTACAGTCTCGTCAAATCAAGTGTTTTCTACTTCCAATACTGTGATAGAGTATATTTAACTCTATTTGGACTGGCACCAAATATGATCCCAGCAGAGTAAATTTTACTCTGCAAAATTTACTGTGTAGTTTCCACCCAGTTGTCATTATTACGCCCAGTGCTCAAGCCCTCTAAATCATCATGCTTTGACTCCTGCGTATATCAAGTCAAGTGTGGGAGCATGTGCTTGTACTGCACTTTGCCACATCCACGGCACCAAGGAACTGCCTTGGATCCTGGATGCCATCCAACAGCCTGGTCTCATGTTTTTACCGTCATGAAATGTATTACATTTTCATGATGCGGTCACCCTTCGCTCACTAATTTTAAAATCTACTCCATTTCGTGACGGTATCACAAATTAATTGATTAAATCACTTTTCATGACACCATCAAGAACAGATGTTACAACCACCCAAGCAGACAGCTGGTCCATCCCAACATCTCGAAATAACTATCTATCTGCCAAGCCAGGTAAAGTCTCGACATCCCCGAGGCCTTTTCTAGCCACTGTGGTCCTCAACACTCAGCAGTGGTGTCAAAAGTACACACATTTGTTACTTAAGTAGAAGTATAGATACTGCAGTTTAAAACACTCTGGTAAAAGTTGAAGTATCAACTTGACCTCTTTACTCAAGTAAAAGTGAAAAAGTATGTGCTCCAAAACCTACTTAAAGTATAAAAGTATAAAGTAACCTTAAAAAAAAAACAAAAAAAAAACAAAGGTAGATGCCACTATATGAATTGAAAGCTTCATTTAAAACTGATTCGTTCTACATGTGGCCCAAGACCCAAAACCCCAAATTACCCCCCAACACCACCTGCACGAAAATGTTTCGATTCTAGAAGCTCTGAAATGCAATCTGGACTATTCCAGACAATAAACTGCAGTGGAGTGCAGCATCCATTTAGTGAGAAAAAAAAAGACTTTCCTTATTCATATTCATTCCAGTAGTATTCTCCTCTTACTAGGATGCAGCAGTTTTCTAGTTTGGCAGAAAGTTCTGGAGTAAATCACTGAAGAAATTAACACATTGACATTACGGTTTGACCGAAACAAACTGTCATTAAACTTAATAAAACAGGGATGAAATGGAGGTGTAAGAGTCACTAGGTGTTCACAGGAAACACTTATTATTTCTGATTATGTATGTAATGTTCATTGTTAGTTGCTTTATATTTTATTTTCTGTTGTGTTTCTATTCAGGTTCTTTTGTCTCTTTCTCTGAAATTGTATATAATAATTATCATTAGATATTAATATATAACAAAAATAAATGTAAGAAATATTACAATTTGAAAACAAATGCCACCCGAACGTGAAGACAGCTGAAAACTGCTTCATGCTAACTTTAACATTGAAAATGGCCATGACATGCTAACGCGTTAGCGTCGCCTCCCGTTTTTAGTTAAAAATACATCATCAACTGTTTCAGAAGACCATAACAGGTCGGTTTAAACATAGAAAAGGTAATAATACTCAAGAAGTATGCTCTTTAGCGGGGGAAAATTAAGCAAAGAAAGAAAGAATAAACGAAACATAGGGAATCTGTGAACCACTGCTTCGATTGGTTCAAAATCCATTCCTTATCTCATTGATCCATGTTTCTGATATAGCAATTATGTTAAATATTTTTTTTAATTGACTTAAATATTCTTTAATGTTGTTTAAAGTTTGCATACAGACTTCTGCTGTTGAAATGGATTATTGATATTTGTTATCCTTTTAATGATCCGATTAAACTGTTCATCTGTATAATAGCAACAAACTGTCATTAATATCGAAGAAATTATTGTCCGGTCTATATCGTGCTCCAAGTCCAGTACATTGTGGGTCCTGTGTATTTAAATGTTCTCAGTCTAGTTTTCCATGATCATCAATCCTTTGAGTATATCCTCTTGTCTCCAGATGTAATGATGTAGTAGATGATAGGTTCCTCTGGTCTGTGTCATGGTGTTGTGAGTCTGTTTGTGTCCTCATACTTATTGGTCGTATTGTTCCAGTTCCTTGATGTTCCTGATTACCATAACCTTCGCTTGTTCTGGTGTTCCGTTCAGTTTGATGAATGTTTTGCAGTTGGATGTCCATGTCCTGTTGAATTTTTTCCCTGCTTTTTTAAGAGATGAGCTTTCCTGACGATGTCTGCGTTTCTTTGGTCAGATGTTCATTGATGAATACGTTTGTTCCTTGAGTTTCCGTCCCTGTTTTTAACAATGCCATTTTATGTTTTCCTGTTGACAAACCTCATTATAACAGCTCGCTTGTCTCCATCCTCTCTCCTGGGCAGGGGGTGGCACGCTTCAATGTTATTACAGTCCATTTGAATATCTTTAGATTGCAGGAAGTCAGCCACCTGTTGTTCCACTGAGCTGGCCTCCTGCTCACTGACCTCCCCTCCGCTGTCTTTTTTTTTTTATATATATTTATTTCATTCATTTAAAAGAAAAACAGAAAAGCAAAAAAACAAAAGCACCACAATACCAGAATGAAAAGGAACAGAAAGAAGAACAAGTCTATGATTTCTGCCCCTTTTAACAATACAATCTTTCAATATACAGCATCATAGTCAACATTATTTAACAGATTGCATTTTCTTTAACTTGTCACATACCACTGCACCATTTCATAATTATGACCATTAATTAATAGATTACATCACTGATAGGTTACATTTAAACTTAAGGACACTCCAACATTATTAAGTTACTTTCTTTTTTTTTTTTTTTTTTTGACTTTCTTGCAGCCCACTGGCTTACTTCATAGTTTCATACTTACTTAATACATCTAATTTAATATGTTTTTTTTAAATAATTTAAGCCACCTTAATTCTTTAATTTCTTTATTAAGATTGTTCCATAATTTGACACCATTTACTGCAATACTCCTTTCCTTTACTTTGGTTCTAAATCTTGTTTTTTTAAAGACTTCTATTCCTTTCAATTTATAACTACTTACTCTTTTTTCAAACTATTTTGAATGTTTGTTGTAAAGTATTTTTATTAACTTGGTACATTCGTTTGTAATATTTTCAAACTCGACTAAATCATGAATTTAAGTACCCTATACTTAATAAACAATGGATTAGATGGATCTCTAAAACCACTGTTACTAATCACTTTTAAAGCTCTTTTTTGCAAAATAAATAAAGGTTGTATATAGGTTATATATGTTGATCCCAGATTTCTACACAGTAAGTTAATATGGACAATCAATGAATTGTACAATGTTAATAAACCATAAACTATTTAATGAATATTTTACTTTATGCAAACAGCAATGGCTTTCGCTATTTTTCCTTTTATGTAATTTATGTGTGACTTCCATGTAAGATTCATCAATCATGACTCCTAAAAATTTCATTTCTTTTACCCTTTGTATATCCATTCCATCTATTGGTAATGACACATTATTTTTTTTTCGCTCTATCATTAAACATATGAAATTTGTCTTATTAATATTTAGTGACAATCTGTTTATATCACACCATGTTTAACTTTTCCAACTCGTATTTATCACTTGTGGTACTCCTGTATATCTGATCCAGAGTAAAACAGCGTTGTATCATCAGCAAATAAAATGCTGCCAAGCACATTGGATACATTCACAAAATCATTGATATACAAAATAAACAGTTTGGGTCCAAGTACCGATCCTGTGGTACTCCATAAATAATGTTACACAATTCTGATTTGGTATTATTTATCTGAACAAACTGTTTTCTATTTTCTAAGTAGCTTTTTACCCACTGATGTGCAACACCTCTTATTCCATATTGTTGTAACTTGTGGAGCAATCTTGAGTGGTCTATAACATCAAAAGCCTTTTTCAGGTCAATAAAATACTTACAAAATAATCTTATTATCTATTGTTGTTGATATTTCTCTATTAGTTCCATAATTGCCATAGCTGTCAAATGTTTTGTTCTGAATCCATACTGAGCATTATTTAAAATATGATGTTTCTCAATAAATTTATCCAATCTTGTTACAAAAACTTTTTCCATAATTTTAGAAAACTGTGGAAGCAATGATATGGCCTGTAATTAGAAAAATTATGTTTGTCTCCATTTTTATATAATGGGACTACCTTAGCAATTGTCATTTCATCTGGAAAAACCCAGTTGACAGAGACAGATTACAAATATAAGTAAATGGTTCAATAACAATTTCTATTATACTTTTTACAGTCACCATGTCTAAATCTTCATGGTCAGTTGATCTTTTGCTTACACAGTTTTTTACAATATTCTTATTCATCTTTTTCCACATTGTCCAGGAAAATACTATTGACCGTATTTACCCAATGTACATAATTTATCTTCTATTATTGGTTTATTTCCCACCAGACTTGACCCTACATTTGAAAAATAATCATTAAACCCATTTGCAACTTCTTTTATATCATATATCTCTCTTTATTTTCCTTAACAAGTAATTTGGAATAGTTTCTTTCGTTCCATCACTATCAATCACACTTTTATAATTCCCCATGTTACCCTATATTATCTTTACTCTTATTTAGTTTTTCACTGTAATAATCTTTTTTTTTTTGTTTCCTAATTATTGTTAATAGTTTATTTTTTATATTTTTTGTATTTATGTTCTGATTCCTTTGTTTTCAATTTTTAAAAAGCACCTGTATAAACAGTTTTTTCTTTGCACAAGCATTTTTTATTCCCTTTGTCAGCCATGGTTTATTTACTCTTTTCTTACTAATTTCATTAATTTACAATTTTTATTGTATGATTTCATCAATATTTTCATAAATGAGTATGTGCTACATTAACATCACTGACATAAACTTCTTCCCAGTTTTGATTTTTAAGGTCATATTTAATGCCTCTAAGGCTTTTACTGACTTATCTCTTTTAAAGTTATATCAGTTTTTTTGTTGTACCTATTTTAGATTTAAATATTGAAAAAATTGGTAATGGTCGCTAATATCTGTCATGAAGATCCCATTCTTGATAATTTCATCTGTTCTGTTTGTAAATATATTATCAATTACCGTTGCACTTTGCGATGTAATTCTGGTTGGTTTTGTTATCAAGGGGAATAACCCCAAACTATACATTGAATTCACAAAATCACTTAATCTTTGGCAGCTGGAGCTTTCTATGTTAATATTAAAGTCCCCACACATAAAAAGCGTTTTGTTTTTAATTTGATGGAATAATTCAATTATTTATCTGTAAATTCACAACACAAGAATCTGGTGCTCTGTATACACAACTGATTAAAATATTCTTAGATGTTTCATGTACAAGTTCCACTGTTACAATTTCTATGACATCATTCATAATTGTCATTTCTTCAACAATTGTACACATCAGATCTGTTTTTGTATACGAGGGCTGTCAATAAAGTAACGGTCCTTTTTATTTTTTTCAAAAACTATATGGATTTCATTCATATGTTTTTACGTCAGACATGCTTGAACCCTCGTGCGCATGCGTGAGTTTTTCCACGCCTGTCGGTGACGTCATTCGCCTGTGAGCACTCCTTGTGGGAGGAGTCGTCCAGCCCCTCGTCGGAATTCCTTTGTCTGAGAAGTTGCTGAGAGACTGGCGCGTTGTTTGATCAAAATTTTTTCTAAACCTGTGAGACACATTGAAGTGGACACGGTTCAAAAAATTAAGCTGGTTTTCAGTGAAAATTTTAACGTCTGATGAGAGATTTTGAGGTGAGACTGTCGCTTTAAGGACTTTTCACGGTGCGAGACGTCGCGCAGCGCTCTCAGGCAGCGTCATCAGCCTGTTCAAGCTGAAAACCTCCACATTTCAGGCTCTATTGATCCAGGACGTCGTGAGAGAACAGAGAAGTTTCAGAAGAAGTCGGTTTCAGCATTTTATCCGGATATTCCACTGTTAAAGGAGATTTTTTTAATGAAAGACGTGCGGACGGATCCGCGCGTCGGGACGCAGCCGCCGCGACGCTCCGCCACAGGAAAAACACCCTCTGTTGAAAGCCTTAAGGACAAGTTGGAACATGTCCTGCCTGTTAAACAATTTCTCATATACTCACTCCACTGAAAGCCATCAAAAGCCGCCTGGATTTTACAAATGGTTATCAACACGGAGGTGTTTTTCCTGTGCCGCCACATACCGCGTCAGCTGCGTCCTGACGCGCGGATCCGTCCGCACGTCTTTCATTAAAAAAATCTCCTTTAACAGTGGAATATCCGGATAAAATGCTGAAACGACTTCTTCTGAAACTTCTCTGTTCTCTCACAACGTCCTGGATCAATAGAGCCTGAAATGTGGAGGTTTTCAGCTTGAACAGGCTGATGACGCCGCCTGAGAGCGCAGCGCGACGTCTCGCACCATGAAAAGTCCTTAAAGCGACAGTCTCACCTCAAAATCTCTCATCAGACGTTAAAATTTTCACTGAAAACCAGCTTAATTTTTCAAACCGTGTCCACTTCGATGTGTCTCACAGGTTTAGAAAAAATTCTGATCAACAAAGCGCCAGTCTCTCAGCAACTTCTCAGACAAAGGAATTCCGACGAGGGCTGGATGACTCCTCCCACAAGGAGTGCTCACAGGCGAATGACGTCACCGACAGGCGTGGAAAAACTCACGCATGCGCACGAGGGTTCAAGCATGTCTGACGTAAAAACATATGAATGAAATCCATATAGTTTTTGAAAAAAATAAAAAGGACCGTTACTTTATTGACAGCCCTCGTACAGAGCAATACCACCGCCTTTTTTATATCTTCTGTTTACAAAATACAGCTCATATCCCTCCATTTGAACTTCATCCATGAGATCATCTTCAAGCCACTCTTCTGACACCGCCCGTGCGTAGGATCGAGGTTTAATATGAATTCCTGTAATAATAACGTTGTTCATCCTTGTGTACTGTTCCAACTCCGCAACACGGTTCTCCAGGTGCACCAGATGCCGGTCTTTCTCGGCATTCTGGATCCGGAGAGCCTTCACTTCTTCCACCAGCTCCATAATGGATTTCTGCTGCATTTTAACAACAGAGATTTCCTCAGACAAAAAGTCCAGGGACTTCTTGATATCGTCTCCCTCCTCCGCCGTCAGTGCCTTCTTCGGACCCATGGTCAGATAACTCCGCGCTGGCACCTCGGTAAAGCCGCGCCGGTGGATGTGCGCTGACGCCTCAGCGCACATCCACCGGCGCTGAAGGTCACAGGAAGAAGGTCATGGGAATCACTTCCCACCTGGTTCCACCTGTGTGGAGTTTGGGTTCTTCCCACTTCCAAAGACAAGCAGTTTAGATGAACTGGAAAGTTTAAATTGACCATACGTATGAGTGAAAGCAACCCAGTCTCACGGCAGTTTGTGACGGCATTAAGAAAAGTACATTAATCTATGGGTTCATGACGGGGCATGAAAATGGGGTATTTTTCATAACGGGGGCACAAATTCATTTTGTGATGGGGGTACGAAATGTGGGGTGATGGGGGTCTGAGGGGATTATGGTTAGGGTTAGGGGAGGGTAGACGCTTACGCTACCATATCTCACGGCATGTCATGATTCAGCATCACAAAATATACATTAATCTACTGGTTCGTGATATTATCACAAAAAGTGCAAAATTTTTGTAATGGGAGCACAAATTTTTTCTAATACATTCTGTGACGCTTGCATGAAATTAAAAGTGATGCGGGGGTTCTGGGGGAGGGCTTATGGTTAGGGTTAGGGGTATGGTTAGGTCATGGTTATGGTTAGAGTTAGGGGAAGGGGAAGGGGTAGGATTAGGAAAAATTGACTAATTCTGTGACAGGAGCATGAAAAAAACTGTGATGCTATGGTTATGGTTAGAGTTAGGAGAAGAGGAAGATTAGTAGTAAGTAGTAGAAGTAGTAAAACAAAAAAAAAGTCATGAAAATCGGGCGCTATTCATGACGGGGAACGAAATAAACATGAGACTGGGCTGGTGAAAGCGTGAATGTGTTTGTCTGTCTATATGCGATGCTACGATAGATTGGCATCCTCTCCAGATTGTATCGTGTGCTCCACTCCATGACCACTGGGATAGACTCCAGCCACCCCCCGTTGGAGCCTATCCCAACGGTCAGTGGATGAGAGGTGGGGTACACCAGTTTGTCACAGTGCCACATATACACAAACACATTCACACTCTCACTCATGTGTACAGTCACTTTAGCATCACCAGCTGAACTAACCCGCATGTTTTAGAAAGTGGGAGGAAGCCAAAGCATCCAGAGGGACACAGAAAGGACCAGGCAGCAGGTGACTGTGCAAACCAGAAAGTCACTGTGCTGCCCTGTATTATTCCTGAGATTATATCACATTTTCTCATTACTCATACAAATCCTGGAAATTATGAAAATTTGACCAGTTAAATCCATGAATTTTCTCTGTGATCATTATTTGCATTCATTGTGTTGAAAAAGCACACACAATATTGGGATGATTGCACAACAGCTATTAGTGTGTAACATCTCAGTTGAATTTTAAACATTTACTGACCCTCCCCTCCAGTGAGTGGCATAAACCCTCATGTTGGGCTCTTGTGCCACAGTCCACGAGGTGTGCATATTAAAAGTTTTTTTTCTGGTGTGCTGCAAACACCTGTGATCCTCTCACCATTCAGCTTTGCATCACAACAACATAAATCACCACGTGTGAGCAGAATATCTCATGAATAGGTGGTGTTCCACAGTTTGTGCTGGGATTAGATGATAAAAAGGGCACACGCTCTGCAAATCCTACGCAAGGCCCCGTAGGAAGCCAGCATGGTGAGAAGCAGCCAAGGAGGCTCTCACCATTCTGTCATTTATAAACGGTGCCAGTTGGGCTGACAGAGGCCTCAGGGACATTATCGCTTCAAACCCCAAACCACTGACTCTACAAACTAATACGAAGTATCACCTAAAATGGGCATGAGGGCAGCTACAAATGGCAGGAAGTGCTCTCGTGTCTCCTTGGAACTGTAATGAATTATTTTATAAAACCATGTGGTTGTAAACACAAACTTAAGATCATTTAATGATTTGTTGTAAGGTGTGTATGGAGGATTCAGCATTGTCTCAGATACAAAATTTTCCATTTTGCTTGTGTTTGTCAAACCGTCAGTTTGCATTTATGGAGTGAGTGATTGTGCAAGTACACTATATGAGGAATAAAGGGCTGAGCTCAGGTTAAGGCTGATTGACAGCAGCATTGTCTGGCAGGGTTTCACTTCATTTTGAGGAGCCTGTGTGACCCCAGGCATTATGGCCACAGGGGCAGTGCCAGTCTCTCAGTATCCTGATTAAGTGGGATAAACCAGTCCCTAAAACACAAGTGGTCCGGCCGTCCTCAGGGGCGTCCCAGCGAATAGCCTGGACCTGGCTCCCTCCAGCACTCTCTCCACAGCACTCGTAAAGGAAACACATAGGGATTATCACAAACTACCAAGCACATATGCAACCCCAGGTCTGAAAAAGTTGGGATGCTCTGTAAAAGGTAAATTAAAACAGACGGTGGTGTTTTACATACCCTATATTTAATTATAAATAATACAAAGATGACATTTCAAATGTTGAAAATGACAACTTTGTTTTTTTTTAAGATATGTGAATCTGATGCCAGCAACATATTTCAAACAAGAACAATCAGACATTTCTAACATCTGCCAATCCAGATCAAGATCACCTCCAAAATTCAGAGGAGCCTTCCATGCCCTAATATCTATCTGTGGTGCAAATTTGGTGAGAATCCATGAATTAGTTTTGACGTAATTCTTCAAGCCTATATAAAGTGAAATCTTGATCCAGAATCCAGATCCGGATCACCTCCAAAATTTAATGGCGTCTTCCCTGGCCTAATATGTATCCGTGGTGGAAAATTTGGTGAGAATCCGTAAAGTAGTTTTGATGTAATCCTTCAAATCGTATATGAATGAATGAATAATGAATTAATAAATTTATTCAGCAGACACAGTCCAAAACAACAAATGCATCCGTGTGCCTGAAAGGGTATAGGCAGAAACAAAGCTTAATATAAAGTGAAACTTGATCCAGAATCCACATCCAAATTCCGATCACCTCCAAAATTTAACAGAGTCTTCCATGGCCTAATATGTATCTGTAGCGAAAATTTAGTCAAATTCCATGCAGTAGTTTGGATATAATCCTGCTAACAGACAGACACACGAATGAATAAATAATTTAACCAGGTTAGTCCCATTGGGCTCTCTTTTGCAAGGGAGACCTGACCATTTATAAAGTTTCCAATTCACCTAACCTGCATGTCTTTAAATGTGAGAGGAAGCCCACACAAACACAGAGAGAACATGCAAACTCCACACAGTTTATTGATAGATGTATCAGCAAATAATCCTAAACTTTGCATGAGAACTTAGGGGTGATCACCCTCTATACAGGTACAAATACCACTGAATAATTCACAAAATATGGTCAAATCTCTGTACTTCAAAGATAACAGGGAAAACCATTCCTAAATCTGTGTGAGCTCAGAGCCCTAAAAGCATCATGAAAATAATCTGTAATGGATTTCACTACTGGGCTCAGGTAGATGTTGGTAAACCACTGCATCCACAAATGGCAACACAGATAAGACATTCTCACACCAAAATCATCACATTTTTACACTTGGTGAGTGCCCCTTTGCATCAATACTTAGGAAGTTTATCACGCAAAGTTTTTGTCTGTTCAAAAATCAAGCGATGCACGGGCGTCGCCCCGTGACTGAGGCAAGGGGATGGTGAACGGTTGCAAACCTCGCACAGAACTCTGGGAATTTCCTCGCAGATGTTGTTTGCAGGGTGTCGCAGCCCAGTAAGATACTAGCCTACAGAAAGTGTCAGGACACTAAAGACTTGGGCCTTCAGTTTCCAGCAAAGATAGCAGCAAACACCTCTGTCCAGTGACCTCACAGCTTCTTGAGCTCTTCCTAGGAGCTTCTCAATCTCAAAAGACCCAGAGACATGAATGCCACTGCAGAGAAGTGAATGTCTCCACAGGTTCAACACTTCATTCCCTGTTATTTCATGAATTTCAGGTTCAAAGCCAGTGTCTGTGATATAATGGTTGTGTCAGTGCCCACACTAAAGGTAAAGTACATATCTGTGAAAGCATTATTAATGCAGAAAAAATTCACGTTTTCAAAGTGCAAGATACAGCAAACACAGACCTCATACAGTAACACAGCCGTACACCCGCAGAAAGGATAAATGAGGAAACGTCCCACTTTCTAATCTTCCTAAAGTATTGATTTCAGTGGTGAAATCAAGTGTTTTTGAAAGAAAAGATGATGCAGTGCAATGGTAAACACAACTTCATTTTTTTAAAGTCGTGATGCTGGCATCAAATTCAAAATGAACATACGTATGTTTCAAAAACAATAAAATAGCTATTTCAACATTGTATACAGTATGTTGTGTTTGTACTCTTGTCATATATAGGGTTTAAACAATTTGCAAAGCGTCAGTTTCTGTTTCTTTATATTTTACATGGGGTCCATTTTTTTTAAAACAGGGTTTGTGTGTGTGTGTGTGTGTGTGTGTGTGTGTGTGTGTGTGTGTGTGTGTGTGTGTGTGTGTGTGTGTGTGTGTGTGTGTGTGTGTGTGTGTGTGTGTGTGTGGTGTGTGTGCGTGTGTGTGTGCACACGAGTGCATGTGATTCAGTTTGATGCATTTTGGTAAGAAAATAATAAAGTCTATAGTTGGGATTTATCTAGTTCTTAGGGATTTTCTAAATCCAGACCACTTAAACCAATTGGGCCTCAGCCTAATGCACATATCTGCCAATACCTACGTGTGTGAACTAACAAAACAATGGGGATTGAAGGACAATTGTAAGGTAATGGGTGCCCTTAAAGCCTTTGTTTACCTGCAGAGGAACACTTAAAACAAGCCTTTCAAGATAAGCAGCCGGCTGTTGTTCTACAGCTTCCCCAGTCCCCCAGGACAACATATCCATTACCACAGGCCCTCAGGTGTGGGCGAACAAATTTGTTCATTCTGAGGTTTTACTTAACACAGCAAGAGCTCTCTGGTAGGATCTACTACAGGTTCTGACTCCCAGGTTTAGAGATCAGTGATCCCTGTTTATATACTGATGAACAAGAAATTATCTATCTATCTATCTATCTATCTATCTATCTATCTATCTATCTATCTATCTATCTATCTATCTATCTATCTATCTATCTATCTATCTATCTATCTATCTATCTATCTATCTATCTATCTATCCATCCATCCATCCATCCATCCATCCATCCATCCATCCATCCATCCATCCATCCATCCATCCATCCATCCCCAAAGTTCCTGAACCCAGACCTGCAAAAACAGACAAGTGACTGCCCCCTACAGGCCACCACTGGTGCCTACCTTGACCAGAAAAAAAAAAAAAAAATCAAACGCAGAAGCAAAACATTAAGTATACAAGATTTATTGGATTAAAATCCTATTTTAATACAGATTTTTATTTATGCATCTATGCATCTCTTTTTATTGACCTGGAATGAAAGGATTAAAAAATGCAAATAACTGTGATTTATCCTGCCATATACATTAACAAAACCACCAGCTGCAGAATTAATGATGATGATAATGATAATAATAATGATGGTGATGATGATAATAATAATAACAATAATAATAATAATAATAATAATAATAATGATGATGATGATGACTGGCTTTGTCTCTAACTGTGCTTTGTCCACTCCTGCAGAGGGCAGCCTTGTGGTGTGAACCTTCCCACATGCAGAGGACACACACGTGATGATGACTTTGGTCATCAGGTATGAAAAACTTGAAATCGCTTTGTGATTGCACTGTGGTGACCAGTTTTCAGTCATTTCATCACGCATATCTACATGGAACGTCAGAATACTTATTATTACTATTAATATTATCAATGCGGTCATGATGACTACAAGTGATAAATGAGCAGAACTGACAGGAAGATTTGGCCAGGTTGCACAATCACTGGATGGAGATATTTGGAGGGCCAGCTCAGCACTTTAACAAGCCTTGGCAGGAAAATGGTTGAAGTAGCATGTACAGTGCCAGGTTTGTGCGCCATTGTTTGTAAGGAATAGTTTTTTGGTTGCTTGGGAGAGGAATGACGCAGGCTGTCCTGCACACAGGCAGCTGCAGAAAGTGATTAACGGATACTGAAAAAGACTTCTTTTTCTTTTTTGGATTAACAGGAAAGCAAAACTCTAATGAAGATAATGTTTATTAAGTAACGCACAGCTACAGCATACGAGCTTATGTAGTGAATTTTTTTGTCAGATCTTTGTTCATATTGTGGTGAATATGAATTTCTTTCATTGAATTCTAGTCTTCATCAGATGAAGTAACTAATGTTCTCGACCCTGTCAACATCTGTGTTGATATGGAGAGCAAAATAAGCGTGTGGATCACATCCTGACCCATCTTCATCTCAGCTGCTTCAATGCATTTCTTCCAACTTGTTATTAGCACCATAGCAACAGGCAGGCAATCTGTTCTTTGTAGGTGGTCTAGTCTTTGTTAGTCATCTAAAATGGTAGTGCCACCTGGAAATCTGTTACGCAGATGATACCCAGCTTTATCTATCCATGAAGCCAGAAACTGCAGGAATGTCTTCCAGACATAAAGACATGGATGACCTCTAATTTCTTGCTTTTAAATTCAGATAAAACTGAAGTTATTGTACTTGGCCCCACAAATCTTAGAAACATGGTGTCTAACCAGATCCTTACTCTGGATGGCATTACCCTGACCTCTAGTAATACTGTGAGAAATCTTGGAGTCATTTTTGATCAGGATATGTCCTTCAATGTGCATATTAAGCAAATATATAGGACTGCTTTTTTGCATTTGCGTAATATCTCTAAAATTAGAAAGGTCTTGTCTCAGAGTGATGCTGAAAAACTAATTCATGCATTTATTTCTTCTAGGCTGGACTATTGTAATTCATTATTATCAGGTTTAAAAGTTCCCTGAAAAGCCTTCAGTTAATTCAAAATGCTGCAGCTAGAGTACTGACAGGGACTAGAAGGAGAGAGCATATTTCACCCATATTGGCCTCTCTTCATTGGCTCCCTGTTAATTCTAGAATAGAATTTAAAATTCTTCTTCTTACTTATAAGGTTTTGAATAATCAGGTCCGATCTTATCTTAGGGACCTCATAGTATCATATCACCCCAATAGAGCGCTTCGCTCTCAGACTGCAGGTTTACTTGTAGTTCCTAGGGTTTGTAAGAGTAGAATGGGAGGCAGAGCCTTCAGCTTTCAGGCTCCTCTCCTGTGGAACCAGCTCCCAATTCGGATTAGGAAGACAGACACCCTCTCTACTTTTAAGATTAAGCTTAAAACTTTTCTTTTTGCTAAAGCTTATAGTTAGGGCTGGATCAGGTGACCCTGAACCATCCCTTAGTTATGCTGCTATAGACTTAGACTGCTGGGGGGTTCCCATGATGCACTGAATGTTTCTTTTTATTCACCTCTTTTTGCTCTGTATGCACCACTCTGCATTTAATCATCAAATCAAATCAATTTTATTTATATAGCGCCAAATCACAACAAACAGTTGCCCCAAGGCGCTTCATATTGTAAGGCAAAAGCCATACAATAATTACAGAAAAACCCCAATGGTCAAAATGACCCCTGTGAGCAAGCACTTGGCGACAGTGGGAAGAAAAAACTCCCTTTTAACAGGAAGAAACCTCCAGCAGAACCAGGCTCAGGGAGGGGCAGTCATCTGCTGGGACTGGTTGGGGCTGAGGGGAGAGAATCAGGAAAAAGACATGCTGTGGAAGAGAGCAGAGATCAATCACTAATGATTGCATTTAATCATTAGTGATTGATCTCTTCCCACTGTCGCCAAGTGCTTGCTCATAGGGGGTCGTTTTGACCGTTGGGTGTTTTCTGTAATTATTGTATGGCTTTTGCCTTACAACATAAAGCACTTTGGGGCAACTGTTTGTTGTGATTTGGCGCTATATAAATAAAATTGATTTGATTTGATTTGATGTAACCTGCTTGTCTTTGGAAGCAGAAGGAACCTGGAGGGAACTCACGCATGCAAACTCCAGAGAGAATGGACCAGGTGGGAAGCAATCCCATGACCTTCTTGCTAAGCCAACCTCATTGTAACATGCCATGTTATAATGAAATCAAGGTGCAATTTCTATTATATAGTGATGTGTATCAATGCACAAGTGATAATATTGTTTATGACTTAGAATTTTGCTTAATCTCATTATCATATACATAGCACGGTGCAAAAATCCCCATGTACAGACAGAGACTTAAACTCTCTAAACCTGTTGTGAGGACGTCTAAAGTGTGGAGCAATGAAGCTGTAGAGGAGCTACGCACGTGCTTGGCCACCACGGATTGGGATATGTTTGAGGCTTCAACAGACAGTCTAGATGACTACACGGACACTGTGACGTCATATATTCATTTCTTTGAAGACAGCATCATCCCACAGCGTACCAGGGTGAGATATAACAACGACAAGCCCTGGTTCACACCTAAACTCCAGCAGCTCTGTCAGCAGAAAGAGGTGGCTTTCAGAGAAGGAGACAGAGACAGCTATAGAGGTGCAAAGTACAGATTTAACAAGGAGGTGGCAAAAGCTAAATCCATGTACAGCTCACGTCTGCAGCAAAGGTTCTCTGCCAACGACTCGGCCTCTGTGTGGAGGGGGTTGAAAGAGATCACCAACTACAAGCCCAAAGCACCTCGTTCTATTGATGACCTGAAGCTGGCCAATGACCTGAACGTCTTCTATTCATGCTTTGAAGACAAGGACTCACACCTCCCCACCCCCCACACAACTGGATACTCAAACACTCTGGACCTCCCCCCTCTCACTGCTGCCCTCCCCACTCCCCATGTTGCCCTCTCGGTCCAAGAGGAGGACGTGAGGAGACATTTCAAAAGGCTGAATCCACGTAAGGCCCCGGGCCCAGACTGTGTCTCTCCTGCCACCCTGAGACACTGCGCTGATGAGCTGGCCCCAGTCTTCACGGGGATCTTCAACACCTCCCTGGAGTCATGCCATGTTCCAGTCTGTTTCAAGTCCTCAATCATAGTTCCAGTCCCCAAGAAACCACGCGTCACTGGACTTAATGACTACCGTCCTGTGGCTCTCACGTCTGTAGTCATGAAGACCTTCGAACGCCTGGTTTTATCCCACCTGAAGTCCATCACCGACCCCCTCCTGGACCCCCTGCAGTTTGCCTACAGAGCCAACAGGTCTGTAGATGACGCCATAAACCTGGCCCTGCACTCCATCCTGCAGCACCTGGACTCCCCAGGAACCTAGCTAGGATCCTGTTTGTGGACTTCAGCTCTGCATTCAACACCATCCTTCCAGCTTTGCTCCAGGACAAGCTTTCTCTGCTCCACGTGCCCAACTCCACCTGCAGGTGGATCACAGACTTCCTGACGGACCGGAGTCAGCGTGTGAGGCTGGGAAAAAATGTCTCGAACACTCGGGCTCTCAGCACAGGATCTCCACAGGGCTGTGTCCTTTCCCCTCTGCTCTTCTCCCTCTACAGTAATTGCTGCACCTCCAGCCACGACTCTGTAAAGCTCATCAAGTTTGCGGACGACACCACCCTCATCGGACTCATTTTGGATGGGGATGAGTCTGCCTACAGGAGGGAGGTGGACCGGCTGGTGACCTGGTGCAGCAGCAACAACTTGGAGCTCAACGCCCAGAAAACAGTGGAGATGATCGTGGACTTCAGGAAAGCCACAGCCCCCCCGCCCTCCCTCGCCCTCACCAACAGCCCCATCACCACTGTGGACTGTCACCGCTTCCTCGGCACCACCATCACCCAGGACCTCAAGTGGGAGTCAACCATCAGCTCCCTCATCAAGAAGGCCCAGCAGAGGATGTACTTCCTGTGGCAGCTGAAGAAGGCCAAGCTGCCTGTCCAGCTGATGGTGCAGTTCTACACGGCCATCATCGAGTTCATCCTCTGCTCCTCCATCACGGTGTGGTATGCCGGGGCCACAGCCAGGGACAGACACAGACTGCAGCGCATTGTGGCCTCTGCTGAGAAGGTGATCGGCTGTAGGCTTCCATCTCTCCACGACCTGCACGTCTCCAGGACTCTGGGCCGAGCAGGTCGGATCACAGCTGACCCTTCTCACCCTCCTCATGGTCTATTCAAACCACTCCCCTCGGGCAGGAGGCTACGGTCCATCCGGACCAGAACCTCCCGCCATAAGAACAGTTTCTTCCCCTCTGCCGTTAGACTCATGAACACCTCATAACTCAGTCACCTTAAGCTTAACTCTGTCACTTTATCATTTTATCACGGGTCACTTTAGATAATGTACTTTGGTTTTTAATTGCACTCCTCCCACTGCACTGTTTTTTTTCTGTTTCTCTGTTTTTCTGTTGCACACAGCCTTTCATATTTCATATTTCTTTTTTTATCTTATATTTTATCTTATTTTAACACATATGTTATACTTTATCCTAGCATTTTATCTCTTCTTAATGTTGCACCATTGTACCGAAGCAAATTCCTAGTCTGTGAATCCTGTTCACTGGCAATGGCAATAAACTTCTTCTGATTCTGAAAATATCAATAAATAAATAAAAATCATTTCCATAAATCAAGCGTTGCAAAAATTAAGGAAAAATGTTGATGTATCAAATGTATTTTTATGCATCAAATCTTGGCAGTAAAGGATGTAAAGCATTAAAGAGTAAACAAATTAAATGTCCTGGTTCCCTTTACCATTACAGCTGGATACTTTTTGGTGAACCATACCATCATTTTAGAAGAACATCATGTTGATCCAATTGTTAATCCATTAAATATTATTATTATTATTATTATTATTATTATTGTTGTTGTTGTTATTGTTATTATGAACTGTTGTTGTTGTACATTCGGCTGCTCCCGTTGTTGTTTGGGGTCGCCACAGCGGATATGTTTTCACCCATTTGTTTGTTTATTTGTTTGTGAACAGCCTGAAACCCATAATCTTTCATATATTGTTATTACATTTTTACAGAGGATTCATATCCTGATTTTCAACATCATAAGTCAAAGGTCAAAGTCAGGAAAAATATTTGAAAAATCCCTATCCTTTAACATTGAGTGAATTTTCAAAAATTCATAACTCTGTCAAACAAGATCACATTTCTTTCATATTTGAGAGGTTTATGTAGGATGTTATCCTTTATCAGCTGACAAAGTTTGATCCGGATCTGATGGGGATTACAGAGTTTATGGCCATTTAAATTTAACATTGAAAACCATATTTAATGTATATTTTACATTATATCTTAATCAAACATGCCCCAATCACTCTCATATTGAAAAGTGAGGTGCAGACTAGCACTCACTATCACCTGACAAAGTTTGATCTAGATCTGATCTGAATTGTGGATTTTGAGCGTATAATATATAAATATAATATATATTATATTATATTATATTATGTTATATTATATTATATTATATTGAAAAGCCCATTTGATGTACATTTTGCATTATATCTTAATCAAAAGTGCCCTTCAGTCACTCTCATGTTTCTGTTATGGATTTACCTGCACCACCAAAACTGGTTGGAGGTTCCAATTTTATGCCTGTTTGTGTATCATCCAGTGTTCTGCGAACATTATCTGAAAAAGAATTCAAAAACCGAAAAGTTGGAAAAAACTGACAACACCACAAAACAAACTAACAAACAAATTAAAAACTCAATTCAAGTGAAAGGACTAAATACATACTCC
Organism: Thalassophryne amazonica; assembly: GCF_902500255.1. Lineage (NCBI taxonomy): Eukaryota > Metazoa > Chordata > Actinopteri > Batrachoidiformes > Batrachoididae > Thalassophryne > Thalassophryne amazonica. The sequence goes on from NC_047109.1 coordinate 90,295,978, forward strand.
TGAAATGTGCTCACATCTAATTTAGCTTATCAAAAGGCACTTCTAACAGGACCTGAAAATTTTTTCCAAGGTAAAAATCTGTGAAATAGGGCACCGCAGTCTCATTTGAACCCTGCGTGATATCGCAGGATTTGACCACTTATGGGGACCGCCGCTCCCGTTGTGCAATATATACACAGCATAATTTCACACAGCTAAATGGTGTACTGTTTTGTTTTCGGCTGCAATCACCAAAGCAGTTATGAAAAGTTTTTTTTTTTTTTTTTGGGGGGGGGGGGGGTTCCCAGTGGAGAAACTAACCAGCTAACCAGAGTAGCTATGTTCTCTCGCCTGCAAAACCACCTCCATGTTTGTGCTCTGGGTCATAAACAAACCGCAACACGTCCACTTACCCACCACATTGTCACTTTTTCTTTGCATTTTCACTTTGCATGTAATTTGCCCAATGTTGTGTTTTTTTCCCCCCCGGAAATAGAGAAATATGCGTCATTACATCATATGCGTCATTACATCATATGCGTCATGTTTTACCCCATTTTGCGCCTGCCCTCAAACGAGACCGCGTTGCCCAGTTTTGTCTGAGGTTTGCGATTTACTAGCGCAGTGCTCTATGTTGTTGTAGCTACATAAATAATATATATATATATATATATATATATATATATATATATATATATATATATATATTTATTTATTTATTTATTTTTTATAACCCCCTACCACGCCTCACTTTGGCTTGTCAGTATCTCACAAATAAAAAGTGAAATTTCCCATGATGGGATATACAGGCTTAGAAGGGGTTTAATGACATACTAATGAAGAGAACACATTTAATCAATGATGTTATGAGAAAAGCTGCTTTAATAATGAGAGGGGAAAAATGTGACAGAGTATTCCTTGTTAATTTAGGACACCTGCGGTGATTCAGCAGGCAGTCTGTTGCTTAGCGACGGAACGCTGTCCGTCCGCAATCTACAGAGCCCTGTCTGATCTTCAGAGCGGACAAAACTTTATTTTAACAAACATGCAGGTTATCAGGTATGGTCGTGTGTTTGTGATGTGTTTGTAGAGCAGAAATGTCTGACGTGGACGACGACACCGTGTCCTGCTTTCTTCAGGATGCCAGAGTGAAGTTTGTCGAGGGAATAGTTTGTTTTCTTCTTAGTCTGGATCGTAAAACTTGGGAGAAGAGCGCAGTGAAGAACCAGACGCTTCTAAACGACTTCTTTGAAAAGCAGAAGGTTATATTTTTCTCGTCGTCTAAAGACACTTCACTCATTGCTTCGAATCAGGTTCGCTTTAAACTAATTTATTTAGCATGTGCACAGGCAGGATTTTTGTTGTTTGTGTGTGAAGTTTGCTTCAGTCATATTATTTTGTGCCTTGTAGTCAGTTTTTTTGTGTGTGTGTGTGTGATTTCATTTTAAACGTAGGTTCTACCTGCTGCTCAAAACAGGCAGATCTATTTTCTCAAGAAGAGAGCTGTTCCTGTCAACAATGAAAACTACAGAGAAGTGTTTTTTGGCCTCCTGCATCCATCACCGCTGCTGCACCTGTCAGCCGTACTGGAGCAGGTGATCAACACGTTCTCCTGGATCCAATTAAAAACATATTTTGATGTTTTATTAGATTCTTACCAACCCAGGAGGTTGTTATCATGCAGCAGACAAATCCATTTTATCAGGGAAATACTTCAGTCAGACAAAGAAGCATGACATTTTTTGCATACTTCTCAGGCGAAGTTACAGATTTACTGGATAGCCACTCAAAATTTCAAGATGGCTGCCAATCAAGTTTTTATCACACAGGTTATGGTTATGGTCATGTGTTAATGAATTTTTGTTGGTTTTATATAGCCCATGTAATGTCAGTGGACAGGAGCATTATGTATTTTTGCTAAAGATTTGATTTAGCGTATATAATCAAAGATGGCAGCCAATATGGCAGCCAAAATCCTTTGTCATTTCTCATATTTCAGTCGAAACAAAAAATACTCTTTTAATAGAAGTTTGTTAAATGTGAGAATGTTCTAAGTCATTGTGACACATACCTTGTGGCTATTAATTCATGTCTATGTATAGTTTAGATGGTGGTGTTAGTGATATATTTAGTTTGAAGGAGTGAATGTCAGCGCACAACCAGGGCACACTGGTGACTTCACTGCTGTGAAACTCAGCATGGGGTTCAGTGTCAGCTAATCCTGCTTTGCTAATGTTTCACCTAACTCTACGAACTCCAGTATGGCCATCTAAATGATCTGTATCGTATCTGTAATCGTAGGGGGTGGGACCTAAACCGGAAGTGGGCGTGGTTTGACCCCAAAATGACTGGGACTTAAACCAGGACATTATTTTAAGTCTGAAATTGCTATGGATTGATCGGAAGTTGATATATTTATTGTTTATTTGAAGACTATTTACAGAACAGCCTCAAAATTGAGATTCAAATCAATGTTTTTGATCACAAAAGTAAGAGAACTATTTACAGAACAAGTTTTTTATGAACTCAGAATATGAATATTTTTAAGTGTATGAATGAATATTTACAGAACAGTCTCAGAATTGAGATTCAATGTTTTTGATCACAGTAGTAAAGGAACTACGGAGCACTGGAAGTGTCATCGCAAAATGTTTTGTATGTGGAGAGAATGTGTGCACGTTTTATTATATTGTGTGTACATTTTATTATATTGTGCGCATGTTTATGATATTGTGCGCACGTTTTAAGCATCATTTGAGTAAAACAAAGGCACGATCTACTTAAACGTGGCCACACTTTGTAAAACGTGCATTCAATATTGTCTTGACACGTAAATCTTGGCTATTAGTCAACAAACCAGCAGACAGTGTAATACATTTCCCCATTAGAAATGGATCTGGTCAGGGTATATCATCATGGTTTGGGTGCATAAGGACATATAGAACACTAGCTACCCAGCATAGCATCATCTCAAGTTTAAGCACATGAAAAAGGATGCTGAGGGCGAAGCGTCTCCCCGTCGTGAGGATGACAATTTAGGTCATATTGTGGAGTTCATTTTGAACGAAAAGAAAACGTGCGTTTTATTAATTCGAGGGCTCACTTAAAAGAAAACGTGCGCACGTTTTATTAATTTGAGGGCTCAATTAAAGGAAAACGTGCGCATGTTTTATTAATTCAAGGGCTTGATTAAAGGAAACCGTGCGCACATTTTATTAATTCGAGAGCTCAATTAAAGGAAAACATGCGCATAAATTATCACGGCCATTAAAATGTGCGCACGAATTATCACGGCCAGGAAAACGTGCGCACATTTTATTAATTTGAGAGCACATTTTATCACATTTTATTCATTCGTGGGCTCAATTAAAGGAAAACGTGCGCACAAATCATCATGGCCAGAAAAATATCACTATAAGTGACCTCTCCCGGGTTCCATAAGAAACTAATTTACAGAACAAGTTTTTTATAAACTCAGAACATAAATATTCTTAAGTGTATGAATGAATAACAGAACAGCCTCAGAATTGACATTCAGTGTAGTAGGAAATTATGAACTACTAAGTATGCATGAACAAGAGTTGTCATACTCAACACAACTTTTTTTTATTTTACGATCAAACTGTGTATTTTTTATTATTATTTATTTATTTTTACTACCTAACGTTCTTGGTGTTTTTTTTCCACACAAAGTTAAACAATATTGATTAAGGTGCGTGCGCATGTGTGTCTGTGTGCATGTGTGTGTGACTGCGAGAGGGAGAGAGAGAGGTTGTTCAAGTGACCAGTTTATTTTTATGAACTGCAGTAAGAAAGTGTCAGATACTGCATGCAGCCATATTCAATAAAAATATTAATATAGGATACTTTGTCTGTTCAGCTGTATCAATCAATCAATCAATTTTTTTATATAGCGCCAAATCACAACAAACAGTTGCCCCAAGGCGCTTTATATTGTAAGGCAAGGCCATACAATAATTATGTAAAACCCCAACGGTCAAAACGACCCCCTGTGAGCAAGCACTTGGCTACAGTGGGAAGGAAAAACTCCCTTTTAACAGGAAGAAACCTCCAGCAGAACCAGGCTCAGGGAGGGGCAGTCTTCTGCTGGGACTGGTTGGGGCTGAGGGAGAGAACCAGGAAAAAGACATGCTGTGGAGGGGAGCAGAGATCGATCACTAATGATTAAATGCAGAGTGGTGCATACAGAGCAAAAAGAGAAAGAAACAGTGCATCATGGGAACCCCCCAGCAGTCTACGTCTATAGCAGCATAACTAAGGGATGGTTCACGGTCACCTGATCCAGCCCTAACTATAAGCTTTAGCAAAAAGGAAAGTTTTAAGCCTAATCTTAAAAGTAGAGAGGGTGTCTGTCTCCCTGATCTGAATTGGGAGCTGGTTCCACAGGAGAGGAGCCTGAAAGCTGAAGGCTCTGCCTCCCATTCTACTCTTACAAACCCTAGGAACTACAAGTAAGCCTGCAGTCTGAGAGCGAAGCGCTCTATTGGGGTGATATGGTACTACGAGGTCCCTAAGATAAGATAGGACCTGATTATTCAAAACCTTATAAGTAAGAAGAAGAATTTTAAATTCTATTCTAGAATTATATGTGTGTAAGTGGTCTGTAAGACTGTTTAATTTTAATGATCTGTGTGAACTTGGTGATTCATGCAAACATCCTGTGATTTCAAATGGAAATATGTCAGCCTTGTTCACTGTATTCTTCTCAAAAGTGCCACATTCAGTAGGAGCAAAATTTTCCAACGGACTTAATATCACCCAACCAAAGAAGAGCAAGCAAACGGTTAAATAAATAATAAATAAAAAAACCTACCGGAGTGGAGGCAGTGACCGACGCGACACAAGCCGTTTTCAGCTCTGTCTTGTCAAATGCACCGCGAACATTACGAAACAACTTCACCAAATAATTTTAAATATCATACAAACCGAAAAAGAGGTGAGCTGATGAAGACTTAGAGTCCTGAGAGAGGAATGTGAGCTAGAGTCAAGACAAGTGCAGAGAGAGAGATCCTGTGTGTGTGTGTGTGTGTGTGTGTGTGTGTGTGTGTGTGTGTGTGTGTGTGTGTGTGTGTGTGTGTGTGTGTGTGTGTGTGTGTGTGTGTGTGTGTGTGTGTGTGTGTGTGTGTGTGTGTGTGAGAAGCTGCAGGGACGTGTCTGTGTAAGGAGGGGTGGGCGCTGTGTGTGACTGACCAATTACGTGAAGACAGTCAGTTAGCCAATGAGAATTTTCCTTCAGCACGAGCACAAATATTGATGAGTTTTACTCGTATCACGCTCGTACTCGTCAAAAATGCTTTATCCGTACCGGATACTCGTCTGAAACAAGTATCCAGCTCAACCCTAGTAGTATAGTACTAGTTTTAGTGTAGTTTAGCTTAGTTTAGTGTCCCAAATGCTGTCTAATAGCCCCATATCAATTAGCTAGTAGAAAGTAGTTGGTATATTTAGTTATTGCACCTTAACTGGTACAATTGGTGGCCATCTTGAAAAATGGTGGCCATATCGAAATTGTGTGTGGCTATCCAAACTTTTCAAAAGAGAGTCTTAATGAGCAGTTGTACTAAATTGTATGATTCTTTAACAAACTGAAGTATTTTCTGCTTATCTGCTGCATTATTAACGGTGGCTGTGACAGTTTGCAACACTTCCAAATTAAGAAAAATGAATGATGATAAAATTAACAACAGAGACTCAATCCATCTGCCACAAAAATACCTACATCAGGTCAACAGTAAATATTTGCATCAAAAACGCTTGTAAACACAGAGAACAGGAGCAAATATAGCTTACAGCACATGCAACAATTTTATATGATAAACTGCTGTAAAAGGATGGCACAGTGTCTTAGTGGTTAGCACTGTTGCCTCACAGCAGAAATGCTAAGGGGTCACTTCTCTCCTGTTTACTTTTGTGTGGAATTTGCATGTTCTTCCTGTGCTTGTGTTTGTCTGTCTATATGTGGCCCTGCAATAGACTGGTGTCTTGTCCAGTGGAGGGTGAACCCTGCCTCATGCCCTCCGAGTACTGGATTAGGCTCCAGCCACCTGTGTCCCATGTGTTTTCACATTTTGTTATATTTACATTGCATAGTATAAGTGAATTTCCTCTTGGCAGAAACTTGTTTTTGTCTTGTTAATACTTCTGTTGTGTTGTGGAACTTGTCTGTTTTTAGGTGGATTGTGTGAATTTGCAGCAGACACATTATCAAATTGTTGAGATAATTGTTGGGTGTGCTGCAGGTTATATTCTCTGTGTTTGCAAGTATTTATTGTTTTTTATTTTGTTTTTTATTGGATTGTATTAATCTGGAAATGTTGTGGCCTTTCTTGACCATCAAATGGTTTAGGGCCCCTTCACACATAGTGTGAATACGTACAACTCCAGGGTGACTCATGGTGATAGAGCTCGTATGAGTGAACCACAAAACATTGCACCAATGGGAAGGCTTGCACGATGCCAATTTGACAGTTCATGCACGCAGGAACTCAGTGCCAGCAGTTGCATGATGTGTAACCACATCGCACAGCTGCTCTGAAGAAAAAATAAAAAATGCATGCTGTGACAGTTCCGTGCATGTGGGAACACAGCAGCTTTTCAAAGCAGCTGCACAATGTGGTTGAAAATAAAAATTGCATGCCATCCATGGGAATCGAACCTGCGCCTTCCAAAAGCTCTGATTTCCAGTCAGAAACTTTACCACTGCGCTACTGTCGCTGTCCTGTGAAAGCTGTGGGAAACTCCCTGATATCAGAAAGGACATGGATGTATTTTAAAAAAGAAAATAAAACCACACACCATATAAAACCATCATATTTATCAAGCGGGCAATACAAATATGATCCATCTTTTCCTCTGTAAATGACCCGTGGTCACTAATGTACAGTCATGAAATGGCATGAATGAGAAGTAGTGTGCTTTGATCATGTCCACATCTGCTGGCGCATGTCCAGCCGGCCTGCACGCGTGTCCTGCCACCGCGCCACAGGACTGACACCGCATCATGTGGAACAGCTCACGTGGGTGACGTGACAGTCAGATCGCCCACTGCGTGTTATGATCTGACAGTCTGTTTCAACCTGGGGGCAGCCTGTCAGCGGGCTGCAGCGTGCGCACGCTCACTCGCACGCTCACTCGCTGCAGCCCGTCGCCAAGCGATGTATGTTTTATTTTTTGTCCATGTGATGACAGAAAGCAGACACGCGTGTCACAGTGGGCCGTTGTTAGTCCATGTTCATCCAAACACAGTACATGTTGTCCAGCCGGGATGTCCAGATCCACAGCTGCTTCTGTCGGCGGCCACGCCTCCTATCAGTTTAGCGCACACACCAAAGCCACATTCATGGGGGCACTTAGACAAATTTCAGTGCCAGCATGATAATGATTGTCTGTTGACTGTTGTCGTGTTAATAGTGCAAATGGCCACACATTTTCTAAGTGCCAAACGAGCGGTGTTAGATATTTGTGTGTGTCACCTGGAATTTGGCCAACACCTGCCGCGAGAGGGATCGATGGGTCCGCACAGCACACACTTTGTCTTTCAGCCGCTGGTGTGCGCAAATAGATGTAGCAACAGGTGTACGAGGCAGCTACGATTTTACGTTTTGCACACAATTCCTGCTTCATGCGCAGGATGGGTAGGATTACTTTGAAAGAATACATGTGGATTACATGTATGTATGCACATGCATTTGGATTACTTGTAATTTGATTACTTTTGGATTACATTTCAAAGTAATCCTACGCAACCTTGTTCATGCGGACTCATCGACCAAATCGCAAATCGACCAAATTCACACTATGTGTGAAGGAACCCTTATTATTGGCTTAACCAAGTTGTAGTTTGATTATGCAGATGAGTTTTTGCACATGTGCAGTGTTTTCCATCTTACTGTTAGTAGTAGAACTGTGTGAAGTCCTCTTCCTGTCTCTTTTGTAAGGTATGCGCTCCACTGCTATCAACCAGCGCCAGCCATCAGATGTGGCCGAATGTGATAGCAGAAGATTTTCTGCATCAGTTTGAGAGGGTGAGCAGTAAGACATCAGTTGTTCAGGGCCATATTTTAGGGAAAACTGTTCTCCCTCTGCCAACAGCAGCAATGTGGATGAAGAGGTCATGCAATGTCTTCAAAATGTAAGGATATACACCCAATATGAATTGGAAACATATAGGAAAATCTTTGTTTCTGCATCATAAAGGGTCAAAACATGTATTTCCATACTCAGGTATGACAGCTATGACAGAAATCTGGCCCATGTCATAGAGTCACAAGTCGTCAGCTGGACCAATCTGGTTCAGAGGGTATTAAATGAGGATTCATCAGATTTTCTTGTGACAGGCTGCAATCCAGGGCCCAATGAAGAACTGAAGTTTTGGGCTTCTCGGAAGACCAACTTGCACAACATTTATAAACAGGCATGCTATATCCTTCTGCATCTTCAATAGAAAATATGACTGTATTCATGTTTCAGTTCACATGCCTTAAGATGTTTATATTTGTAGCTTCAGAGTCCTGTTGTTGAGAAGATGACAAAGATGTTGGAGATGATGGACAGCAGTTATCATCCAGCAATCAAGACTCTAACATCAAATGTGTTTGATGGTATGAACACTTGGCTTGCTATTTAAAGTACACCATCAAGTACCATTTCCATGATTGTCACAAATATGCATTATGGTCAAAATTGATCTCTGATTATGGTGTTCATATTTCCCATTTATTTTTTTCCTAAAGCTTTAGAAGAAGCTGAAGACATTGACCTTCATCTATACCCACTACATGCACAAATGTCTCAGCTGGAAAATGGAGGGTTCACTCACTTTGAATCATTCATCCCTCCACTGTTCCACACATTTTTCCTTATATGGACCAACTGTCAGTCATATCAGAATCCAGCACGCATTGTTGTTTTACTGCAAGAATTCTGTAATCTACTCATTCAAGAGGTAAAACTATTGGATGCAGCCATCTGACACTGATCAACTTGGTAATTACAAGATAGTGGGGTGTAGCTGGAATTAAATTTTAGGGTTGTTTGGTGAAATAGTTTTGTCTTAATGATAATGGAGTTCTAGCTCTTGTGAGCATAATAACGAATTACAGTACATGGGTACCCTTTACTGAGTAGATTAACTGACTGGACTTTAGGATTGTTTGGTGCATATATCTGATATTAATGTCAATTTATGGATGGTTTATTAGAGAAGGCTTTGGGCTAGACGGTGTATATTCTGAATGGGTATATATTATGGTTTGACAAATAGGATTTATTTGTAAATATGACAAGACTTCAAATTTAAGCATGATCAGGATTCAACAATGCCCTCTAAAGACTGCCCATTTAACTGAAAAGAGTATTGATTCTTATATCCATGATAACTTGAAATTTATCATATTTTCACGAAATTTTAACTGAATATGCCAAATGAGTCTATCCCAGAGGCTTTCAAAATTGACAAGTTCAGTTTTCAACAAGATGCTTGGACAGGATATTTATACTTTTGCTGATGATAACTTGAATACACGTTAGCACATTTTCAACAAATTTGAGCCGAACATCCAAAATGAGTGTATCTCAGATGATTTTGAATTTGAGCATGATCAGGCTTTACCAAGACCCTCTAAGCACCCCCTACTTTACTCAACAGCATGTATCCCAGATTACTTTGAAATTGCTCATGATTGGGTTTCCCCAAAACTGTTTAAGGACTGTGCACTTTACTGAGCACAATATCAATTGTTGTGCCCAGGATAATTTCAACATAATATGAGAATTTCACTAGATTTGAACTGGCATCACAAATGTGCAAATAGTGGAAGAGTTCTAATTTATGCATGATTGGATTTCACCGAGACCCTCTAAGGACTGCCCACAACAGAGTATTTAATGTTGTACCCAGGATAACTTCAACAAACTATTGGATTTTCACATCATTTTAATTGAACATCCTAAATGAGTGTATCTTGAACAACTGAATGAATTTGAGCAGTCATCAGATTTGATCAAACTTCTCCAAAGACCCCCTACTTTACTAACTACAGTATTGAGTGTTGTGTTCTTGAAAACCTGAACAAAGTTTCACCACATTTTTACTAAATTTGACCTGGACATCTCAAATGAGTGTATCTCAGATGAGTTTCAATTTGAGCATGACCAGGTTTCACCCAGATTCTCTTAGTACCCCTATTTTACTCAAGAAAGCTCTTTTTCATATCTCCACCCTATCAAATCAATCCCCCAAAAACACATTAATATTTGACCAATACACTGTAAATTGTAATCTATCCAGTTCTATATTTTGTAGGTAGAACTACCAAAATTCTATTTACTCAAATTGTCATTTGGCAGCAGGTTTAGAACACAAAAGGCAAGCGTCAGTGAAGGTTTCCTAATTTGTGCACTAAACTGATCAAGACAACACAAAGACAGTTGAATGGCATGCTACAAATTACAGGTGGGGCACAAATGCGCACTCTTGATTATTTTATTGTTGCTTTGCTGGTGACATCATTTGACCTGTGTGTGAAGACAAAGCAATTCATATATAGATGTTTTTTCATGTTTTAGGCTTCCACATATCTCTCTAAAGATCTGCTGCTGAGAGAGGACCAAGAGGAAAGTCTTCATATGGTAAAGAAAGTGATCAGAGTCTTCAGACATTTCAAGTCCTGTTACCAGACCCAGAGAGAGAGGCTGGCCAGCCAAGTCAAACATGCACTCTGGGATTTCCCATCTACCATGGTCTTTGTACGTTTCAACCACTTCTTCAGTCGCATGCTGCAGCTGGAGGTGAGGTCATAGTTTCACCTTTGAATTCAGGCAAATATATGTTCATTAGGTTATATCTGACATTAGGTTATAGCTGACTCCTGTTACAATTTGTCTTTTTGTAGGACTTTTTTGAAATTGGGGAGGACTTACAGAGAATTGAAAAGCTGGAATTTAGTGGAATTAAAGGCAAACTCCACAGTGAACATGCTGCTCAGCTGTATGGAGAGTTTCTTAAACACTGTCAGTTGTTGAAGCACAGTCAAATCAACCCATTTGATTTCACCTCCCAGGTAAAAAGAAACTTAGATCTATCTATCTATCTATCTATCTATCTATCTATCTATCTATCTATCTATCTATCTATCTATCTATCTATCTATCTATCTATCTATCTATCTATCTATCTATCTATCTATCTATCTATCTATCTATCTATCTATCTATCTGTCTGTCTGTCTGTCTGTCTGTCTGTCTGTCTGTCTGTCTGTCTGTCTGTCTGTCTGTCTGTCTGTCTGTCAGAAAAAGTCTGTGCTGGATGACTATGGCACAGTGTTTTTCTTTTTTCTTCTAAAATGTCAAGTCTGCTATGTGCCTTCTGGTACACTCAACTAAATCTAAATATTTAAATATTCACTGATGAACTCATCCCATCTGCACAAAGTGATGTTAACCAGTGAAATCACCTGCTGGAGTCAATGGCTGCAAAGAAAACTTGCACCCTCTTTGTCCTTTCTGGAATACTTTGGACACCACTGAGTTAAAGTAATTCAAGATTTGTAATATTATGTAATGTATTGTAGAAGACACAGCTTGCGGCAGTTTAACTTACATATGACTCATATTTCATATTTCTGTTATACGTCATGTCATTTTATGTTATGCTAGGTCATAGGTAATGTTGAAAAGGTTAAAAACATTAATATTTGATGGACACAGCATTTGCTCTCTTCTTTAAAAAATGGCACACAGTAGCTTTAATCCAGTGAGTTTTTCTGTTATCTTGACAGTTTTTTGTTTTGTTTTTTCAACATTTTTGAGTGGGATTGCAGCTATACAGTGCATCTGGAAAGTATTCACTCCGCTTCACTTTTTCTACAGTTTATGTTGCAGCCTTATTCAAAAATGGATGAATTTTTTTTCCTCGCAGCATTGTAGATTCTCACAAAATTCTACTCACAATACCCCTGAATGATAATGTGATTTTTTTTTTTTTTTTTTTTGCAAATTTATTAAAAAAAAAACTAGGAAATCACTTGTTCATAAGTATTCACAGCCTTTGCCATGAAGCTCAAAATTGAGCTCCAGTGCATCCTGTTTCCACTGATCATCCTTGAGATGTTTCTACAGCTTAATTGGAGTCCACCTGGGGTAAATTCAGTTGATTGGACATGACTTGGAAAGCCACACACCTGTCTACATATAAGGTCCCACAGTTGACAGTGCATTTCAGAGCACAGACCAAGCATGAAGTCAAGGGAATTGTCTGTAGACCTCTGAGACAGGATTGTCTCAAGGCACAAATCTGGAGAAGGGTACAGAAACATTTTTTCTGCTTTGAAGATGCCAGTGAGCACAGTGGCCTCCATCATCCGTAAATGGAAGAATTTCGGATCCACCAGGATTCTTTCCAGAGCTTCTAGGACTGACCGATTGGGGAGAAGGGCCTTATTCAGGGAAGTGACCAAGAACCTGATGGTCACTCTGTCAGAGCTCCAGCATTCCTTTGTGGAGAGAGGAGACCTTTCCAGTAGGACAATCATCTCTGTAGCAATCCACCAATCAGGCCTGTATGGTAGAGTGGACAGACAAGGCCACTTGTTAGTAAAAGGCACATGGCAGCCCACCTGGAGTTTGCCAAAAGGCACCTGAAGGACTCTGACCATTAGAAACAAAATTCTTTGGTCTGATGAGACAAAGATTGAACTCTTTGGTGTGAATTCCAGGGGTCATGTTTGGAGGAAACCAGGCACCATCCCTACAGTGAAGCATGGTGGTGGCAGCATCATGCTGTGGGGATGTTTTCAGCAGCAGCAACTGGGAGACTAGTCAGGATTGAGGGAAAGATGAATGCAGCAATGTACAGAGACATCCTGGATGAAAACCTGCACTAGAGCACTCTTGACTTCAGACTGGGGCGACGGTTCATCTTTCAGCAGGACAATGGCCTTAAGTGCACAGCCAAGATATCAAAGGAGTGGCTTCAGGACAACTCTGTGAATGTCCTTGAGTGGCCCAGTCAGAGCCCAGACCTGAATCCGAATTAACATCTCTGGAGAGATCTGAAAATGGCTGTGCACTAATGCTCCCTATCCAACCTGCAAAGAAGAATGGACAAAACTGCCCAAAGGTAGGTGCGCCAAGCTTGTGGTATCATATTCATGAACACTTGAGGCTGTAATTCCAAAGGCTGTGAATACTTACGTACATGTGATTTGTTGTTGTCCATTCGGCTGCTCCCATTTTGTTCGGGGTCCCCACAGCGAATACAGTCAGATCCGCATTGGTATTTGGCACGTTTTACGCCGGATACCCTTCCTGATGCAACTCCAGTGAAACCTGGAGAAACATACACAGCTGCTCATGTTCCAAAGAGGTCTCCCATCAAAGTACTAATCAGGTTCCACACTGCTTAGCTTCTGAGATCTGGCAGGATCATGTTGTGTGGGCCACCCGAAGAGGAGGTACTGCTGGCCAACACCAGAGGGCACCCTGCCTGTAGATGGGCTTCAGGCACCAGAGGGCGCAGTTCGCCGCCAGGAGCTTCAGGAACCCTGACAGCTGTCACTCATCACCTCATCCATAAAAGCCTGGAGAAGACACCACACCCCTGCTGAGAAATCATCTGAAGTATTCAGGTAAACTCTCAGCCGTCTTTGTGTTTTGATCAGCTAAGCTTATTGTCGCAACATATTTTGCTTCTAAGCTCGAAAAGCTGTAAATCTGTGTTCTGAGTTTGTAGATATATCCTTTGTACACTCGCAGCTTGAGGCTGAGTTTGTGGCAGTCGAGAGGAGTTGGCGTTCCCGCTCCTCACTACTACATTAATTAGTGTGACATTGGATTCTGCACGAACACTGAGTTGAGAAACAGGAGGTGGAGGTGTTTTCTCCCCTTTATCAGAACTCTGCTGACTGTTTACTGGGTGTGTGCTCACACACCCACTCTTGACTGTTTCTGCTTCCTGCCAGCAGTACCCGATCTGACAGCTGGAGACGGTGGCCACCTGGTGACTCTGGACTTGGCGGCTCCGGTGTGTTCCAGATCCGTTGGCTGTGGAAATCGTGTGCGTCCCGACTCCTTCCCTGGACAGGCGTCTCCTATCCTCGAGCCTGCCCACACGACACCAACTTTCTAATTGACTGTAGTATTGAATTGTATCTGTATCCGTTGTGCACATTTCACAACATTAAAAGTGTTACTTTTTATTTCCATTGACCGTTCATTTACGCCCCCTGTTGTGGGTCCGTGTTCCTACACTTTCACAACAGGATTTCTCGGCCAGCGTCATGGATCCCGAGGGGCGTCAACCATCGAGTGAACCACCAATGGAAATGCAGGGTGCACGGGGGCCAGCAGGAGGCGTACTAGGTGAGCTGCAGCAAATCCTAACCGCCTTCACTGCTCGGTTGGACTTGGTAACCGAGCAGAACGTTATCCTCAGTCGGAGGATGGAGGCTCTCACCACCCAGGTGAAAGCACGCGCACAGGGCGCCGCTGCAGCGCCTCCTCCTGCTGACCGAATGCCAGATACAGACATTCCAGTGGGCGTTCAACGAACCCCCCCTCCTTCCCCTGAAGCATACATAAGCCCTCCGGAGCCGTACAGAGGTTGTGTCGAGACGTGCGCAGACTTCTTAATGCAGTGTTCGCTCATTTTTTCACAGCGTCCCGTCATGTATGCGTCAGACGCTAGCCGGGTGGCTTACGTTATAAATCTGCTTCGAGGAGAGGCACGCGCCTGAGCTACGGCGCTCTGGGAGCAGAATTCACGGCTCCTAACGACATATACTGGGTTTGTGAGGGAGTTCAGACAGGTGTTAGACCACCCTCATAGAGGCGAGACCGCTTCGAGCGTGCTGCTGTCGATAAGACAGGGGTGCCGGAGCGCAGCTAAGCATGCAGTCGACTTCCGCATCGCGGCAGCGCGAGCCAGCTGGAATGCTGTTGCGCTCCGCGCCGCCTTTGTAAACGGACTGTCTCTGGTCCTTAAGGAGCACCTGGTGGCGAAGGACGAGCCGCGGGATTTAGACGGGCTTATCGACCTGGTAATACAGTTAGACAACCGATTAACAGAACACCGACGGAAGCGAGACGAAGGGCGTGGTCAGGCACAAGCTGTCCCACTTCCTCCCGGGTCCGAAAGGGAGCCGTCTTCCCCACGCTCCACAGCCAGGGTACTCCACGTGACGACAGCTCCCCCTGCTGCCGTTGTTAGGGAAACGAGCAGGACCAAAATGAGATCAGATCAGAGACAAAGGAGGCTGGTCCGTGGGGAGTGTTTTTTCTGCAGCTCAGCCGAGCACACGCAGAAAAACTGCCCCAAACATTCAAAACAGCAGCACTCGTCCTTAGAGACTGGGCTAAGGGTGGGTCATAATACTCACGCGGGGAAACCCCGACGATCTGCACGCATCCCAGTTACGATCCTGAGTGGGGATCTAACCCTTCACGCCCCAGCACTGGTGGACACAGGGTCGGAGGGGAATCTGCTGGATAGCAGATGGGCAAAGGAGGTTGGGCTCCCTCTAGTGGCCTTACTGTCACCATTGTCAGTACGGGCACTAGATGGCACCCTTCTTCCACTACTCACACATCAAACACAGCCAGTGACAATGGTTGTGTCTGGAAATCACAGGGAGG
This sequence comes from Thalassophryne amazonica, assembly GCF_902500255.1. NCBI lineage: Eukaryota > Metazoa > Chordata > Actinopteri > Batrachoidiformes > Batrachoididae > Thalassophryne > Thalassophryne amazonica. The sequence continues at coordinate 90,311,608 of NC_047109.1, forward strand.
AGATTGTGTTTTATGTAACACCTTCTACCTCCCGAGTGATTTTGGGTTTTCCATGGGTGTTAAAACACAATCCCCGGATTGATTGGCCGTCTGGGGTTGTGACGCAGTGGAGCGAAACCTTCCACCGGTAGTGTTTAGGATCCTCGGTTCCACCCGGTGTGACAGCTAAGGAGGAGGTTTTAGTCCCCCCAATCTGGCGGCGGTGCCAGCTGAGTACCATGACCTTGCTGACGTCTTCAGCAAAGATCTGGCACTCACGCTGCCCCCGCACCGTCCGTACGATTGTGCCATTAATTTAATACCGGGCGCTGAGTACCCGTCCAGCAGGCTGTACAATCTCTCATGTCCGGAACGCGAATCGATGGAGACCTACATCCAGGACTCGTTAGCTGCCGGGTTGATCCGGAACTCCACCTCCCCGATGGGTGCTGGTTTCTTTTTTGTGGGCAAAAAAGACGGCGGACTCCGTCCATGCATTGACTACAGAGGGCTGAACGAGATCATGGTTCGCAACCGATACCCGTTACCTCTGTTGGATTCAGTGTTCACGCCCTTGCATGGAGCCCAAATTTTCACTAAACTGGATCTTAGGAATGCTTATCACCTGGTTCGGATCCGGGAGGGAGACGAGTGGAAGACGGCATTTAACACCCCGTTAGGTCACTTTGAGTACCTGGTCATGCCGTTCGGCCTCACCAATGCGCCCGCGACATTCCAAGCGTTGGTTAATGACGTCTTGCGGGACTTCCTGCTTCGGTTTGTCTTCGTATATCTGGACGATATACTCATCTTTTCTCCGGATCCTGAGACCCATGTCAAACATGTACGTCAGGTCCTGCAGCGGTTGTTGGAGAACCGGCTGTTCGTGAAGGGCGAGAAGTGCGAGTTCCACCAGTCTTCTTTGTCCTTCCTGGGGTTCATAATCTCCTCCAACTCCGTCGCCCCTGATCCGGCCAAGGTTGCGGCGGTGAGAGATTGGCCCCAACCAACAAGCCGTAGGAAACTGCAACAGTTCCTCGGTTTTGCAAATTTCTACAGGAGGTTCATTAAGGGCTACAGTCTGGTAGTTAGCCCCCTGACAGCCGTGACCTCCTCCAAAGTCCCCTTCACCTGGTCGGATCGGTGCAAAGCCACGTTTAAGGAGTTGAAACGTCGGTTCTCGACTGCACCAGTTCTGGTGCAGCCTGACCCTGATCGCCAGTTTATTGTCGAAGTGGATGCCTCTGACTCAGGGATAGGAGCCGTGCTGTCCCACAGTGGGGAGTCCGATAAGGTACTCCATCCTTGTGCCTACTATTCCCGCAGGTTGACCCCGGCTGAGAGGAACTATGACGTCGGCAATCGAGAACTTCTGGCTGTGAAAGAGGCTCTTGAGGAGTGGAGACACCTTCTGGAGGGAGCCACGGTTCCCTTCACAGTTTTCACGGCCCATCGGAACCTGGAATACATCCGGACCGCCAAGTGTCTGAACCCCAGGCAAGCCCGTTGGTCATTGTTCTTTGGTCGGTTTGACTTCCAGATCACGTATCGCCCCGGGACTAAAAACCAACGGTCCGATGCACTGTCCCGGGTGCATGAAGAGGAAGTCAAGCCAGAGCTGTCGGATCCACTGGACACCATCATCCCTGAGTCCACTGTCGTCGCAACCCTCACCTGGGACGTGGAGAAGACCGTCCGGGAGGCCCTGACACGACACCTGGACCCCGGAGATGGACCTAAGAACCGGCTGTACGTCCCACCAGAGGCCAGGGCTGCGGTCTTGGACTTCTGTCACGGTTCAAAGCTCTCCTGTCACCCAGGGGTGCGTAAAACCGTGGCAGTGGTCTGGCAGCGCTTCTGGTGGGCGTCGATCGAGACCGACGTCCGGGAGTACGTCCAGGCCTGCACCACCTGTGCCAGGGGCAAGGCAGAACATAAGAAGGCCCAAGGAATCCTCCAGCCGCTGCCGGTGCCTCGTCGCCCCTGGTCCCACATAGGCCTGGACTTCGTCACGGGTCTCCCTGCGTCCCAGGGTATGACGACCATCCTGACGATAGTGGACCGGTTCTCCAAGGTGGCCCACTTCGTGGCCCTCCCGAAGCTCCCGACGGACCAGGAGACTGCAGACCTCCACCATGTCGTGCGTCTGCATGGTATCCCCACGAACGTAGTCTCGGATCGTGGTCCCCAGTTCTCCTCGCAAGTCTGGAGGAGTTTCTGTAGGGAACTGGGGGCCACCGTGAGCCTCTCGTCCGGGTACCACCCTCAGACCAACTGACAGGCAGAGCGGACGAACCAAGACATGGAGCAGGCCCTGCGGTGTGTAACCTCTGCACACACGACGGCCTGGAGTCAACACCTGGACTGGATCGAATACGCCCATAACAGTCAGGTCTCATCTGCCACCGGCCTCTCCCCCTTTGAGGCGTGTTTGGGGTACCAGCCCCTATTGTTTCCAGCCGTGGGGGGAGAGGTCGAGGTCCCCTCAGTCCAGGCCCACCTCAGAAGATGCCGTCGGGTGTGACGCACTGTCTGCTCTGCCCTTCTGACAGCCCGGACGAGGGCTAAGGACCATGCAGACCGCCGGCGTACCCCGGCCCCTGCATACCAGCCCGGGCAGGAGGTTTGGCTGTCAACTAAGAACATCCCTCTGCAGGTGGACTCCCCCAAACTGAAGGACAGATACATCGGACCTTTCCCTATCATCAAAGTCCTCAGTCCAGCCGCAGTGAAGCTGAGGCTGCCAGCTTCGCTGCGGATACATCCAGTCTTCCACGTGTCCCGGATAAAACCATGTCACTACTCCAACCTCTGCACTCCCGGACCAGCGCCGCCTCCTGCCCGGATCATCGATGGAGAGCCTGCGTGGACCGTCCGCAGGCTTCTGGACGTCCGTTGACGGGGCCGGGGGTTCCAATATCTGGTGGACTGGGAGGGGTACGGACCCGAGGAACGCTCCTGGGTGAAGCGGAGCTTCATTCTGGACCCGGCCCTCCTGGCCGACTTCTACACCCGACACCCCGACAAGCCTGGTCGGGCGCCAGGAGGCGCCCATTGGGGGAGGGTCCTGTTGTGTGGGCCGCCCGAAGAGGAGGTACTGCTGGCCAACACCAGAGGGCGCCCTGCCTGTAGACGGGCTTCACGCACCAGAGGGCGCAGTTCGCCGCCAGGAGCTTCAGGAACCCTGACAGCTGTCACTCATCACCTCATCATGCCATCCATAAAAGCCTGGAGAAGACACCACACCCCTGCCGAGAAATCATCTGAAGTATTCAGGTAAACTCTCAGCCGTCTTTGTGTTTTGATCAGCTAAGCTTATTACTCTACTTACTACTTTTTTTTTATATAGCGCCAAATCACAACAAACAGTTGCCCCAAGGCGCTTTATATTGTAAGGCAAGGCCATACAACAATCATGAAAAACCCCAACGGTCAAAACGACCCCCTGTGAGCAAGCACTTGGCAACAGTGGGAAGGAAAAACTCCCTCTTAACAGGAAGAAACCTCCAGCAGAACCAGGCTCAGGGAGAGGCAGTCTTCTGCTGAGACTGGTTGGGGCTGAGGGAAAGAACCAGGAAAAAGACATGCTGTGGAGGGGGGCAGAGATCGATCACTAATGATTAAATGCGGAGTGATGCATACAGAGCAAAAAGAGAAAGAAACAGTGCATCATGGGAACCCCCCCACAGTCTACGTCTAAAGCAGCATAACCAAGGGATAGTCCAGGGTCACCCAATCCAGCCCTAACTATAAGCCTTAGCGAAAAGGAAAGTTTTAAGCCTAATCTTAAAAGTAGAGAGGGTATCTGTCTCCCTGATCTGAATTGGGAGCTGGTTCCACAGGAGAGGAGCCTGAAAGCTGAAGGCTCTGCCTCCCATTCTACTCTTACAAACCCTAGGAACTACAAGTAAGCCTGCAGTCTGAGAGCGAAGCGCTCTATTAGGGTGATATGGTACTACGAGGTCCCTGAGATAAGATGGGACCTGATTATTCAAAACCTTATAAGTAAGAAGAAGAATTTTAAATTCTATTCTAGAATTAACAGGAAGCCAATGAAGAGAGGCCAACACGGGTGAGATATGCTCTCTCCTGCTAGTCCCCGTCAGTACTCTAGCTGCAGCATTTTGAATTAACTGAAGGCTTTTTAGGGAACTTTTAGGACAACCTGATAATAAAGAATTACAATAGTCCAGCCTAGAGGAAATAAATGCATGAATTAGTTTTTCAGCATCACTCTGAGACAAGACCTTTCTGATTTTAGAGATATTGCGTAAATGCAAAAAGGCAGTCCTACATATTTGTTTAATATGCGCTTTGAATGACATATCCTGATCAAAAATGACTCCAAGATTTCTCACAGTATTACTAGAGGTCAGGGAAATGCCATCCAGAGTAAAGATCTGGTTAGACACCATGCTTCTAAGATTTGTGGGGCCAAGTACAATAACTTCAGTTTTATCTGAGTTTAAAAGCAGGAAATTAGAGGTCATCCATGTCTTTATGTCTGTAAGACAATCCTGCAGTTTAGCTAATTGGTGTGTGTCCTCTGGCTTCATGGATAGATAAAGCTGGGTATCATCTGCGTAACAATGAAAATTTAAGCAATACCGTCTAATAATACTGCCTAAGGGAAGCATGTATAAAGTGAATAAAATTGGTCCTAGCACAGAACCTTGTGGAACTCCATAATTAACTTTAGTCTGTGAAGAAGATTCCCCATTTACATGAACAAACTGTAATCTATTAGACAAATATGATTCAAACCACCGCAGCGCAGTGCCTTTAATACCTATGACATGCTCTAATCTCTGTAATAAAATTTTATGGTCAACAGTATCAAAAGCAGCACTGAGGTCCAACAGAACAAGCACAGAGATAAGTCCACTGTCCGAAGCCATAAGAAGATCATTTGTAACCTTCACTAATGCTGTTTCTGTACTATGATGAATTCTAAAACCTGACTGAACCTCTTCAAATAGACCATTCCTCTGCAGGTGATCAGTTAGCTGTTTTACAACTACCCTCTCAAGAATCTTTGAGAGAAAAGGAAGGTTGGAGATTGGCCTATAATTAGCTAAAATAGCTGGGTCAAGAGATGGCTTTTTAAGTAATGGTTTAATTACTGCCACCTTAAAAGCCTGTGGTACATTGTCGCAACGTATTTTGCTTCTAAGCTCGAAAAGCTGTAAATCTGTGTTCTGAGTTTGTAGATATATCCTTTGTACACTCGCAGCTTGAGGCTGAGTTTGTGGCAGTCGAGAGGAGTTGGCGTTCCCGCTCCTCACTACTACATTAATTAGTGTGACATTGGATTCTGCACGAACACTGAGTTGAGAAACAGGAGGTGGAGGTGTTTTCTCCCCTTTATCAGAACTCTACTGACTGTTTACTGGGTGTGTGCTCACACACCCACTCTTGACTGTTTCTGCTTCCTGCCAGCAGTACCCGATCTGACAGCTGGAGACGGTGGCCACCTGGTGACTCGGGACTTGGCAGCTCCAGTGTGTTCCAGATCCGTTGGCGGTGGAAATCGTGTGCGTCCCGACTCCTATCTGGACAGGCGTCTCCTATCCTCGAGCCTGCCCACACGACACCAACTGTATAATTGACTGTAGTATTGAATGTATCTGTATCCGTTGTGCACATTTCACAACATTAAAAGTGTTATTTTTTATTTCCATTGACCGTTCATTTACGCCCCCTGTTGTGGGTCCGTGTTCCTACACTTTCACAACAGATCAGGCTGACACAGAGCAGATTGGCTGCTGTACATGTGATTTCTTAGTTGTTTATTTTTGATAATTTGCAAATAAAAAAAACTTTTTATGTTGTCTTTATGGGGTGTTGTTAGTAGAATTTTGAAGGAAAAAATGAATTTACTCCATTTTAGAGTAAGACTGTAACATAACAAAATGTGGAAAAAGTGAAGCACTGTGAATACTTTCCAGATGCACTGTAATTTTTATGAAGTTTTAAAGAATCTACTAAAAATATCTTAACAATGTCAGGGGGAAGAAGAATAGTCAGTCATTTTCTTGATGTAATCACAAAAACTATCACCATCCCCAAGTACTTTTAAAAATACTTAAATTATGTGTGAATTATCCTCATCAAGGCCAATGTCACCAAACACCACTAAAACGCAATTTGCAACCGTAGCCCAGCATGAGCATCTGAAAATCATCACACAAAAGGGTTATTCCCGTTCTAATGCAATTCCATCATTTGCACTTTTTTTTTCTGTAAATCATTTGGCGAATCAGTGTGAAAGGGTGTGGTCGGCTCGTCAAAGCTTACAGTAGCTACAGCGTCTTAATGTCAAACTGGAAATTGTGTGAGCAGACCCACAGATTTCTCCATCTCATCAGCTGCATTGAGGTAAATCCACCAATCAACACAGTTAAATCCACTTATTTCGGCATTGTCTAGTTTCTGTAGCTTTCAGCTGACACCACCATTATTGACACCTGCGTAGCAAAGCGGTCAGGGCATGGAGTAATACATCAAATGTGAAACAGTGGAATGTTGACATCTGCATAGCAAAGCGGTCAGGGTGTGGAGTAATAAATCAAATGTGAAATGGTCGAATATTTTGCCACTGTCTACATGATATTTTATGGTCTGAAATCTCGCACGATTAGCCAGTCAGATTTGTGGAACAAATGTAATTGCATTTGAATGCTGTTTTAACTCCTACGAGCAAACTTGGAGCTTTTTGTAAACACAAAGCCTTTGAACTATAAAATAAACTATTAATTTCTGAATGTAACAGCAGCTATGGGCATGGTAGGAGCTTTAGATTATTTGATGATGTTGATTTTTTCTCTTTTCCCTCAGGTGGACAGAGACGCTGTGCTCTGCTCCGCTCTGAGTTGTCATTACACAGCACTGTGGCCTCAGAGAATGGTAAAGTCACTGAGTGCTGATCTCTTTTTTTAAAAATGTTGGCATGAAGACGGAACTTTGCCACCAATGAGTTGCTACATGCAGTGCTGCAAAAAATAAACAGTCATATCAGCTTATCGGCCAGTATAAGTGGCCAAATACTGAATATCGTTACCAATTAGCCTGGCCAATACTCGGTCAACCCGTAGTAAAGAGTTTGTTTAGAAGCAGTAGGCCATGCTAATTCAGTATCAGATTCTTGCAATTTGTGGTATCATTACAAATTGAAAGTCTTTTGTTTTTGGAAGGATTTTGAAACCAAGTATAAGGATTTCAAAATGAAGATCGAGGGCTTTGAACGTCAGCTTGCCAGCCTCTTGTGTTTGTCCTTTAAGGACTGTTCTGACCTGGAGTCAAAGTTAAAAGTAAGCAAGACTGGTTATGTCAGATGTTGGTTATCACAGTAGTGATGAAGTGAAAAAAGACTGAGAAAAACTTTTTTTTGTCCTTCAGCTCTTAACTGTTTTTGGGCACTTCCTGGAGAGAAAACAAATCAGGGAGTTATTCAGTCCGAACTTGTGTGTACTGCAGCAAAATTTCAGAGATGAACTGCAGAGATGTAAATGCTTGTTCAACTCTCAGCTCAATAAGGTACTGTCTGTAAAATGGAATCTTGGCAATATAGATAAATGTGGTTCAATAGACTTTGGAATTCTTCAGTGTCTCTTTTTTTTTTTCTTTGTAGATGGAGAGTGGTCTTGCTAAGAACATGACAAACACATCTGGAGCTTTAAAATGGACAAAAATGCTGAAGGAACGCATTCATGCCCAGTGGGAGAAGTTCAGATTTCTGTTTGACATGTCAGTGCAAACCTTGAATCAATAAATGGATGGATAGGAAGATGCAGTGACAAAGTATCTCGAAAAAAAAAACTTGTGTATTGCTCCAATATTTCTAGGTCTGTTGGAGTTGTGGTGAGGGCGAGGGAATATCACATGCTTACAGAGTTGTTGAGTCTTCTGGATCAGTATGAAAAGAACATTTATTCTGACTGGTGTAATGGCTTGGAAGAGTCCTGCTTGATTAACCTGAACCAGCCAATTATCTCCAGAAATGTCTCAACTGGCCTGATCTCAGTTAACTTCAATCCAAAGGTAACTTACCCACACAGAAAAAAATGACGAAGTGGTTGCTTATACTGAAACACGCCCTTTAGATTTATGTTTGTTGTTGTTGCTGTTTGTATTTCTTTACTTTGATTGGTAATGGCAGCCATCAACATGTATCAGATGATGTCTGAGTCTATATGTCTGTCTACAATGACATTTCTGGAGGCCAATTTAGCTCAATTCAGTTTAATTTAATTCAATTTATTTAGTTTATATAGCGCCAAATCACAACAAAGCTGCCTCAAGGTGCTTTACACGAGTTAGGTCTGATGTTACCAACCCCTAGAGCAAGCACACAGGTGATAGTGGTAAGGAAAAACTCCCTCTAATGATATTGAGGAAGAAACTTCAAGCAGACCAGACTCAAAGGGGTGACCCTCTGCTTAGGCCATTCTACCAAAAAGGTTTGCAATACAGGACACAACACAACAACAATTGATGAGAATCCATGCAGGCGTCCAGTCCACCATTGAGCCACGAGTCATTAACTCCGGTATGATGCTGCTCCTTGACATCTGGTGCAGTTTCAAACCAGTTTAGAGTAGGTAGCTCAGTGACATAAGTAGTTGGGCTGCCATTATGTAGACCTGGGTTCAATTTCTGGTCACATTACATCTGTGTAGACAGCAGATGGGCCAGGGAGGTAGGGCTCCCTCTGGTGGCGCTTCCTTCACCATTGCAGGTGCGAGCACTAGATGGCACCCTACTCCCTTTAATCACACACAGGACACTACCAGTAACTCTGGTAGTGTCAGGGAATCATAGGGAGGAGATTGAGTTTTTTGTGACTCCTTCTACCTCCCGTGTGATTCTGGGGTTCCCCTGGATGCTAAAACACAATCCCCGGATTGATTGGCCGTCCGGGGTGGTGGTACAGTGGAGCGAGACCTGCCATCGGGTGTGTTTGGGATCCTCGGTTCCTCCCGGTTCCCAGGCTAAGGAGCAGGTCAAAGTTCCCCCCAATCTGTCGGCGGTGCCGGTTGAGTACCACAATTTTGCTGACGTTTTTAGCAAGGATCGGGCACTCACCCTTCCCCCGCACCGTCCGTACGATTGTGCCATCGATTTGTTGCCAGGCGTGGAGTTCCCGTCCAGCAGGCTGTACAACCTCTCCCGACCTGAGCGCGAATCGATGGAGACCTACATCCGGGACTCCTTAGCTGCCGGGCTGATCCGTAACTCCACCTCTCCGATGGGAGCAGGTTTCTTTTTTGTGGGCAAAAAAGATGGCGGTCTTCGTCCATGCATTGATTACCGGGGGCTGAACGAGATCACGGTTCGCAACCGATACCCGTTGCCTTTGTTGGATTCGGTGTTCACCCCCCTGCATGGAGCCAAAATCTTCACAAAGTTGGATCTTAGGAACGCATACCACCTAGTTCGGATCCGGAAGGGAGACGAATGGAAGACGGCATTCAACACCCCGTTAGGTCATTTTGAGTACCTGGTCATGCCGTTCGGCCTCACTAACGCCCCCGCGACTTTCCAAGCTTTGGTTAATGACGTCTTGTGGGACTTCCTGCACCGATTCGTCTTCGTATATGTGGACGATATACTCATCTTTTCTCCGGACCCTGAGACCCATGTACGGCACGTACGTCAGGTCCTGCAGCGGTTGTTGGAGAACCGGCTGTTTGTGAAGGGCGAGAAGTGTGAGTTTCACCGCACCTCTTTGTCCTTCCTGGGGTTTATCATCTCCTCCAACTCCGTCGCTCCGGATCCGGCCAAGGTCGCAGCGGTGAGAGACTGGCCCCAACCTACGAGCCGTAGGAAGCTGCAACAGTTCCTCGGCTTCGCAAATTTTTACAGGAGGTTCATTAAGGGGTATAGTCAGGTAGTTAGCCCCCTGACAGCCCTGACCTCACCAAAAGTTCCCTTCACCTGGTCGGATCGGTGCGATGCCGCGTTCAGGGAGTTGAAACAGCGCTTCTCGACTGCACCTGTCTTGGTGCAGCCCGATCCTAGTCGCCAGTTTGTGGTTGAAGTGGACGCCTCTGACTCAGGGATAGGAACCGTGCTATCCCGGAGCGGAGAGACCGATAAGGTTCTTCACCCGTGTGCCTATTTTTCCCGCAGGTTGACCCCAGCAGAGCGGAACTATGACGTGGGCAATCGAGAGCTCCTTGCGGTGAAAGAGGCTCTTGAGGAGTGGAGACACCTGCTGGAGGGAGCGTCAGTGCCTTTCACGGTTTTTACTGACCACCGGAACCTGGAGTATATCAGGACCGCCAAGCGACTGAACCCCAGGCAAGCCCGCTGGTCACTGTTTTTCGGCCGTTTTGACTTCCGGATCACCTACCGCCCCGGGACCAAAAACCAGAGATCGGATGCCCTGTCCCGGGTGCACGAACGGGAAGTCAAGACCGAGCTGTCGGATCCACCGGAACCCATCTTACCGGAGTCCACTATCGTGGCTACCCTAATCTGGGACGTGGAGAAGACCGTCCGGGAGGCCCTGGCACGGAGCCCGGATCCCAGAACTGGACCGAAAGACAGACTATATGTCCCACCAGAAGCCAGGACTGCCGTCCTGGACTTCTGTCACGGGTCCAAGCTCTCCTGCCACCCAGGGGTGCGTAGGACCGTGGCAACCCCCTTTGTTTCCTTTGGTGGAGGGAGAGGTCGGTGTGCCCTCGGTCCAGGCCCACCTGCGGAGATGCCGTCGGGTGTGGCGCACCGCCCGTTCGGCCTTGTTGAGGGCCCGGACGAGGGCGAAAGCCCATGCAGACCGTCGACGGTCCCCGGCCCCCGCATACCAGCCCGGGCAGGAGGTATGGCTATCCACCAAGGACATTCCACTCCAGGTCGAGTCGCCCAAGTTAAAAGACCGTTTCATCGGACCATTCACCATCCTTAAGGTCCTCAGTCCTACCGCAGTGAGGCTCCGACTCCCGGCCTCACTGCGAATCCATCCGGTCTTCCATGTCTCCAGGATTAAACCGCATCACACCTCACCCCTCTGTGCACCCGGTCCGGTGCCGCCTCCTGCCCGTATCATCGACGGGGAGCCGGCTTGGACAGTACGCCGTCTCTTGGACATCCGTCGAATGGGCTGGGGCTTTCAGTATTTGGTGGACTGGGAAGGGTATGGACCCGAAGAACGCTCCTGGGTGAAGAGGAGCTTCATCCTGGACCCGGCCGTCCTGGCCGATTTCTACCGTCGCCACCCGAACAAGCCTGGTCGGGCGCCAGGAGGCGCCCGTTGAGGGGGGAGTCCTGTTGTGTGGGCCGCCAGAAGAGGAGGTACTGCTGGCCCACCACCAGAGGGCGCCCTGCCTGAAGTGCGGGCTTCAGGCACGAGAGGGCGCTGCCGCCTCCAGGAACAAGCCGTGGTGACAGCTGTCACCCATCAACCATGACAGCTGTCACTGATCATCTACTCCACATCTGGAATAAAAGCAGGAAGACACCTCCACCACATTGCCGAGATATCATCTTCATCAAGAGGTAATATCCTCAGCCTTTGTGGTAATTTTCTAAATCTATCTATTGTGAGTGTTTGCAGGAGTACCGGTCCTTAGTTTGTGGAGGCTGTGCAGGACGGCACTCTTTTCCTCTGAGGGATCGCTGCAACACGTATTGAGTGAGAGGTGGAGGTGGAATTCCCACCATAATTGTTACTGGGTGCACACACACCCACACTTGACTGTTTTTGTTTTCTGCCAGCAGTACCAGATCCGACACGCCGAGACGGTGGCCACCTGGGGACTTCGTGACTTGGCGGCTCCAGTATCCCTCAGGTTCGGTGGCGGTGGAAATCGTGTGGTTCCGGTTTGTCTCCAGACGGGCGTCTCCTATCGTCGAGCCTGCCCACACGACACCTTTATTAATTGACTTGTGTACATTCTGTAATCTGCTGTGTTTGGTTGTGACATTCACAACAGTAAAGTGTTCTAATTTAACTCCTTCCATTGTCCGTTCATTTACGCCCCCTGTTGTGGGTCCGTGTCACTACACTTTCCCAACACAAGGCACGTATTCCGTTTATAGGTTCTTCTTAACATAGAGTGAGCACTGCCACAGCTGCCGCCATGGCGACGGCCAGATATAGGCTTCATATTGGGTTTTCTGGGTCTCTGTAGAAAAGGTATGGGTGATGTCACACAGGGTTTGTCCACTATACTGTATATATAGTCTGGGCTTTTACTTACTGGATATACACGTTTCTAGAATCCCACTTTCCTTCCGTATGATACATTTCCTTCACATTTGGCACACAACATTACCATGGTGGTCGGTATTGCATAGATAATTTTCACCACAACCCTAACAATTATTAGTGTTCAAATGTTTTTTCTGTTGGCCATAGACTTGTCCAGACTTATGTGACCAGTGGACACTTAATCTTCATTGCAAAACTACTACAAATCTTACTGAGGTATAAATATGTCACTCCTATAACCTGCATTTCCTTAAAACTGGTCATACAGTTTTACCATTGGATTGGCCAGTGCCTAAATTTTAATTGTTTGCCAGAAGCTATCTTAAGCCAAAAATTACATTTAGGCTCATGGTAGAATTACAATGTACTGTTCATTTACATTTTTCCATTTCTTAATAAGAGGTTGGAGGGCGGGGCACAATTTTTTTTTTCTTTTGGACAAATCGTTGGTACACAACTTCACCTCAGACTGAGCCATGGGTTTCTCCTACTACATGGTAAATTCACACATTCAGATCACCACCAGACTGTGTTCTCCAGTATTCGAATATAGGACAGAAAAAAATCACCAAACTTCCCTTGAGTAAGGTTAAGTATGTGAATGGGGTGAGTGTGAAGTGTCACTATAATGCAAATTGAGCATCTGTGAAGAGCTATAAAAATGCAGTTCATTAGAAATGTTACCTTCATTGTAGATGTAGTAACAGTTTGCTGGCAGGCACTTCACTCAGTTAATGCATTCTCCAAGGGAGTCTTCTGCATGTTTGTTATAAAACATTTTTCCACTAACCTACTATAAACACTGTGTGAGCAAATCACAATTTCTTCTCATTATTTAGTTGATGGAGGTCTTGAAAGATGTGAAGTATATTCAGACTCTCAGTCACATCGACATCCCTGCAGCTGCAATGACTGTTTTTCACAGACGTGACACATTCACAAAGGTTAGAAACAAACATCACATCATGCACCTTTTCATGTTCTACACAAAAATGTAGCTTTTCACATTACAACCTGATTTCTTTTCTTTCCTTTTTTTCTTCTCACATGGATTTTCTAGTACATGAGCAGTATGCAGCTCTTAGTACAGTGGTATAACAGTCTGAAACAGACTGTGCTGGAGGTGGAATTTCCTCTGATCAGAGCTGAGCTTTTGTCTATAGATCTGCAGCTGGCAAAAGCAGAAACACATCTGACATGGCAGGACCAGGACTGTTGGACTTTCATCAGCACCACCAAAGACCTGGTCCATAATCTTGTGTGCCGAGTCTCTAGAGCCAAAGACAACTGTGATGCAGTCCAGTCCTTGATGAAGAAATGGAGCAAACAGGCCATGTTATGTCGAAAGGACTATAAGAAAGGCTCAGTCATACAACTTGAAGACAGAAGAGACTATGTCATCAAGAAGCACAGGTCCATGCAGCAGGATGGAGAGACTATTCACAAGCTGATACAGGTGCTTGTGGCTGATTTCACAAGATATTTATTCATGTTGATTACTGTGTTCCCCTAGTTATTTTGAGCATTGTATATTACATCATGTATTCTATTGCTTTAATTTATGTACATGTTACAGCTTTGAACAAATTATAGAAATTGGAACATAAAGGTGCCCTATGATACACTGGCATCCTGTCCAGGGTGTATCCTGCCTCATGCCCTATGGGATAGGCTGCTGGGCTAGGCTCCAGCCCACCTGAGACCATTAATTGTACAGAAAATGGATGGATGGATGGTTGGATGGATGGAAAATACAGACATGGTTCCTTAAAGCTTTAGTATGTTGAAGAGGAATTAGTGTTCATCTCTGTAACATTATACTTACCGTATTTCCCAACGTATAAGTCACACCTGCCAAAAATGGCTCTTGAAGAAGAAGAAGAAAAGAAAAAAAAATAGAAATAGAAATCGGGAAGCAAACGGCATCCGAAGTTGCAAAAAGGGGTTGAGCTGATGGTAGCAGTAACCTTGCCACTGGTGACACCTATTCACGGGATGGAATAGTTTGCCGCCTGCATGCCACGCTGCCGCGGTGAGCTTTAGGTTAACATATCAAGTACAGATCTGTATCAGTGTTTGGTACAAGCCTTACGCTGTCAGCTAGCAGCAGGGTTCCCAGGACATTGCAGATGGCCCTGTTAAGTTGCTGCAAGCTTGCCGATGACCCGGTTGGGTTCCTGATGATTTCTATTGGTGTTGAAATTTTTAACAGTCTAAAATTTTGTTCTTGATGATTCTGACACTCCAGATGGTGGGCGGCAGACTCCAGGATGACCATGTATGAACTTTGGCAGGGTTGGTGATTATCCTGTGAATTTGCCATTTTGCAATTTTTTTCTGTCTGGAAGCCAACCGCAACCTAACGGGGTGCATGTGGATAGGGGTTTAAGTCACACCCTTTTTCTGTATTATCAGTTGTTTAAGTTGGGATTTTTGTGCATAGTTGCAGTGTACTTCTTATTATTGTCATTTATTCTTTCATTATTGGAGGTTTGATTGGCTGCCCTTGCTCTCACTGAAAAGAAAACATTATTTATTTATTTTCATTGCTTTTATATTTTCTGTTGTGTTTCTATTCTGTTTTTTTTTGCCTCTTTCTCTAAAATTGTACATAATAATCATTAGATTATTAATATATAAACAAAAATAAATTTAAGAAATATTACAATTTGAAAACAAATGCACCCGAACGTGATGACAGCTGCAATGTTAACTTTTAACATTGAAAATGCCTTAGACATGCTAATGCTTTAGCATCACTCTCGTTTTTAAGTTATAAAATACATCTATCAACTGTTTCAGAAGAACATAGGTCGGTTTAACATAGAAAAGGTAAATAATACTCACAGACGTATGCTCTTTAGGGTTTTAGCAGGAGAAAATTAAGCAAAAGAAAGAAGCACTGCTTCGATTGGTTCAAGGTTCAAAGCAATGCCGCGCTGCAGAAAAGTTGTTTACGGACCCGCTGCAGGGTCTGTAATCAATACAGAAATGATCGTTTTCCTGACAAACACCCCCCAAAACAACGGCCACTCTGAAGGACCGATAACATAATCGTTAAGCACAAAGCTTATTGATGTCAGTGGATCGAGTCATTTCTTAACGATACCCAAAAGGAACCGGTTCTCGATACACATCCCTAGCTGCTAAGGGGTTAGCTCATTCCCTTTAGAGGAACAAACCAGAGCTAACGTGCCATTCTAACGTGCAATTCTTACAACAGGAATATGGTGCAACACAAATTAAAAAAAAAAAATGTGATACTCACAGGCTGTACTGATTGCTGGGGTTGATTTTGTCGCAGAGTCTGAACTAACCCTCTACTGAGTATTAAATGCCGACTGAAGCCAGCTCGAAATCGTGCAAGGTTTGTGAAACAGTCCTCCGTGAAATGCGCAGAGCAAAGAAATAGTTGGCGGTTGTACGTACTGGGGATGCGGTTAAAAATGAATAAAAGCCAGTGATCGCGTACACTGCTTTCCGTGGGAAGATCGTAGTCCGCTAAAACAGCCTGGGAAAGCACACCTGTAGCTCGCCATTCCTTCTCTTCCAGTGTTACGACTGGGTGGGCACAACCTTATGAATAATTAATTTCGAAGGGGCGTGTGTGAAAGGGGGTGGGTGTGTGTGTGGGGGGCTATTGGTGAAAAAGTGACATAAGTTTTCTCTCAAAAACGGATTGGCCTATTTTCTAGGGGCAATTCAAAAAAGGAGAAATACTTGAAACAGAGGTTCTGAAACTTGCTGGCACTTCGTGTGTATTCCCCACAGCGGGGAGACTTTGAACTAACACCAAAAACATGAAAAACATGATTTTGATTCTCTATCCCCTTTAAATTCTGTCAATCTAGGTAACACCTCAAAGGTAGCACCCACTTCCATAGCAGGTTTTACTGGCTGGACCGAGGCGTGCTGAGATATGCTCAGCCTAATATCTTCTATTTTCTTCTCAAAATAATCCAAGAAATCCTGTGCTGAAAAGGGTGAACAACTAACAGGTGGCTGCCCATGAATAAGAAATGCGACCATGTCAAACAAAACTTTGAGTTATGTTTGTTTTTACTGATCAAATCAGAGTAATAGGTCCGCTTCGTGGCCAGTAGTGCATGCTTATAATCTAAAATAGCATCCCGCCACACAAGGCGGAACACCTCTAATTTGGAATAACGCCATTCCCGTTCCAAACCTCTAGCCTTCTGCCTGAGGTCACGCAAATAATCATTGAACCAAGGTGACTGTGCCTTAGGAGGGCGTGACCTTAAAAGAGGAGGCGCAATCTTATCAAGTGTAGTTTTAAGTGTTAAATTTAGACTGTCTGCAAGGCTGTCCACTGATTTAGCATTCTCCAGATTCAAAGCTAAAATATCAGGTAGTCTGGCCTCAAGTTCAGTCATAGTTGAGGGTTTAATACAACGCTGCAGTAGTAGACAAGGTTGTTGTTCCACTAAACGTGGCAGCGTAAATGTAAATGTTGTGGCTGGCGTGCCTGGCTGGCTTTTGTGTGTCTTCTGTTTCTGTCTTTTGGTTTTCCTCCCAGGTGGTGCGCATTTGGGACTGAGTGGCTGTGTAGCTGAGTTTATCAGGACCTCACCCTGATCACCTGAGGCTGATCACGTGCAGCTCGTCAGGACTCACAGCTGTGGTGCATCTACACGGATTGGAACATGGTGGCATTTAAGTCTGGAGTGCACAGTGTGTGTTTGCCAGAGACTCGACCTTGTGACCAGACGGGTGAGATCGTCGTCTCTAGAGCCATCTCCCATCAGTGGATGCAGAGAACGTCCAGGTTTGATGCATGGTCTGTGAAAGAGGAGGGGGTGAGGTCTCACGCTCGTCAGCACACTTCCTGAGGTACGTTTGGTTTTGTGACTAACATTTATACAGTCAGTAAATGTGGTGTCCCTCACACCTTATTATATTGAGCTGTATGTTAGTCGTTTAAATCAGCTTCCACTGCAGTGGAGTTTTGTGAACAGGGTGTTCTATGCCTGCAGAGTGGGAAGCTGATTTGCAATTAAGCCAGGCAGTGTTTGCTGTTTGTACACCTTTGAGTGGTCTCTCTGTGTGTTGAGTGTGGACTCACATAATGATTTCTTCTTTCACAGACTCGGTTTGTCGCGGCCACCTGGGGGGTGTCGGCGGGGTCCTTGGGTCCGAACAGTTTTCTGGCTCCAGACCGTTAGCGCTGCTGGGAGCGCAGCGCAATCCACCACGCCAGACCGCGCACTCTTTTGTTGTTTTCGTATCACTTCACTGTTATGTTTATTAAACTCTGTTATCCTTTGTACCGTGCTCTGCTTATTTCATACTGGGTCCTTCAAACGCTGGTCGGTTCTCCGGGCTGCGTCCGACACATAACAGTAAACCTGATAAGTGAATGGTCAGAGACTATAGATGCGAGAGGCAAAATGTCAATATTTGTGACAGCAAACCCACGTGCAAGAACCAGATCCAGGGTATTTCCACTAATGTGTGTCGGGTCCTGAATGCATGGTCCTGAGTGTCGGGTTGTTTCATGCTTTGATTCCCATGAAAGCCCTATATTAATAGTTATTATAATTACTGTATTCTCTGGAGTATAAGTCACAGTTTTTGTTAGTAGTTTGGGAGGTCCTGTGACTTCTACTCATGTGCAACTTGTATACTGAAAAAAAAATCACACGTTTGTTATTCATAGTAATAATTATTACTATTTACTGTATATAGGACTTTCCCAGGAATCAAAACATTAAACAAGATAAACTCTAATTAAAAAGTACACAACAATGCACAAAAATCCCTAATTACAGAGCTGATAATACAGGAAAAAAGGGTGTGACTTATATGCCAGTGTGACATATGGGTTTTTCCTCTTCAAGAGGCATTTTTAAAAGGTGTGACTTACACTCCGGTGTGACTTGTACTCTGGAAAATTATTTTATTATGGTATGGTATTATTATTAATAACACGTGTGATTTTTTTTTTTTTTTTAATGAGTCGCACCAGAGTTTACATTGCAGGACCTCATAAACTACTTTAAAAAAGTGACATAGTTAGGAGAATGTGGTAATTAAAATTGTGGTTCTGATCTTAGGCGATTTAAATGTTTGTACATATATAGAGTAATGGTCAGAAGTTTATAGTAACTCATTATAGAGGAATGTCTTGGCATAACTGGGCTTTCAGCTGTACACAATATAAATTAAGTTAGAATTTTCCTAAATAAACACAGGGTCAAAATTCTACATTCAGAGTCCAAAAATTTCATATACCCACTTACATGATTAATTCCTTGATGTTGTAAGTTTCAAAATGTGTTAATTTGCAGAGTCCTCTTAACGTCCTATTAGTAATTATCACTGACTGCATCTGGTACTTTTTTCTTTATATAAAGAAAGCAAGGTCATCCATTCATTAGAACTTATGCCAAATTCTCGTGCAGATCTCTGCCAGGTCCGCTGTGGCAACCGGATAAAGCCAAAAGGAAAAAAAGAACAAAAACTAGAAACATTCTTCTGAAAGATTGCTTTGTATATTTCATCAAATGTGTAGAAAAAGACTATTTCAGGTGACCATCCTCTAGAGCTGCCCCAGGTTTGAACCTGGATGCTATTGTGCATTGAACAACCTCAAAAAAATAACAACGATCAAAAAGCTGAAATTAAAATCTATTCTAGTCACTGAACTAACAGGTGATATAGTATATAGTCAGAAAATATCAGTAGTTTTAATAGCTCTCTAATGTTCCATAATTTCATCAGGAGAATATGGTTCTTTATCAAGCAGACCCTGCCTCAAAAGCATGGCAGTCATACCTGGAGTATGTGGATGAAATTGTGATGGAGGGCTTCTTCAGCTACATTACACAATCTCTTCAGTTCTTGGTGGAGAACATGGAGCCAACGCTGTCCCAGGCTCCTCTGTTTGAGTCCCATCTGCTTCTCAGTGGCTCAGAGATTATCTCCCATCCCTCACTGGAAAGGGATGCAGCAGACAGTGTCTATGAGTTGATAGAGGGTCTGGTCGGAGACATATTCAAGACTGCAGGGAATATCAGTAGAGTTGCTACTCATCTGAGCATGGAAAGCTATCAGGTACTTTGCCATATATCTTACTAAATACAATCATGTTTAACCCTCATACAACAGATTATTTTTTTCACATTTCCCCTGTGCAAGAAAACATTTTAGTAATGGCTGTCACTAATTTTGGATTTAAACAGACGTCGTTTGCTGAGCAATTATTTGTTTACTGTTACAGGACGTCATGGATGAAATGGTCGATTTGCTTGACCTGAGGCAAAACATCATGGAGCGAGTGGACAGTGTTCTCAAGAAAGCAGTCAATTACCAGGCAAATTTTAACGGCTACAGTCATCTGTGGCTGAATGACCGTGTTGAGTTTCTCCACCAGTTTCTATCATATGGACATGAGCTAACAGCAGAAGAAGTTGAAGCTCATAAAGCAGACGTACTTCCCAAGAATTTTCCAACAATTAACAAATTCCGTGAACAGGTGATGAACTTTCTTTTTTTTTAGCAGTTATGGATCTGATCTCATGATCCTCAGGCTGCTTACAGAAAAATTGAAGCATTGTGTTCCTCCAAATACGAGTACTTCATCCCATATTGTACTGCTGTACTGGCTACTTTGAATGATTGTATAAGTCTGATACTCTTGCAACAATGATGGACACCATGGGGGCCATGATTGTTGTAGCTGACCTCATAGGCAGCTATGAACTTTTGAATCTCAGTAAGATTGCGGGGGGGGGGAGACTGCTGATGCCATGTAAAGCTGCGGGGGGGGGGGGGGGGGGGAGAGACTGCTGATGCCATGTAAAGCTGCAGAGATCTCTGGTTTTGGTGCTGAAGTTTTTCAGATTGGTGAAGATGCTGTTCTCATGATGTTGTAAGCAATCTGTGAGACACAGTTATTATCCAATCTGACTGGAACTAAGGCCTTGTTGTCCCTCCCTGGAATAGAAAGGGTACTTAGCTGGATTGCAAAAACTACAGAGGCATTACACTGCTCTCTGTGCCAGGTAAGGCACTTGAAAGGGTCAAACTCAATGGAAGTCATTGTCCTCTGCTTTCTGCTCAGCAACAGGAGTAGTCTGGTTTCATTCCCATGAAGTTAACTGTAGGCCATACCCTAGCTCTGTTTCTGTGTAGGCTCTCAGTTGTCCAGGTGCTTTCCATAGTAGAGAAGCTTGAATCTTCGACTGGACTGGGTTGCTTGACGCGAGGATGTTTTGCTTCAAATCGCAGACGCTTCCTCAGCTAAAATTCTTGCTCTGGTGGTCTGACTTCTGTCTTGACTCTTGTAGAGAAGAATAATCAAGAAGTCACAAAAGTTGGAGTTTTAAACCTAACCAGACCCCTCCTACCGAGAGGCAGACTGCTATAGGCTAGTGACTAAACAATAGCTCTAATTAGCACCTACTGTGCTCTAGTTAGCACCCTCCTAATGACAGGGCAGCTGTCCCTCTCCTGATGGCTCCCTTGATGACTGCTGATGACGTGAATGACTCATTACCATGAACAAAAGACTGAAACTGCTTTGACTTGAGTACCCCATTGTAAACGGGATAAAGCGTGTCTCAGACCCCCTCCCCGGTTAAGGCTGGGTTTCAAACGTTTCACAAAGAATGCCTTCTTGACCCCTCTCTCAAACCATTTCTTTTCTCTGGCTAATATTTTAACTTCCTTGTCCTCAAACGTGCGGTTAGTGTCTTTATGGTGGAGATGAACTGCAGACTGAGGTCCACTGGCGCCCTCTCTGCGTTGCTGGTATAGCCTTTTGTGTAAAGGTTAAAATGCAGATGTGTGTCCTTTATTTTAATGTGTGAATAGTGAGAAGGGTGTAGGAGTTTATAAGCGTTTACTTATTCCTATTCTTTTTTTGAGCATTGTTTCTTTAACATCTTTTTCTTGTTTTGTTATTATTATTATTATTATTATCATTATCATCCTTGGTTCAAAATAAATTCATTCATTCATTCGGCATCAACAGGGCTTCTTTGAAGGTTATGATTATTTTGCGAAGTGTCAGCATGTGTATGTTGGAGTGGTAGTACTCCGCTACAGCACTCTCCAACGTGTCATTCTCCCCTGACCACCTAATCTCCTTCATATTCCACCAGGTGCACACAGCCCTGCTGCTCCCCAATCTGCCAGTCCTCCTGCAAATCCAGGGAGGAAGAAAACTAGTGTAAAAAATGATAGTTTTTATAAATTTTTCCACAGGTGTATACTTTTATTTATTTTCATTTTCAGTTCAGAGTCTCTGTAGTTTCATGTAGTAATGCACATTCCTGTGTTCACAAGCAAAGTGCATGCACACTGTAAGCCAGCAACTCTCTGGTTGACTTTATACCAGGCTTTTGATGGTCTATGGTGCAATTTGTTTCTGCTGTTTTAAGGTGGAGACCCAGTTGAGATGTACAGTACTACTTGTATTGTGTAGGTACATAAATGATTTCCCTGAGTATGATCTAGTGGTGAGGAAAGCAACTGGGAAAGGTGAAGGGGTTGCACATGTTTCACCTGGCTGCAGTCAACAGATTTCTTTTGACGAGGTGGGATGGACAAGTGGTCTGGCTAGGTGCTTGCCAATCAGCATTGTTTCTTCAGGGACTTAAAATGAATTATATATGTTGTGTACATGACTTCTGTTTCTAACTTTGCTAATTCTGTGGTTTTAATTTTACAGATAGACTGTTACGAGGACATGTTCGATAAAATTTCCAAGCTGGAAAACGTCAGGGTGTTTGATGGATGGTTTCGGGTGGATCTCAAGTTCTTCAAAGCCAGTCTTCTTAATGCTGTAAAAAAATGGAGTTGGCTCTTCAAAGAACATCTTTTGACATATGTGACTAACAGGTAAAATTTATTTCTGCTGGACAGTTAAATGCAAATCAAAACATAATACAGTGGTTTGTTTTTTCCTCACTCTGTATGTTTCATCACTCAGTCTTAATCAGCTGGATGAGTTTGTCCAAGCCGCTGTTGCAGGTCTAAGCCAGCCTATGGCTAAAGATGACCACTGTGGCTTAGTGGAAGTTATGAGCCACCTTCAGTCTGTCAGAGACAGACAACCCCTTACAGATATGAGCTTTCAGGCTCTGAGAGACACTGTTGTACTTCTGGAAAGATATGAAGTGACTATACCAGACCAGATTTATTGTCACATGGAGGTAAGGAAATGGACCATATTTGATTTTGCAATCAGTTTAAAACTTACGACAGCACTTTCTTGACAATTAGACTTGGAATGGGAGTCTTTAATTCAGACTTTCCTAACAGATAACAACTTTCTTCCCATAGAAACTCCCTGAAAAATGGAGTAGTGTTAAAAAACTTGCATTAAAAGTAAGGCATGAGGTGGCACCACTGCAAGCTGCAGAAGTGATGGTTTTGCGAAAACGATGCATGGCATTTGAGGTGAAAAATTGCTTTTGGTTTTTATTCCCACAGAAATTAGACAAGCCACTGTACTGAACCTATTACAGTCAACTTGCTTTGCATTTTTTTCCTCTGTTAAGGTGAAACAAAGTAAATTCAGGCAGACATTCAAAGCAGAGGCTCCCTTCAGTTACAAAGTAATACATCCCTATGTCAATTTGGATAAAGTAAGAACAGAACCATTAAATGTACATGGAATGAAACTGAGAAAAATGTACGCTGTAACAATTTCCATATGCTGCGTTCTAGTCTGAAAAAACAATCCAACACATGGAGAAAGAGGTAGAGGATCTACGGCAAGCCACAAATCTCTTTGATCTTACTAGTCCTGAGTACAGAGACATCAAATTCTGTCGACAAGAGATCACTGTCCTCAAAGAACTTTGGGACATTGTTGTGTTTGTGCGTGTAAGTATCTTAAAGGTAAATCCATTTCTGTGTACATTAAGTATGCAGGAAATAGTGTTTCTGCCCCCGGGAACATGACACCTGATGCTGCATTTTGTAATTGTTTTATGGTGTATATTCTAAAACCACAACTAATGAATAAATCAAAGGCCTCCATGCCAAAATTCAATTATGTACTCATGCATCAGTTTGCTTGGCACTGAAAGCCATTTGTTAGTGCAGCTTCAGTTCTGTTTCTCTTCTGTTTTTCTTGTAGAAGCCAAAATGATTTGAGTCCCATTTATTTGATTCATTTACTTTTTGAAGAAAAATAACCCCAAATCTGAATTTTTTTTTGGACAATATGGAAAATGGAAACAAAAACCTGCAGTTCTCAAAAGCTGAGTGACCATGCTAGAAGAACATAACTGAGGGAAGCCACCAAGATATCAGTGGCAGCTCTGAAAGAATCACAGGCTTTGTAGATGTGAGTGGAGAAAGTGGGAATTGTGTCCAACATTTGCCTGTTGTGTCTCTGTTCACAGCTTCATGTTTGAGTGGAAGTAGAGAAGGACTGCAAAACAGGAATACAGATTCTAGGCTTGGGTTTCCCATGTGCCTTTTGACAAATTGCAGCTGAAATTTTGCATGGTATTTTAGGAAATCACTTCATCATGAAGCTGTATTCAACAGACAAATGTTGCGCTATGCACAGTTTCTCCAAGCACAACCATAGAAGCCTATAACTCAGTTATATTAAAAGTTATTTTCTTACAATAGATGCTAATGATGACATGCTGAAGACAGTGTTGCCATTGTCCCATTGACCCCTCTGCCTGTGTCTTCATCTGTGCAGAGCAGTGTGCAAACATGGGCAGTGGCCAAATGGAGGCAGGTAAATGTGGACCAGATGGATGCTGAGTTGAGGGTGTTTATCAAAGTGAGGTTACCTACAGCACTGTATCACACCACTGCATCTACTGCTATCTTGCATCATTGCTGTTTTTAACAAACTATATTCACCTTCCTTCTGTCTGTGCAGGATATGCACAAGCTTGACAAAGATGCTCAGCTGTGGGATGTGTATTCTGAGCTTGACCTTTACATTAAGAACCTGTTGACATCACTACAAGCTGTGAGCCAGCTACAGAACCGAGCAGTACGAGAGCACCATTGGATGCAACTAATTACAACCATTCAGGTGCACAAGGGGGAAAAAACCTGATTGTAAAGCACCTCTTAATTTCAAAAAGGCTATTAAATTATGACAATTCTTATGCAGGTGGACTTCATGGTGACCGACACTACCACCTTGGGAGAGCTCTTGTCACTGCAGCTTCATTTGTTTGAAGAGGACGTTTGCAACATTGTGGATAAGGCAGTCAAAGAAATGGCCATAGAGAAGGTTCCTCCACAATTATTAATTAAGCAAGTTCAAAAACCACATCAACATCAAGACTAGTGTTAGTTTAACATTTACTACAGAGCATTTCTTCTAAAAAAAGATGTTTCTAGTTCACACAAAATTAGCTATTTGGATGTAACATTCTTAATGTACTTATTAGTTTGTGTACCAACTCAAAGAACTTTCTTTGTTGTATGGAACGTAGAGCAGCGCATGTGATTCCCAAGAGTTTTCTTTGTCATTAGTGACACATCAAGTGTTTTTTGCCTGCGTAAAGGCAGAGGAGATTGAGGAATTGTGTGTGTGTGTGTGTGTGTGTGTGTGTGTGTGTGTGTGTGTGTGTGTGTGTGTGTGTGTGTGTGTGTGTGTGTGTGTGTGTGTGTGTGTGTGTGTGTGTGTACTCGCATGCATATGTTTTGTGTGTATGTGTGTGGTTGATATGTATGCAGTAGTTTGACACAGGCTTTGTGTCAAGGTAAAGCTTTTTACACAAGGTCATTTCATGAAGACCTCAGATGAGTTTGACTTTGGCCACGTTTTGAAATTGTGGTCACTAGGGGGCCATGATTATGAAATCTCATATATGTGCTATCTTGTGTGTCAAGGTGAAACGTAGCACAAAATATCAACTTAGACCTCAGACAATTTTTACGTGGGGCCTGCATTTTGATTCTTATTCCTGCCACCAGGGGGTCAAGTCTCTGAACTTTGTGTGAGTGATGATACCACAAGGACTATATAGGTACTTGCAACTATAGGTTCTATTTCATTCCTCCTGACCGCCAGAGGGCGGTGCTTTAGCACTTGGATAACTACATGTGCGCAAGCACAGAGGTCGAGAATATATACCAACAAAGTCACGCCATTGGATGAGACCTGGGTGACGTCATTGGTTGTCTTTATATGCCAGACACACCCAGCCCTCGCTTCTTATCTACATTCTTGCATTCTGAAGAGGTGAGAACGCATTTAGCTACTATTGCCGCTCTCGCTTGTAGCCTCGCAACCCACCTTTGGTTGGAGCTACGTACACTATACACGTCCTCCAGAGGTTGCGAGACACGGCTTCACCATTTTGTATTCTTGATTGACGCCTGTCGTGAGTACACCTTCCTCACTGGGTGCACACCTTCGCCGCTGCCCTGCTGGGTATTTTCCTCTGTGCACAGTTGAAGTAATTAGCTGCTAGCCGCTAACCCTTAGCTGTGTTGTTTCGACGAAAGCTGGCTACTTGTTTAGTTGTGTCGCTAACCCCATTAACTACGTGGTAGTGTGTGTATCAGAACCAGTATACTGTACTGGTTTGGGCTTGCCGTGAGTGTTTTCCACTCCTTGAAGTACTTTCGTCTGCGCTGCCGCCATTTTGCAAAGTTCAGCAGCTCCGCTAGCAGCTACTGTTGTTGTCGTTGCTGTAAGTGACTTAGCACTTGGGCTGTGAGTATTTCGGCTGTGTGCATCATGTTATTACTGTGGCTGTGAGTACTTCACGCTCTGTGCCTTGCATTCGCTTTTACGTTGTAAGTGCTTCACGCGCCGTGCCTAGTATTAGCTTTTACGCTGTGAGTGCTTCACGCTCCGTGCCTCGTGTTCAGTCTGTGGCTGTGAGTGCTTCACGCTCTGTGCCTCGTGTCAAGTCTGTGGCTGTGAGTGATTCACGCTCCGTGCCTCATGTTCAGTCTGTGGCTGTGAGTGCTTCACGCTCTGTGCCTCGTGTCAAGTCTGTGGCTGTGAGTGCTTCACGCTCCGTGCCTCGTGTCAAGTCTGTGGCCGTGAGTGCTTCACGCTCCATGCCTTGTGTCAAGTCTGTGGCTGTGAGTGCTTCACGCTCCATGCCTCATGTTAAGGTTGTGACTGTGAGCGATTTACGCTCCATGCCTCCTGTTACGGCTGTGATTGTGGGTCATTCATGCTCCATGCCTTGTGTTAGCATTATGCTTCGAGTGATTCACGCATCGTGTCTTGTTACAGCTGTGGTTGTGAGCGATTCACGCTCTGTACTAGTATTACGCTAGGCAACTCACTGTCCCATTTAGCCCTTGCCCTCTCAAAGTCTTTGAGGGAGGCAGAGGTTGATGATGCTACTCAAAGTCTTAGTGATGCCTCACTCCAAACTTTTGCTTATATGTCCAGAGAGCTTGGCAGACTGATGTCAACCCTTACCATCACTAGACGTCAGGTGTGGCTTGCGCAGTCCCCCCTGTCTGAATCCTGCAGAGGTACACTCCGTTCACTGCCGGTTCTTCCAGGCCAAACATTTGGACCTGCGGCCCAACAAACTTTGGAGCGTGCTGTTGAGGGTAGTAAACCTCGGCGACAGTTGACCTACACCGGTCTTCCAGGCCTCAGCCAACCAGATGTGCTACAGCTTTTCACTCTACATCCAGGCTCCTGCCTACCTCCAGAGCCGCACGTGCCTTCGCAGTTGAGGGCCAGCTCTCCCAGCGGCCTGCC
Organism: Thalassophryne amazonica; assembly: GCF_902500255.1. Classification (NCBI taxonomy): domain Eukaryota; kingdom Metazoa; phylum Chordata; class Actinopteri; order Batrachoidiformes; family Batrachoididae; genus Thalassophryne; species Thalassophryne amazonica. Next base: position 90,338,493 of record NC_047109.1, read on the forward strand.
TTTCGGGAGCCTATGGGCAGACCCCCGAGAACTGAATGGTTTCACAGAGCTTCCCGTAATCGCACCCAGAGGTCCTCAGGGATGCAAGGCAGAAGTGGTTGGGTCTGACTGCCAATGTTTGCCACCAGCCGTTTTTCACTAAATCATCTCAGCCACCGGAAGGCTCAAGTTCTTTTCACTAAATCATCTCAGCCACTGGGAGGCTCAAGTTAAAGACCCATGGGTCATTTCAACCTTGTTCGAGGGTTACAGAATTCAGTTCAGATGTTGTCCTCCAAAGTTCAATGGAGTGAGAATGACTGTTGTTTCCGACCTGGTGCAGTCTGCCGCCCTACAATGGGAGATTTTGGAACTCCTGGAGAAGGAGAGCCATAGAGCCAGTTCACAGTTCAGACCAGTTCAGGGGGTTCTATTCAGTTTACTTCCTTGTTCCGAACAAGGATGGCGGCTTTCATCCTATCCTCGATCTCCGACGTCTGAATTATTATCTCAAGGTGCTGCAGTTTCACATGCTCCGCACAGTAGACGTCCTTCAAGCTATCACACCAGGAGACTGGTTCACAAGTGTTGACTTAAAGGACGCCTATTTCCATGTGCCAGTGGCACCTCGTCACAGGCAGTTTCTCCGCTTTGCTATTGAGGGTCAGGCATACCAGTTCAGGGTGCTTTCTTTTGGCCTCTCTCTCACCCTTCGTACATTTACCAGATGTATGGCTGCAGCACTAGCCCCACTGCAAGCTCTTGGATTAAGAATCCTACCCTACTTAGATGATTGGCTTTTCTGCGCTCTGACTCAGAAGCAGGTGCATGACTCAGCTCTTCTACTGAACCATGTCACTCAGGACTCACAGTGAATTTTGCATTGCCGTCAACTCCCTAACTATGACTGCATCGCCATCCCCGCAGAGAGTGGACATTGTAATTCGTCTTGTCTCACACATTCAACGGGCTGTGACACTGCCTTTTGGTTTGCTGCTCCGGTTGATGGGCAAACTGACTGCAATGTCGCTAGTGGTACCTTTGGGACTTCTGTTCTTGCATCCTCTACAGATTTGGATCAGTAACCTGGGCCTCAACTCAAACATGCATCAGCACAGGCTTGTATGACTCTCCAACCAGTGCCTTCTGCACCTCAGACCATGGGGGAATGTGGACTTCATCTGCAAGGGTGTCCCTCTAGGCTCCATCCCTTCTCGTTGAGATGTGGTTGTTACAGATGCATCACTCAAAGGTTGGGGGGCCATGTGGAATCACAGGATGGTGAGGGGTGTCTGGAGTCCTCAGGAGAGACTTCAAAACATAAACGTGCTGGAGCTTTGCACTGTGCGACTGGCTCTCAAGCATTTCCTTCCGGCCCTGAGAGGAAGACATGTTTTTGTCCGGTCGGACAACACATCTACCATCTATCACATAAACCATCAAGGTGGGCACCAGGTCCAATCACTCATTGGCAGAAGCTCGGAGGCTTCTCCTATGGGCGTTGCCTTGCCTTCAAAGTGTCAGGGCAGTTCATCTGCCTGGCGTACAGAACAGCACTGTGGATTTACTCTCCAAACAGAAACCACCACCGGGAGAGTGGAGACTGAACCCGATTGTGGTCCAGATAGTCTGGCAGAAGTATGGAGTAGCGGAAGTGGACCTCTTCGCTTCAAGCACCTCGACACAGTGGTACTCCCTCTTGGAACCAGACAGCCCGCTGGGGCAGGATGCATTGGCTCACTCGTGGCCAGACTGCCTCCTTTATGCCTTCCCCCCTCTCCCACTGCTAATGTTGACACTGCACAGGATAGACCAGAGCAGCCTCAGGGTGTTGCTGGTTGCTCCGTTATGGCCGGGGAGGATTTGGTTTCCCATGATTTACTAACTCATCGAGGGGGAACCTTGGGCTCTCCCGGAGAGGAAGGATTTGTTGTCACAGCTACAGGGGAGGATTTGGCACCCTCACCCAGAACGCCTTTGACTGTATGTGTGGCCGTTGAAGGGCCGGACTCCTTGTTAAGCTTTTGTGACCAGGCTGTTGTTCAGACTATCCTTAACTCACGTGCTGCTTCCACCAGGGCTTTGTATGACACAGATGTAAGCTGTTTGCGCTGTGGTGTAAGAACCAAAAGTTAGACCCGGAGCATTGCCCTGTGCCTATTCTACTCAAATATTTACAAGAACTGTTGTAGAAAGGACTTTCTGTCGCTACCTTGAAGGTTTATGTTGCTGCAATTTCTGCCTGGCCCGTCTACGTTGATGGCCGGTCAGTGGGTTCACATCTCTTAGTGTATCGTTTTTTGAAAGGTGCTCTACGTTTGCGGCCTCCAAGGCTTGCACATGTACCTTCATGGGACCTTCCACTAGTCTTGGAGGGTTTAAGCTTATCCCCTTTCAAACCAGTTGAAAGTGCTGACCTTAAATGGGTGTCAGTGAAGACTGCCTTTCTACTTGCACTATCTTCGGCTAAGCGGGTGGGAGAGCTCCATGCCCTATCAGTCGCTGAGGACTGTTTGCGATGGAATTCTGACGGATCTGGGGTTATGCTGTGGCCTAATCTGTCTTTCTTACCCAAGAGAATTTCAACTTTTCATGTTAACCAGCCAGTTTCCTTGGCTGTGTATGCCCCGCATTCTGATCCAGGATTATCTGTCTCAGGTTCCCTGTGTCCTGGCCAAATGTTGAAGCGGTACATTAGTGCAACTGCTGGGATCCGGAAAACAGATGCCCTGTTTGTGTGTTACGGTGATCACAAAAAAGGCTGTGTTGTCTCAATGCAGCGACGTTTACATTGGGTCGTGGATACCATTTTACAAGTATACAAGTCCAGAGGTCTTCAGCCTCCTGAGGTTACATGCCATTCCACCAGAGGGTGTCCACCTCCTGGGCTGCACTGAGAGGTGTCCCTTTGAGTGATATTTGTGCTGCTGCTACGTGGACTTCGTCCTGTACCTTCGCCCGCTATTACAGACTGAATGTGGCAGCTCCTCTTGCGGTGACTTCGGCGGTGTTGTCTGCCTCCATTCCCCACTGCTGATGCGAGGTGAGTGTGACTCTTCGTGACCTTGTTAGTATTAAGTCATCCAGGTGCTAAACCACCGCCCTCTGGCGGTCAGGAGGAATGAAATAAAATGAGAGTTACAAATGTAACTACGGTTCTATGAATTCCAGATGACCGCCAGAGTTGCTTGTCACTCAGAGTCTTGCGAGTTCATTCCGAAAAGAAGCGAGCGCTGGGTGCGTCTGGCATATAAAGACAACCAGTGACTTCACCCAGGTCGCATCCAGTGGCGTGACTTTGTTGGTATATATTCTCAACCTCTCTGTGCTTGCACACATGTAGTAATCCAGGTGCTAAAACACCGCCCTCTGGCGGTCATCCGGAATTCATAGAACCGTAGTTACATTCGTAACTCTCATTATACGAGGTCTATTAGAAAAGAATCCGACCTTATTATTTTTTTCAAAAACCATATGGATTTGAATCACGTGTGATTACATCAGACATGCTTGAACCCTCATGGGCATGCGAGAGTTTTTTCACGCCTGTCGGTTACGTCATTCGCCTGTGGGCAGTCTTTGAGTGAGGAGTGGCCCACCCTCTCGTTGATTTTTTCGTTGTTTAGGAATGGCTCAGAGACTGCTGCTTTGTTTGATCAAAATTTTTTCAAAATTGTAAGGCACAACTGAGTGGACACCATTCGATAAATTCAGCTGGTTTTCTGTAAAAATTTTAACGGCTGATGAGAGATTTTGGTCTGTAAGTGTCGCTTTAAGGACGGCTCACGGTGCCTGACGGCAATCTGCGCTCCGAGGCGGCGTTGTCTCGCTGTTTCAAGCTGAAAACTTCCACATTTCAGGCTCTGTTCACCCAGGTCGTCGTCAGAGAACAGAGAAGTTTCAGAAGAAGTCGGCATGAGGAGTTTATGCGACATTCCACTGTTAAAGGAGATTTTGTAATGAAAGAACGTGCGGGCAGATTCGCATGTCGGGCCGGACCTGACCGTGGGGGGTCGCGACAGGAAAAACACCTCCATTGGAAACCTTAACGGACAAGTTGGAACATGCCCAGCTGTTAAACAATTTCTCAGATACTCACTTGTTGAAAGCCATCAAAAGCCGCCTGAATTTTACAAATGGTTTTCAACACAGAGGTGTTTTTCCTGTCGCGGCGCAGACGGATTTGCGGTGTCATCACAGAACCGACTCGGCGAATTTGCCCGCACGTTCTTTCATTACAAAATCTTTAACAGTGGAATGTCCGCATAAACTCCTCATGCCGACTTCTTCTGAAACTTCTCTGTTCTCTGACGACGACCTGGGTGAACAGAGCCTTAAATTAGGATGTTTTCAGCTCGAAACAGCCAGACGGACACCACCTCCAACCACGCCGCGCCGATCTGCTTTGTGAGCTGTCCTTAAAGTGAAAGAAACTCCACAATCTCTCATCAGCCGTTAAACTTTTCACCGAGAACCAGCTGAATTTCTCGAATAGTGTCCACTCGGATATCCTTCACAGGTCCTGAAAATTTTGATAAAGCAACGCGCGCCGTCTCCAGCAGCGTCTCAGACAAAGGATTCAGGCGAGAGGGCTGGACCAGTGCTCACTCAAAGTCTGCCCACAGGCGGATGACGTCACCAACACGCGTGAAAAAACTCACGCATACGCACGAGGGTTCAAGCATGTCTGGTGTAATCGCACGTGATTCAAATCCATATAGTTTTTTTTTTTTTTTATAAAACTGCCGGTTAGTTTTCTAATAAACCTCGTACTTTCTCAGGACCTTAGCCAAGTTTATGTTGGGCTTTGTGACACAGGTTAGAGTCAGCATTGGCCTTGATGAGGATAAATCACACATAATTTAAGTATTTTTAAAAGTACTTTGGGATGATGATAGTTTTTGTGATAACATCAAGAAAATGACTGACTGTTCTTCTTTCCCCTGACATTAAGATATTTTTAGTATTCTTTAAAACTTCATAAGAATTACGGTGCATCCAGAAAGTATTCACAGCGCTTCACATTACAGCCTTATACAAAATTGGAGTAAATTAATTCTACTCGCAACACCCCATAATGGCAACACAAAAAGGTTTTTTTTTTTTTTTTTTTTGCTAATTTATTAAAAATTAAAAATTAAAAAGACTAAGGAATAGCACGTATAGTAGTGTAATAATAGTTGTGCTATGTGACTAAAAAGATTAATCCAGGTTTTGAGTATATTTCTTATTGTTACATGGGAAACAAGGTACCAGTAGATTCTCACAAATCCAACAAGACCAAACATTCATGATATGCACACTCTTAAGGCTATGAAATTGGGCTATTAGTAAAAAACAGTAGAAAAGGGGGTGTTCACAATAATAGCAGCATCTGCTGTTGACACTACAAACTCAAAACTATTATGTTCAAACTGCTTTTTTAGCAAACCTGTGAATCACTAAACTAGTATTTAGTTGTATAACCACAGTTTTTCATGATTTCTTCACATCTGCGAGGCATTAATTTTGTTGGTTTGGAACCAAGATTTTGCTCATTTACTAGTGTGCTTGGGGTCATTGTCTTGTTGAAACACCCATTTCAAGGGCATGTCCTCTTCAGCATAAGGCAACATGACCTCTTCAAGTATTTTGACATATCCAAACTGATCCATGATACCTGGTATGCGATATATAGGCCCAACACCATAGTAGGAGAAACATGCCCATATCATGATGCTTGCACCACCATGCTTCACTGTCTTCACTGTGAGCTGTGACTTGAATTCAGAGTTTGGGGGTCGTCTCACAAACTGTCTGCGGCCCTTGGACCCAAAAAGAACAATTTTACTCTCATCAGTCCACAAAATATTCCTCCATTTCTCTTTAGGCCAGTTGATGTGTTCGTTGGCAAATTGTAACCTCTTCTGCACGTCTTTTATTTAACAGAGGGACTTTGCGGGGGATTCTTGCAAATACATTAGCTTCACACAGGCGTCTTCTAACTCTCACAGCACTTACAAGTAACTCCAGACTATCTTTGATCATCCTGGAGCTGATCAATGGGTGAGCCTTTGCCATTCTGGTTATTCTTCTATCCATTTTGATGATTGTTTTCCATTTTCTTCCATGCTTCTCTGTTTTTTTTTTTGTCCATTTTAAAGCATTGGAGATCATTGTCGATGAACAGCCTATAATTTTTTTGCACCTGCGTATAAGTTTTCCCATCTCCAATCAACTTTTTAATCAAACTACGCTCTTCTTCTGAACAATGTCTTGAACGTCCCATTTTCCTCAGGGTTTCAAAGAGAAAAGCCTGTTCAACAGGTGCTGGCTTCATCCTTACATAGGGGACACCTGATTCACACCTGTTTGTTCAACAAAATTGACTCTGACTGAATGCCACACTACTATTATTGTGAATACCCCCTTTTCTACTTTTTTTTTACTAATAGCCCAATTTTATAGCCTTAAGAGTGTGTATATTATGAATGCTTGGTCTTGTTGGATTTGTGAGAATCTACTGAATCTACTGGTACCTTGTTTCCCATGTAACAATAGGAAATATACTCAAAACCTGGATTAATCTTTTTAGTCACATAGCACTATTATTATTCTGAACACTACTATATAAACATTGTCTTTAATAGCATCCTAAGATCCTTAGACATTCTCAAATCATAGCTTGAATTTAAAAAAAATTATGATCAACAAGCAGAAGGAAGGATGGAAGGATAAGTATTCACAGCCTTTACTCATTACTTTGTTGATGCACTTTTTCAAGCAGTTACAGCCTCAAGTCTTCTTGAATATAATGTCACATATCTTTGGGCAATTTTGCCCATTCCTTTTTGCAGCACCTCTCAAGCTCCATTAAGTTGGATGGGAAGTGTTGGTGCACAGCCATTTTCAGATCTCTCCAGAGATGTTAATTCAGATTCAGGTCTGGGCTCTGACTGGGCCATTCAAGGACATTCACAGAGATGTCCTGAATCCACTCCTTTGATATCTTGGCTGTGTACTTAGGGTCAATGTCTTGCTGAAAGATGAACTGTCCCCTAGTCTGAAGTCAAGAGCGCTCTGCCTTCGCAGTTGAGGGCCAGCTCTCCCAGCGGCCTGCCTTTCGGGAGCCTATGGGCAGACCCCCGAGAACTGAATGGTTTCACAGAGCTTCCCGTAATCGCACCCAGAGGTCCTCAGGGATGCAAGGCAGAAGTGGTTGGGTCTGACTGCCAATGTTTGCCACCAGCCGTTTTTCACTAAATCATCTCAGCCACCGGAAGGCTCAAGTTCTTTTCACTAAATCATCTCAGCCACTGGGAGGCTCAAGTTAAAGACCCATGGGTCATTTCAACCTTGTTCGAGGGTTACAGAATTCAGTTCAGATGTTGTCCTCCAAAGTTCAATGGAGTGAGAATGACTGTTGTTTCCGACCTGGTGCAGTCTGCCGCCCTACAATGGGAGATTTTGGAACTCCTGGAGAAGGAGAGCCATAGAGCCAGTTCACAGTTCAGACCAGTTCAGGGGGTTCTATTCAGTTTACTTCCTTGTTCCGAACAAGGATGGCGGCTTTCATCCTATCCTCGATCTCCGACGTCTGAATTATTATCTCAAGGTGCTGCAGTTTCACATGCTCCGCACAGTAGACGTCCTTCAAGCTATCACACCAGGAGACTGGTTCACAAGTGTTGACTTAAAGGACGCCTATTTCCATGTGCCAGTGGCACCTCGTCACAGGCAGTTTCTCCGCTTTGCTATTGAGGGTCAGGCATACCAGTTCAGGGTGCTTTCTTTTGGCCTCTCTCTCACCCTTCGTACATTTACCAGATGTATGGCTGCAGCACTAGCCCCACTGCAAGCTCTTGGATTAAGAATCCTACCCTACTTAGATGATTGGCTTTTCTGCGCTCTGACTCAGAAGCAGGTGCATGACTCAGCTCTTCTACTGAACCATGTCACTCAGGACTCACAGTGAATTTTGCATTGCCGTCAACTCCCTAACTATGACTGCATCGCCATCCCCGCAGAGAGTGGACATTGTAATTCGTCTTGTCTCACACATTCAACGGGCTGTGACACTGCCTTTTGGTTTGCTGCTCCGGTTGATGGGCAAACTGACTGCAATGTCGCTAGTGGTACCTTTGGGACTTCTGTTCTTGCATCCTCTACAGATTTGGATCAGTAACCTGGGCCTCAACTCAAACATGCATCAGCACAGGCTTGTATGACTCTCCAACCAGTGCCTTCTGCACCTCAGACCATGGGGGAATGTGGACTTCATCTGCAAGGGTGTCCCTCTAGGCTCCATCCCTTCTCGTTGAGATGTGGTTGTTACAGATGCATCACTCAAAGGTTGGGGGGCCATGTGGAATCACAGGATGGTGAGGGGTGTCTGGAGTCCTCAGGAGAGACTTCAAAACATAAACGTGCTGGAGCTTTGCACTGTGCGACTGGCTCTCAAGCATTTCCTTCCGGCCCTGAGAGGAAGACATGTTTTTGTCCGGTCGGACAACACATCTACCATCTATCACATAAACCATCAAGGTGGGCACCAGGTCCAATCACTCATTGGCAGAAGCTCGGAGGCTTCTCCTATGGGCGTTGCCTTGCCTTCAAAGTGTCAGGGCAGTTCATCTGCCTGGCGTACAGAACAGCACTGTGGATTTACTCTCCAAACAGAAACCACCACCGGGAGAGTGGAGACTGAACCCGATTGTGGTCCAGATAGTCTGGCAGAAGTATGGAGTAGCGGAAGTGGACCTCTTCGCTTCAAGCACCTCGACACAGTGGTACTCCCTCTTGGAACCAGACAGCCCGCTGGGGCAGGATGCATTGGCTCACTCGTGGCCAGACTGCCTCCTTTATGCCTTCCCCCCTCTCCCACTGCTAATGTTGACACTGCACAGGATAGACCAGAGCAGCCTCAGGGTGTTGCTGGTTGCTCCGTTATGGCCGGGGAGGATTTGGTTTCCCATGATTTACTAACTCATCGAGGGGGAACCTTGGGCTCTCCCGGAGAGGAAGGATTTGTTGTCACAGCTACAGGGGAGGATTTGGCACCCTCACCCAGAACGCCTTTGACTGTATGTGTGGCCGTTGAAGGGCCGGACTCCTTGTTAAGCTTTGTGACCAGGCTGTTGTTCAGACTATCCTTAACTCACGTGCTGCTTCCACCAGGGCTTTGTATGACACAGATGTAAGCTGTTTGCGCTGTGGTGTAAGAACCAAAAGTTAGACCCGGAGCATTGCCCTGTGCCTATTCTACTCAAATATTTACAAGAACTGTTGTAGAAAGGACTTTCTGTCGCTACCTTGAAGGTTTATGTTGCTGCAATTTCTGCCTGGCCCGTCTACGTTGATGGCCGGTCAGTGGGTTCACATCTCTTAGTGTATCGTTTTTTGAAAGGTGCTCTACGTTTGCGGCCTCCAAGGCTTGCACATGTACCTTCATGGGACCTTCCACTAGTCTTGGAGGGTTTAAGCTTATCCCCTTTCAAACCAGTTGAAAGTGCTGACCTTAAATGGGTGTCAGTGAAGACTGCCTTTCTACTTGCACTATCTTCGGCTAAGCGGGTGGGAGAGCTCCATGCCCTATCAGTCGCTGAGGACTGTTTGCGATGGAATTCTGACGGATCTGGGGTTATGCTGTGGCCTAATCTGTCTTTCTTACCCAAGAGAATTTCAACTTTTCATGTTAACCAGCCAGTTTCCTTGGCTGTGTATGCCCCGCATTCTGATCCAGGATTATCTGTCTCAGGTTCCCTGTGTCCTGGCCAAATGTTGAAGCGGTACATTAGTGCAACTGCTGGGATCCGGAAAACAGATGCCCTGTTTGTGTGTTACGGTGATCACAAAAAAGGCTGTGTTGTCTCAATGCAGCGACGTTTACATTGGGTCGTGGATACCATTTTACAAGTATACAAGTCCAGAGGTCTTCAGCCTCCTGAGGTTACATGCCATTCCACCAGAGGGTGTCCACCTCCTGGGCTGCACTGAGAGGTGTCCCTTTGAGTGATATTTGTGCTGCTGCTACGTGGACTTCGTCCTGTACCTTCGCCCGCTATTACAGACTGAATGTGGCAGCTCCTCTTGCGGTGACTTCGGCGGTGTTGTCTGCCTCCATTCCCCACTGCTGATGCGAGGTGAGTGTGACTCTTCGTGACCTTGTTAGTATTAAGTCATCCAGGTGCTAAACCACCGCCCTCTGGCGGTCAGGAGGAATGAAATAAAATGAGAGTTACAAATGTAACTACGGTTCTATGAATTCCAGATGACCGCCAGAGTTGCTTGTCACTCAGAGTCTTGCGAGTTCATTCCGAAAAGAAGCGAGCGCTGGGTGCGTCTGGCATATAAAGACAACCAGTGACTTCACCCAGGTCGCATCCAGTGGCGTGACTTTGTTGGTATATATTCTCAACCTCTCTGTGCTTGCACACATGTAGTAATCCAGGTGCTAAAACACCGCCCTCTGGCGGTCATCCGGAATTCATAGAACCGTAGTTACATTCGTAACTCTCATTATACGAGGTCTATTAGAAAAGAATCCGACCTTATTATTTTTTTCAAAAACCATATGGATTTGAATCACGTGTGATTACATCAGACATGCTTGAACCCTCATGGGCATGCGAGAGTTTTTTCACGCCTGTCGGTTACGTCATTCGCCTGTGGGCAGTCTTTGAGTGAGGAGTGGCCCACCCTCTCGTTGATTTTTTCGTTGTTTAGGAATGGCTCAGAGACTGCTGCTTTGTTTGATCAAAATTTTTTTCAAAATTGTAAGGCACAACTGAGTGGACACCATTCGATAAATTCAGCTGGTTTTCTGTAAAATTTTAACGGCTGATGAGAGATTTTGGTCTGTAAGTGTCGCTTTAAGGACGGCTCACGGTGCCTGACGGCAATCTGCGCTCCGAGGCGGCGTTGTCTCGCTGTTTCAAGCTGAAAACTTCCACATTTCAGGCTCTGTTCACCCAGGTCGTCGTCAGAGAACAGAGAAGTTTCAGAAGAAGTCGGCATGAGGAGTTTATGCGACATTCCACTGTTAAAGGAGATTTTGTAATGAAAGAACGTGCGGGCAGATTCGCATGTCGGGCCGGACCTGACCGTGGGGGGTCGCGACAGGAAAAACACCTCCATTGGAAACCTTAACGGACAAGTTGGAACATGCCCAGCTGTTAAACAATTTCTCAGATACTCACTTGTTGAAAGCCATCAAAAGCCGCCTGAATTTTACAAATGGTTTTCAACACAGAGGTGTTTTTCCTGTCGCGGCGCAGACGGATTTGCGGTGTCATCACAGAACCGACTCGGCGAATTTGCCCGCACGTTCTTTCATTACAAAATCTTTAACAGTGGAATGTCCGCATAAACTCCTCATGCCGACTTCTTCTGAAACTTCTCTGTTCTCTGACGACGACCTGGGTGAACAGAGCCTTAAATTAGGATGTTTTCAGCTCGAAACAGCCAGACGGACACCACCTCCAACCACGCCGCGCCGATCTGCTTTGTGAGCTGTCCTTAAAGTGAAAGAAACTCCACAATCTCTCATCAGCCGTTAAACTTTTCACCGAGAACCAGCTGAATTTCTCGAATAGTGTCCACTCGGATATCCTTCACAGGTCCTGAAAATTTTGATAAAGCAACGCGCGCCGTCTCCAGCAGCGTCTCAGACAAAGGATTTCAGGCGAGAGGGCTGGACCAGTGCTCACTCAAAGTCTGCCCACAGGCGGATGACGTCACCAACACGCGTGAAAAAACTCACGCATACGCACGAGGGTTCAAGCATGTCTGGTGTAATCGCACGTGATTCAAATCCATATAGTTTTTTTTTTTTTTATAAAACTGCCGGTTAGTTTTCTAATAAACCTCGTACTTTCTCAGGACCTTAGCCAAGTTTATGTTGGGCTTTGTGACACAGGTTAGAGTCAGCATTGGCCTTGATGAGGATAAATCACACATAATTTAAGTATTTTTAAAAGTACTTTGGGATGATGATAGTTTTTGTGATAACATCAAGAAAATGACTGACTGTTCTTCTTTCCCCTGACATTAAGATATTTTTAGTATTCTTTAAAACTTCATAAGAATTACGGTGCATCCAGAAAGTATTCACAGCGCTTCACATTACAGCCTTATACAAAATTGGAGTAAATTAATTCTACTCGCAACACCCCATAATGGCAACACAAAAAGGTTTTTTTTTTTTTTTTTTGCTAATTTATTAAAAATTAAAAATTAAAAAGACTAAGGAATAGCACGTATAGTAGTGTAATAATAGTTGTGCTATGTGACTAAAAAGATTAATCCAGGTTTTGAGTATATTTCTTATTGTTACATGGGAAACAAGGTACCAGTAGATTCTCACAAATCCAACAAGACCAAACATTCATGATATGCACACTCTTAAGGCTATGAAATTGGGCTATTAGTAAAAAACAGTAGAAAAGGGGGTGTTCACAATAATAGCAGCATCTGCTGTTGACACTACAAACTCAAAACTATTATGTTCAAACTGCTTTTTTAGCAATCCTGTGAATCACTAAACTAGTATTTAGTTGTATAACCACAGTTTTTCATGATTTCTTCACATCTGCGAGGCATTAATTTTGTTGGTTTGGAACCAAGATTTTGCTCATTTACTAGTGTGCTTGGGGTCATTGTCTTGTTGAAACACCCATTTCAAGGGCATGTCCTCTTCAGCATAAGGCAACATGACCTCTTCAAGTATTTTGACATATCCAAACTGATCCATGATACCTGGTATGCGATATATAGGCCCAACACCATAGTAGGAGAAACATGCCCATATCATGATGCTTGCACCACCATGCTTCACTGTCTTCACTGTGAGCTGTGACTTGAATTCAGAGTTTGGGGGTCGTCTCACAAACTGTCTGCGGCCCTTGGACCCAAAAAGAACAATTTACTCTCATCAGTCCACAAAATATTCCTCCATTTCTCTTTAGGCCAGTTGATGTGTTCGTTGGCAAATTGTAACCTCTTCTGCACGTCTTTTATTTAACAGAGGGACTTTGCGGGGGATTCTTGCAAATACATTAGCTTCACACAGGCGTCTTCTAACTCTCACAGCACTTACAAGTAACTCCAGACTATCTTTGATCATCCTGGAGCTGATCAATGGGTGAGCCTTTGCCATTCTGGTTATTCTTCTATCCATTTTGATGATTGTTTTCCATTTTCTTCCATGCTTCTCTGTTTTTTTTTTGTCCATTTTAAAGCATTGGAGATCATTGTCGATGAACAGCCTATAATTTTTTTGCACCTGCGTATAAGTTTTCCCATCTCCAATCAACTTTTAATCAAACTACGCTCTTCTTCTGAACAATGTCTTGAACGTCCATTTTCCTCAGGGTTTCAAAGAGAAAAGCCTGTTCAACAGGTGCTGGCTTCATCCTTACATAGGGGACACCTGATTCACACCTGTTTGTTCAACAAATTGACTCTGACTGAATGCCACACTACTATTATTGTGAATACCCCCTTTTCTACTTTTTTTTTACTAATAGCCCAATTTTATAGCCTTAAGAGTGTGTATATTATGAATGCTTGGTCTTGTTGGATTTGTGAGAATCTACTGAATCTACTGGTACCTTGTTTCCCATGTAACAATAGGAAATATACTCAAAACCTGGATTAATCTTTTTAGTCACATAGCACTATTATTATTCTGAACACTACTATATAAACATTGTCTTTAATAGCATCCTAAGATCCTTAGACATTCTCAAATCATAGCTTGAATTTAAAAAAATTATGATCAACAAGCAGAAGGAAGGATGGAAGGATAAGTATTCACAGCCTTTACTCATTACTTTGTTGATGCACTTTTTCAAGCAGTTACAGCCTCAAGTCTTCTTGAATATAATGTCACATATCTTTGGGCAATTTTGCCCATTCCTTTTTGCAGCACCTCTCAAGCTCCATTAAGTTGGATGGGAAGTGTTGGTGCACAGCCATTTTCAGATCTCTCCAGAGATGTTAATTCAGATTCAGGTCTGGGCTCTGACTGGGCCATTCAAGGACATTCACAGAGATGTCCTGAATCCACTCCTTTGATATCTTGGCTGTGTACTTAGGGTCAATGTCTTGCTGAAAGATGAACTGTCCCCTAGTCTGAAGTCAAGAGCGCTCTGGAGTTGGTTTTTATCTTGGATGTCTGTGTACATTGCTGCATTCATCTTTCCCTCAAACCTGACTAGTCCCAGTTTCTGTCGCTGAAAAACTCCATACGGCAGCCACGTGCCTTTTACTGCCTTTTACTTATTAAGGAGTGGCTTCTGTCTGGCCACTTTTCAAAGATGGCTAAACTTGACTTATTTTAAGAGGCCAAAAAGTCACATTCTGTTTTCTGTTTTTATGCTCATACAGCCGAGGGTATTTAAAGCATTGCATTATATTATGAAGACCATTCACGCTGTGGTCTGTGTCACTCCTGCAGTCTGTCTGATGTGCACTATAAAAAAAAAAAACCCTCTCAGTTTCCTCCTCAAAATATTTTCTTTGGAAAATCTGTCCATCTAATAAGCAGTGCATTCTCGTAAAACACATCTTAAATATTTTGATTTATTCACCATCAAAGTACACAAAAACCACTCATTTCACATTGTAAAAAAATTCTGTTTTCCCTGATTGATTTCAATAGAGCATCTGGAGAGGCATGGCCTCACATGATGTCATCAAACTCAAGTTTTCTGAGAGGTTCAGATTTCTGAGTCTTTATAAGCTGCAGGTGAAATCAGGCTAAATTTCCCATGTTTATAACTTAATTTCTCAGGGCATATGGCACCAAAAATAAAATGCGATACAGTAAAACTTCAGTCGCACCTTAGAATTCAAGTAAATATATGTTCATTAGGTTATACAGTAAAACTCGCCTAACCGCCATCGTACAAACTGGATATACGCACTCATCAGACAAAAGCAAAAGTCCCACTGCTTTTGTATGTTTTTCCATGAAATAAACACTGTATATACCGGATTTTGTGTAACGGATTTTCACTCACATCAGACAGAACGTCCCGTCCGATTGCAGTGCATTTTCATTAAAAACCCCTAACATATACTGGATAGAGCAGTCTGGACGTGCCCCGTAACAGAGGTACTAAATGAAGTTCAGCAGTGACATTCGCCGATTCGAGGAAAGAGGGTACCGTATTTCTCTTATTAAAAGACCAGCCATTTATGTTTTTCAAACCGTGCTCAGACACAGGACCTAAACGAGGCAGGGTGTAACTTAAGGCCCGTGATTATTAACAAAATGCTGCTTGTTGCTTGCACTGTAATATGGGGTTAAGTTTCATCCCTGGGTGTGACCAACCTAAAAGAACCACTTTAGATCAGAGCCCTCTGCCTAGCTGTGAACTCTCACTTCCCCCCAGCCCGATGTGCACCTGCTAAATCAGAGACCACAAAAGGCTGTGATTTGTCACATTACAGTTTTGATCCTTCCTCTCCCGTCATATTTTAATAGTTTTTGCAGTGCGTCCACTGATTACATTTTGATCGTGGATCAAATACGTTTGGCAGAAAAGTTCACCTTCACAACATGGAGTCGGAAAAAGACGCTCAAATGACCTGCAGTTCATAGAAGTTGTACGTACTGTATTGTTGGTTTGGAGGGTGATGTTTGCATAAAGAAGTGGAGCTCGTTGAGGGACAGATTAATTCAGAAAAAGCTGCTGTTCCTATGGAATATTGCATAAAGACGCAACAGAGAACTTTAACGGGTCACGCGCACATCGACGTCTTTACTTGGTCACAGAGTTGCAGAAGCATAAATCAGGCTTTAGGATTTTAAGGTATCACTTTGCAGTGGATGTAGAAAAAACATGTTTAGTCTGTTTTATACATATAAGAGATTTAGATTATAATAAAATTTGCTGGTCTGTCTTAATCCACTATATGTGAGTTTTAATCCAGTATATGTGAGTTTTACCGTACGAGGTCTGTTAGAAAAGTATCTGACCTTATTATTTTTTTCAAAAACCATATGGATTTGAATCACGTGTGATTGCCTCAGCCAAGCTTGAACCCTTGTGCGCATGCGTGAGTTTTTTCATGCCTGTCGGTTGCTTCATTCGCCTGTGAGCAGGCTTTGAGTGAGGTGTGGTCTACCCCTCTCGTCTATTTTTTATTGCGAATAAATGTCTGAATGATTTGGATCTTTGCTGCATCAATTTTTTTCCAGAAACTGTAAGAGACCTCCAGGTGGACACCGTTCGAAAAATTAATATGGCTTTCAGGGACGATTTTTTGGGGATTAAACAGATTACGGGGTGTTACTGCCCCTTTAAGGACGGCCCACAACTGCTGAGAACGCAGCGCGCTCCCAGCGCCGATGGACAGGCTGACACCCCGCACAAACAACCAGATCATTTCCAACGTGAAAGCTTTGTTGATCCGGGACCTCGTCTGACTTTCACAAAAAGGCAGAAGATGTGGACGTCAGCACTTTTTCCGACACAGTTTTTTTCATGGAAAAAGAAGCCGAGGGACGCGCCACCGTGCCGCTCTTGACGCGGCACAAAACCACCTCGGTGTTGGTCTCTCAGGACGGCTTTCAGACGGATTCCGGTTGCTTTTCTGTCGTGTGAATATCTGAGAAATTGAGCTTGAGCTGGACAAGCCCCAACATGTCCTGTGAGGCTTCAGCACGGCGTTTCTTTGTGCCGAGTGGCTGCACCACAACGCGCCAAACTCCTCCGCACGTCTGTCTGAATGTGCCGGAAAAAGTGCTGATGTCCACGTCTTTTCACAATTCCTGTGCTAGTCAGAGGACATACCGGATCAAGACAGCGTCCAGTTTAGAAATGAACTGCACATTCCACTGTTACAGGAGTTTTTGTCATGGAAAGAGGAACAAAGGCGCGGCGGAGCTGCATGGCGAAAAGAAACGCTGTGATGAAGCCTCACAGGACATGTTCTGGCATGTTCAGCTCATGCACAATCACAATCAGATATTCACACGACTGGAAAGCAACCGGAATCCATCTGAAATCCACCTTTAAGCCGTCCTGTGAGACCAACACCGAGGTGGTTTTGTCCCGCGTAATGAACGGCTCCGTGGCGCGTCCTTCGGCTTCTTTTCCATGAAAAAAAACCTCCTGTAACGGTGGAATGTGCCGGAAAAAGTGCTGATGTCCACATCTTCTGCCTTTTTGTGAAAGTCAGACGAGGTCCCAGATCAACAAAGCTTTCACATTGGAAATGATCTGGTTGTTTGTGCGGGGTGTCAGCCTGTCCATCGGCGCTCTCAGCAGTTGTGGGCCATCCGCAGTGACACCCCGTAATCTGTTTAATCCCCATAAAATCGTCCCTGAAAGCCATATTAATTTTTCGAACGGTGTCCACCTGGTCTCTTACAGTTTCTGGAAAAAAATTGATGCAGCAAAGATCCAAATCGTTCAGACATTTATTCGCAATAAAAAAATAGACGGGAGGGGTGGACCACACCTCACTCATAGCCTGCTCACAGGCGAATGACGCAACCGACAGGCATGAAAAACTCACGCATGCGCACGAGGGTTCAAGCTTGGCTGACGCAATCACACATGATTCAAATCCATATGGTTTTTGAAAAAAATAATAAGGTCGGATACTTTTCTAACAGACCTCGTATATCAATATTTTCACAAGTCTTTATTTATTTAGAATAGTCAGCTCATTTGACATTTTATTTAGTAGTGATTTGTACTTTAAGATCATGGCTTTTCTTTTTCTATTTTTAAAGATTTGAGCCTGTGGAACACTGAAAGTAAATATCACTGCGACTGAATCCTCTATGGAATCAGCTAATGCCAGAAAGAGACCATGCACCTGGAAACAAAAGCAGACTTTGTGTTGCATATTTAAGGTTCATGGGGCAGCAGTCAAGAATATGTTTTGTATGCTGCTGTTGATGGTGGTGACAGATGACTACGCAGGTTACTCCTGAAGACTTTTGGTAAATGTCAGTTAGTCTCAGCAATCTGCTGTGTTTTCTGTCTTTCAGATTGTAACAGAAATAAGTCAAACATGGGTGTCAATGGAGTTTACATATGAAGATCATTATCAGACCTCTGTGCCATTACTCAAATGTGATGAAGGACTTATCGAAACTCTTGAGGATCATCAGGTATTTTTTTATTTGATTTGTTTTAATTTATTTCTTGTAATGTTACAGTGCAATAATAGTAAATGCTGTAAGAGTGTGTACCTCAACCAGTACTTCACAAATGTCTCTGTAACTATTAAAGATAAGTGTAATACTTTATTGAGTGAAGTACCTACAAAGGGTTATGGCAAAAAAGTACAAATAGCACCTAGTAGGTGAAAACACATTAAACCAGGAAATTAACTAGAAAAAAACTAACAGCTAGTAATAACCTAGCCATGAGAGTTTAAATATAATAAAACATATACAAAGTAATCTCATTTGGAGATACAAACACCGCAAAAACAATTAAAAAATAACAAGGTGCTAAATGCTAAATGTTAGGTGGATTACACAAAAACTGCAAAACTGATTTACTTAAAACTTGGTGAAAGGGTGGGGTACGTCACCAGGCAGACAAATAGTACTGAAAACAATACCTCTGGTAATATGTGTAATGCACAGAACATGGCTCTTAAGCTCAGATGTCTGTGAGAAGAACCTATAATAAGGCTTTGAATAGAGATGCAGAAGAGCTGCCGCGTCTGACTGGTGAGCAGCACATCTGAGAGCTGAGAGGTCCCTATTGAGTTCTCAGATTTATGTCGGGTGTTGGACAGAGTGCATTGTTGCATGGTTGTAGTCTTTGTGCACCAGATGTGTTGTGGTTACAAACCAGCAATTAGACATCTTGCCACTTCAGTGCCTCCATCTTTCTGTAAACAGATTGTGGCCTTTCTCCACTTTTTTTTAATCATATCCCATGCTGGTGAGGAAAAGAAGAATATGTTTCTCAATATAACTTATGTGGTTTTATTTATCATGATATTAATCTTTTTGGTTTTAGATTTGTTTTAGATGGTGTTAGCTGTATGTCTTATAGTTTGACATTGGAGAAAATCCTTCTGATTTTGTCCTAACCATCAAGGTCCAGCTCCAAGGCATCTTTCACAGCAAGCACGTGGAGCACTTCATGTCCCAGGTTTTGGAAATACAGAACACACTGACTGTGACTGATTCGGTGTTGATGATCTGGATGGAGGTTCAGAGAACATGGACTTACTTGGAAAGCATCTTCAAAGGCTGTGATGACATCTCCAAATACCTGCCTATAGATGCACACAGATTTCAAGCTGTAGATGCTGAATTTCAGGTACATGAACATAAATAATAATATTATACTATAATATTAACAGATTCCACTGTTTTCAAAATTTTAATGTTCATATTTTGTTTTTTGCAGGAGTTAATGCTTGATAGTGCTAAGACAAAAAATGTTATTGAGGCTACCAACAAGCCTCATCTCTATGAGACTTTGGAGAATCTACAGAAGCGGTTTGCTTTGGTCTTTGGAATTCGTTCTGTTTTTGACAGTTTGATATTTACGCTCACTGATGCTACACCCTATCTTCTAACAGATTGGCTTTGTGTGAAAAAGCTCTTGCTGAATACCTGGAAACAAAGAGACTTGCTTTCCCACGTTTCTACTTTATTTCATCTGCAGACTTGTTAGACATACTATCCAAAGGGAGTCGTCCTCGAGAGGTCCATTTATCTAGAATTTCCTCTCATTTTTGCAATATTTTTATGCTGACAGTTCTTTCATAAAACGAGGTGACATATTTTGTTTTACAGGTAACTGCCTACCTTCCAAAATTATTTGACAACATGGCAGATCTTGTGTTCTCCCAGACAGAGCATTCAGATAATCCTAAACGGGCAGTGGGTATGTACAGCAAGCAAAGGGAGTTCGTCCCATTCCGATCCGAATGTTGCTGTGATGGGCCGGTAAGTTCACAATCAGTCTCAGTTAGCAGTCAGTCCTCAGAAAGTGTCAGCTGATGATGAGAGAGTACTTGTTTTCTTTTTTACTATCAGGTTGAGGCATGGCTTACATGCTTGGAGGAATCCATGAAGCAGTGTATCAGAGGTCACTTGTCTGAGGCCTTGACTGTGTATGAGGACAGATCCAGAGAACAGTGGATTCTGGACTTCCCTGCCCAAGTGGCCCTAACTGGATCTCAGATCTGGTGGAGTAATGACATGGAACTTGTGTTTAAAAGACTGGAGGAAGGATTTGAGTCTGCACTTAAAGACTACAATAAGAAACAGGTACATTTTAGTGTGTGTATATATACACTAAAATATTTTTAGTTGAATGCATTATCAAGAAGACACTTTTAAAAAAGAAGATGAAGAAAAGTTTTTGGAAACGTTTGCTTTATAAAGACCCTAAACAAAAGTAATTGTCATCTTTGCATTGTTGACCACATATTATTGAAGCAAGTACAAAAAATTCTTATCTTTTATAACAAACAACCCAAAACATTTATAAAATCCCGACCGTGCATGTGGGAGGGAGGATGGGGGTGGGGGTGGGGGGTGTCATTATAAGTTACTCAATGTCTTGTCAGTCGTGTGTTGTGCCTTCTGTTCTGTCTTAACACAGCAGGTGGCACTCCATGAAGTCTAGTCTGCTTGAGGTCTCTTTCTGCAATGTAGCAAAAACCATCTACAGAGTTTTTCCTGTCCACTGTCACCAATGTGCTTGGGTGGGTTAGGTCTAGTGGATAGTGGAGTGCTTTGATGTGTCTTATGATTTGGCATATATAAATAAACCAAGTTCAAATCAAGTAAAGGGCAGGAGAGTGTGCTGATGTTGCACTGTGCTGCATCCACCACACCATGGTATTGCCCCAGCTACTGGATGGCAACCAACCAGAAAGACAAAATGGTCTATGCCCACCTTTCAAAATTCATTTTATGCACTCGCTTACTCCAGTCAAGGGTCACGGGGGCTGGAGCCTATCTGACCAGTCATAGGGTGTGAGGCAGGGTACATCCTGGACAGGACGGCAGTCTATTGTAGGGCCACTTATAGACAGACAAACACATTCACACCTGCACACCTACGGACAATTTAAAGTTTCCAATTCATTTAACCTGCATGTCTTTGGATGTGATAGGAAGCCAGAGCACCCAGAGGGTACCCACGCAAACATGGGGAAAACATGCAGACTCTACACACAAAGGACTAGGTGGGAAGTGATCCCATGAACTTCATGCTGTGAGGCAACAGTGCCAATCAGGAAGCTACTCCACTATAAAAGTTATGAGCCACTTGTTTTCTCAGTAATTGTTCATTAATGGTAAACATTAAGATGAGAATTTCACTCAATGTGAATATTGCTGCAAGGCCATCTTATGTGATCCATTAGGACCTTTAACCACACAACAAGCCGTATTATTCCAGGTGTTTGTAATAAAATGCCCAAATTGACAGACGCAGCCCTCCACAACAACTAGCGGTCGCATCGAGCAAATCTGATGAATTCAGCTCAGCAGCTGTCGCTCAAAGTAACCACACCCCTAATTATACATAACTTTATAATTTAAAACACAAACAAAGAAGTTAGAAAAAAGTCACCCCCATACAGTTGTGATGGAGGAGGAAGCTGTCTATAGAGACCTAAACAGTTTTTAGTACCAGGCTGTAAACATGTCTATTTCTGATCTAAAGTTGGAAATTTTAACATGGATTTAAATGGGAACCTGCTCGCTTTTGGAGCCAACCTCAAGCCGCCAATCAAGCCACAGCAGCTTTTTCTTCTTCCGAGTGGGCTTCATCTGAGACCATCAAAGCTTACCACTTGATCATGCCCAGAGAAACATGCCCACGATGTTATAGCTGATGCTCTCTCACAATGCAAATGATACTCCTCATTTAAGTCTCTAATAGATTTAATTTTTCAAGCATCTTTCTCTCTCAAATTCAATTTTATATTGTTTTTTTTTACTTCAGTTTTTTTTTTTTTTTTTTTTTTTTTTGTCTTGGTGTTTTTATGTTTGTCTGATTTGTTTGAAATCCATAACTGAATGAGAGAATGTTTCCATCAAAATGTCATTAGTCATTAACTGATGTGTTTCTGAAGCTGTGCAGTATCATCACTCTTGTGCTTTTCAGCACCACTACTTGAGGTTAACGTTCTTGGCTGTTGTTTGAATAATCTTTCTTTCCCTTCAACCCCAGTGTACTGTGCTGATTACAGTAATAATATTACTTTTAATTGTTTTAAAAAATAACAGTCTTTAACTTTGGTTTATTTTTATTTCAGCCTAGCCAAGTTCTGCAGTCTAAATTCAGATGTGAACCGACTGTAACTGCAGACTGAAAATGTAGATTCAGCCAATTGCACAGAAAGTGATACACATCAGTTCTAAATTTCAGAATATTTAATATCTTTATGTACACTGTCTCCTTCATTACCTCAACTTGAAAACTTTATATGAAGCAAAAAGTTAGTTTTTACAACTGCTAATCCGCTAACTGAAAATTTAACTATGATGACTCTGAACCTATAAAGTGCTGAATCATTTAGATGAAGCTACCAACACTTTGATTATATGAATTTATCTTTGGCTTGTTTTGTTGCTTGTTTTTTTGTTAGTTGACTTAAAGTTAGTGGAACACTTGTTATCTGATTAGTTGAACTGTGCCCACCATTGATATTGAGACAATAAATAATGCACTAAGCAGTTATTTTTTAAAATTCTAAATTGCTGTTTATTTCCTTAGCCATGGCTGAATGTTTCTTTCTCTCCTTTAGATTTTTCAGCTGAATTCATTGATCAACATGTTGTTGTCCGAGCTGAGCGCAGGTGACAGACAGAAGATCATGACAATATGCACTATTGATGTGCATGCTAGAGATGTTGCAGCCTGCCTCATTGCCCAGAAGGTTAACACGACTGCATGATTTCATTATCACTATTTTATTTGTTTAAGTGGATTATTTTGGTTGGATAATACGAGTAAAAAAACAAACATCACAGTGCTGTTTAGGGGGGGGGGGAGTTGATATAGCTCATTTATGAAAAAAGACTGTCACAATTTGCATCTTAATAATATTCTTTGAATTGGAAAAATCTGTTGGTCTTTCCAAAGAATGTACAACTTCAATAATATATTGGGATTTTTAAGTGGTTCAAAGTGTAAGCCTGTTTTACTTCCCACTACTATTGTCCCACTTGTCCTGCATTTCTTGTGACATGTAATCATTTTGATGGCAGTCCCCTGTGTTCACAGGTTACCACCTCACAGGCCTTCCAGTGGCTTTCTCAGCTCCGGCATTCCTGGAATGAGCTGCAGCGTCACTGTTTCGTCAACATCTGTGATGCTCAGTTCCTTTACTCTTACGAGTATCTGGGAAATACCCCGCGTCTAGTAATCACTCCACTGACAGATCGGTAACTCTGCTTGCCTCTGTGCATGTAATGTATTAATGCATTAGGGGTGCTAAATTGTACTTTTTCTCGTTGTGTTTGTGCCACCTGTATTTTCTTAGGTGCTACATCACTTTGACTCAGTCTCTCCACTTGACCATGAGTGCAGCTCCATCAGGGCCTGCTGGAACAGGAAAAACGGAGACCACTAAGGACCTCGGCAGAGCATTGGGCATGATGGTGTATGTCTTTAACTGTTCTGAACAGATGGATTACAAGGTATGGAAATCTTTGCTACTTAAAGACCCAATGAATTGTTTAACACATGTCCATCCATCCACTTATTTTCTAAACTGCTTATTCAAGTTAAGGGTTGCTTGACACATGTACTTACCAAAAAACTTACACATAGTCCCCTAAGTATTGACGCTTCTGTGGATGCTTTTCTGGACAATATGTCATATGGTATCAGGAACTGTTAGTCATCTAATTTTAATTTTGGCATCACTTTATTGGCAAGATACAAGTAACTTTAGGTTTGAACAAAACATTTTGGCAAAATTGAAGTGTTACCATGGTAGCAACCAAAAATAAGAGAATTTACCTGCAACTCAGCCCTGAGTAATAACTGAGGCTAGAAAGCAGCTCTTAGGGGTAAGTGACTCTGTTTCTGTTTGCTCAAATTAAACACTTCTACTGAAAATAAGTAATGTCTGTTTTGATATTTGACATAATGGAACTGACTCTTCACTGTATCTCAATAACCACTAAGTATAGAAAGAAAATTTTGGACTGACTGACTCAACTCAGCGAGTTACCCTCAAGGTTTTTTTTTGATATAAAGTCATTTATCCTAACATTGAAAAGGAATTTCTTTTTTAACCTTGATGATAATTAAGTGACCCCCTCTGTGTTTTTACAAACATGGAGGGGTCTATAAGATTATCTCTTCCATTGACGAGATAATCTTATAGAATGCAAAGAATCATAATTGATTACCTTTTCTTTCATCTTGTGGTGATATGATACAGAAGGGAAATATTTTTGTATGTTGTGAATAATTTGACGAACCCAAATCTAATATAGGTTAGGTGTATGACCATTTGCTGCTGTTGCATATCTGCCACACTATGGTAATGCCTTATTGCCTTCTTGGTAAACAGGAAGACAGGCAATCAATTTTTCCCCACCTCTCAAAAGTGGCCTCAGTCTGGTGAAATGTGGGTGCCTCCTTAGCCTCTTCCGGTTGCTAGGATCCTCAGCAATGAGGTATCTGCATGCTGGATTATGTACAGAGATACCAAAATGTTATCGTCCCTCATGAAGCATGAAGGGAAGACTCCTTGAAACTCCCTAAGTCACTGTTTGGCACAGCCACATCAAAAATCTGCTTTGGCAGCATCTTGTGAGATAGCAGATCGTGCATCGAAGGAAATATTTGCCTATGTGATTCTTGTGTTCAGTTCATTGGAAACATCTACAAGGGCCTAGTCCAGACCGGAGCTTGGGGCTGCTTCGATGAGTTCAATCGTATTGCTGTAGATGTTCTGTCAGTAGTAGCAGTGCAGGTCAAAAGCATACAGGATGCCATTCGATCAAAAAGAAAAACGTGAGTCATCAAAGCTGGAATGATGCAACTTTAATGTCCACCACGTTTTACTTTTATTTTTTATTAACTATCTGCACAACGTTGCAGGTTCTTCTTTCTAGATAAGGACATTGTGTTGAAACCTTCAGTGGGGATTTTTATCACTATGAACCCCGGCTATGCAGGAAGAACAGAGCTACCAGAGAACCTCAAAGCTCTTTTCAGGTGTGAAAGACACGTTTAATTTTTATTATCTGCTTATATACAGCATAACATTGTGATCTTTGTTTTCTCTTCCAGACCTTGTGCTATGGTGGTGCCTGACACCGAACTCATTTGTGAGATCATGTTGGTGGCAGAGGGTTTCCGTACTGCTAAGCTTTTAGCCAAGAAGTTTATCACTCTGTACACTCTCTGTAAAGAAATATTGTCTACACAGGTGCTGTCCAATTTTAGCTTACAGCTGGGAGTTTACTTATTTATTTAGTAATTCATCACAGTGCACTATTAAAAATGATTTCTGTCTATTTCCTGTTTTTGTTAGGACCACTATGACTGGGGTTTGCGCGCTGTCAAGTCTGTCTTGCTCATAGCAGGGAGACTGAGAAGAAAAGATAGGACAAGACCAGAGGACCAGGTCTGGCAAAACTGTGCATACCATCTCATATCCTTGAAGAGTAACATATGCCCTTAAACAAATTAAACAACCACATTATTTCTCAGGTCCTGATGTGTGCTCTGAGGGAATCCAATATGTCTAAAATTGTGACTGAGGATGTGAAAGTCTTCTTGGAACTGTTAGGAGACCTGTTTCTGGACTTGGAAGTGCAGACAGAGCAAGACACAGAGTTTGAAAAAGTCATCAGAAAGACAACAGTGGACCTCAAGCTCCAGCCAGAAGAAACATTCATCCTCAAAGTTTGTCAATACTTTAAGGCCCCTTCACACATAATGAGGCTGAATGGTGCACAAAAGAGGATTCGAATGGCACTCGTGAAAAATCAGAGCCGCACTCATGCAGCAGTCGGCACATGCACTCCACATTCGCATCGCGCTTGTGCTGAAAATCCAATCAAATGGCATCAAGATCAGTACAGCATGTCGTACGCAGGTCGGACCATTCGGACCGTGGTCGAGAACTGCACTAAATGAAATGTCGAACCCTGGCCGAATGTCGTGATTGAGCCAGCCTTCACACCAGCAGCCGAATGAGGGCGAACGGCACGCCAATGCCCATTCGACCCACACTCATAAACTTACTTAGTTGTCTACTTTTAGAGGTCAGTTGTTGCACAAAGCGCTTAGTCAACTAAAATTTCACATTTCCTGACTAAAGTTTTTAGCCTGGTGGAGAGGAGGCTAGTTGACAAAACGTCAGCGTGTTACCTCAACAAATGGCGGCTATCATGTACCAACACTTGATGGAAAACTCAAGAGCACCCCTACATCGCTCATTTTACTCCAAAAAGGAGAGCTTCCTCTGCTTTTGGCCATGGTTGTAGCAGAGACTGTGATGTCTTTTGTGACAGTTCTCACATTAGCCACCAAGCATTGCTGTTACGCTGAGCGGTGTTGTGTGCACAAAAAGGCTTGATGGAAGTGCTGTAAGTATGTAGAAGGACTGCTAGGTTAAGAGCTAAGCACATCCTGCAGTTCGTATGTGACCATAAATGTTAACGAAACAAAGGCTGCATAGTTCATGACAACGACCAACCCAGAAGTAAACAAAACTTTCACGCATTGGAAGCATTTCTTGGCAGCAGCACTCGTGAGGCCATTATGCCTGTGAAAATAGGCGACTAACGTAAGAAGGCTAATCTACAAGTTTAGGCTTCGATGTGAAACGGTGATTAGACATGCAATGTTGGCCAACTAACTGTAGTTGACTAAGTAATTTCAGTAAACTTAAAGATTGGACTGCTTTATGAAACAGCACCCAAGTGTTTGTAATCCAATACTCCAAATGGCACACAGCCTCCACAACAGCTAGGAGCCACATCAATCAGAAAATGAGCTACCAGGATCGTCTCAGCTGCTGTCACTCAGAGACCCCCAGTTTACACATAACTTTATGGCTTAAAACGTTTTAAACTAAGAAGTTCGAAAAAAAAAAAATCAAGCCCTTTACAGTTGTCATGGAGGGGGAACTTTCTATAGAGACCAAAACCATTTTTTGCACCGTGCTGTCAGCATGTTAATTTCTGCTCTAAATTTTGACATTTTAACATGGACTTAAGCGGGAACCTTGCTTGCTTTTGGAGCCAACCTAAAGCAGCCAGTCAAGGAACTGCAAGTTTTTCTACTTCCAGTAGGGCTTCATCTGAGACCATTGAAGCTATCTGCTTGTACTCCACCCTTCCACCAACTTTTATGAAAATTAGTTCAGTCATTTTTATGTAATCCTGCTCCTACAGACAAGTAGCACTGAAAACATTACATCTGGGAAGGAGGTAATTACAAAAAAAATGTGTTTTTAGGTTATGCAGCTGGAAGCACTCATGGCTGTCCATCACTCTGTCTTTGTTGTTGGAAATGCAGGGACTGGGAAGAGCCAGGTTAGATTTTTACTTTTTGAATATCATGAAATTACACAGTCAACTTATTTTTGTGAATTTTCAAATATGAGGTAATATTCATCTGATATTCATCTTGTTGACAGATACTCAGAGTTCTCCATAAAACCTACTGTAACCTGAATAGGAGGCCTGTGTGGAATGACCTCAATCCAAAGGCAGTGGACATTGATGAATTGTTTGGATTCATCCATCCTGCAACTCGAGAGTGGAACGATGGTGCAGACCACGGGTTTCAATCAACATCAGAATAAAACAAACTGTGGTAGTGTTTGGCCATCAATCAATCAATTTTCAATCAATTTTATTTATATAGCGCCAAATCACAACAAACAGTTGCCCCAAGGCGCCTTATATTGTAAGGCAAGATACGGTCAAAACGACCCCCTGTGAGCAAGCACTTGGCGACAGTGGGAAGGAAAAACTCCCTTTTAACAGGAAGAAACCTCCAGCAGAACCAGGCTCAGGGAGGGGCAGTCTTCTGCTGGGACTGGTTGGGGCTGAGGGAGAGAACCAGGAAAAAGACATGCTGTGGAGGGGAGCAGAGATCAATCACTAATGATTAAATGCAGAGTGGTGCATACAGAGCAAAAAGAGAAAGAAACACTCAGTGCATCATGGGAACCCCCCAGCAGTCTAAGTCTATAGCAGCATAACTAAGGGATGGTTCAGGGTCACCTGATCCAGCCCTAACTATAAGCTTTAGCAAAAAGGAAAGTTTTAAGCCTAATCTTAAAAGTAGAGAGGGTGTCTGTCTCCCTGATCTGAATTGGGAGCTGGTTCCACAGGAGAGGAGCCTGAAAGCTGAAGGCTCTGCCTCCCATTCTACTCTTACAAACCCTAGGAACTACAAGTAAGCCTGCAGTCTGAGAGCGAAGCGCTCTATTGGGGTGATATGGTACTATGAGGTCCCTAAGATAAGATGGGACCTGATTATTCAAAACCTTATAAGTAAGAAGAAGAATTTTAAATTCTATTCTAGAATTAACAGGAAGCCAATGAAGAGAGGCCAATATGGGTGAGATATGCTCTCTCCTTCTAGTCCCCGTTAGTACTCTAGCTGCAGCATTTTGAATTAACTGAAGGCTTTTCAGGGAACCTTTAGGACAACCTGATAACCCATCACAAAGTACAAATCATGATTATAACTTGAGGTCTTACTATTTGCATTCTTTAAAGGCTTGCTATCGTCAATGATGCGAGAACAGGCAAGCATCACCCACCTTGGCCCTAAGTGGATTGTTTTGGATGGAGACATTGATCCGATGTGGATTGAATCACTCAACACAGTGATGGATGACAACAAGGTACCTCCCTCCTGGTAACTGATACACTGTTGTACAGCACATACCAGCCAAGGTGATGTAGACAGAAAAAGATGTTTCTTCTACTTTAGCAATCACTACCTTCAATTAGTACCTGGAAATATTTTTTTCTCAAGCAATGAATCATGTCATAGTGATCTTGTGTCTCTGAAATATGATAAAACAAGTCTGTCAGAACCTGATGGGATTTGGAGGAGTGTTCCTCATTGTTTAGGTAATGTCTTGTCCATCAGTTTGACCAGTTATATCTTATAATATTGAGAAATTGTGATGCTTTGTAACATCTTTCAGGTCTTGACTCTGGCCAGTAATGAACGTGTGCCTCTTTCCCCAACCATGAGGCTGGTGTTTGAAATCAGTCACTTAAGGTCAGCCACTCCTGCCACTGTGTCCCGAGCAGGAATTCTCTATGTAAACCAACAGGATGTGGGCTGGAACCCGTGAGTCCTTTATTCAGGTCTTACCAAAATATGTCTATGCAGCTGCCCAATCTGATTTTCTTCATTCCTGGTTAGGTATGTTGCCAGCTGGATTGATCAAAGAGACAGACAGACAGAAAGAGCGCACCTCACCATACTGTTTGAAAAATATGTTCCTCGTTGTTTAGAGCAGATGAGAAACACTTTCAAGACCATCACCCCAATCCCAGAGAACTCTATGGTCCAGGTGCACAGCATGCACACCTGCATATATCTATCTCTTTTCATGTCTGTGGTCAGAAATGGACAGTAAAACAATTATTTTGCTCTTCTTCAGACACTCTGTGCTTTACTTGATTGCCTGCTAACACCAGAAAATATTCCAAGTGACTCACCGCGTGAGCTCTATGAGACCTACTTCACCTTTGCCTGCATCTGGGCTTTTGGTGGTGCCTTGTGCCAAGACCAGGTATTCTATTTCTGAATTTTAAAGAGATAAAACTGTGACAAATGGGTGTGAAATTATAAAGGAATACAGGTGATTTCTGACTTTTAGTTAATTTATTGTCAACCACAGAAACATAATTATATAGCTGTACAATGAGCAAAAACTTTGCCAGTACCATATTGGCCCAAATATAAGATGAATATAAGTCGTGACTTGGTCTTTCAGATTGAGACCATGATTTCTTAAATTTACTTCTCTAAGACACAGAATGTCTTCCTCATTCAGATCTTCTTCTTGTTTCATGGTGATTGGCATCCAGCTTAATGGTGTATTACCGCCAACTTCTGCTTCAACTATGAATCACTTTACCTCTTTAAGGATACAGCAGCAGTTTATCACATATGCAGATGGTACCACCTTGTGGCCATATATGATAATGCAGTATTTTTTCCACATAAAAGTTGCTTTGGAATACAATTAACAGGCTCTCCCAAGCTAGTTAAAAAATAATGTGAATTATTGTCTGAAAAACACAGTATGCAGTTGCTAACTGACTCATGTTTGTGCATTTCTCTTTGTCCAGTCTTTTTGAAGTGTTGAAAATATATCCACACTTGTGTCACCCTGACAAAAGTGTTAGCAGTGGTTTGGATACATCCCATTAGACGAGCAAGGAGAATTAGCATTCCACTTGATGTCTTGTATGAGCGTTCCATAAAGATCAAATCAATGTTGTGTTGGGAGTTCTGCTCAGTATGTTTTTGGTCTAGTCTAAGTCATGTTCATATTATAGTAATTTTATACAAACACAACAAGAAATTTAATGATATAGTAACAGGGACTGACAGGAAATTCATTCAGTTTGCAGTTTTTGTCATCCTGTGTCATCAGTGCGACTATGACTCATGGAGGAAAAGCCAAACAAAATTTACTCTTCCAACATGTTATTTAGCCATTTATTGCTTTTTATGTGTTTTGTTATCTTAAAGTGGATGCTTATGAGAATTATTTGGACAGATTTCCATACCTCGTCTTGAAGGATGGCTAAAACAGTGGGACAATCTGTGTCCACACATCCCAGGCGGTGTGTTATACCACACTAGTTTTAATATGACAGCTTTCATCAACTATAAACCATAACAAATGCTCGAGTGTGTTTGCACTTCACCAAAGTGGTTCTGTCTGAATGCATATGAAATGAGTGAAGACACAAGTCAAGATTGCCTGATATGCCTAATGGCATGATACAATTAATCAAAATTCTTTCATGCTTTCTTTTGAGTCCATTTGTCTCCTTAGAGGAACATGTCACACTACTGATGGCTGGCGGTGACGCCTTACTAAGACACTTTTTACGGGGTTAATGACAATGGTAGAAGAGTGGTTTTCATGAACTGAAGGGTTGTTAGTTCGATTCCTTGCTACTTCTGTCTGCATGTCGATGTGCACTTGATCGAGACACTGAACCTCAGACTTTTCCCAGTGTGGATGTCAGCACCTTGAATAGGAGCTGATTGTGCTGATTTGTGAATGTGATGTTTGAATGTTCACATTAACTTCATTTGAACACAGAAAACTAAAAGTAGTTTTTGGCTTGACAGATGTGTTTTTGTTTCTTTGTGAGCTTTCATGCTGACCCAGGTTCATCCATTTTAATCAGACTGTGGTTTGTCTGTTTTGATATATCATTTAGTTGGTGAGGTGTGAATATTTGTTTGACTTTGGTACATGCCATGGTCTACTCTTCACTTATGGTGAGAATGCAATCTGAACCAACAGGCGTACCGATTTAGATGTTGTTACGTTTGTTCTTTCTATAGTTTGTTTTGTTGCCAGAACACATTGCAGAATGAGTTGTGAAGTGATTCAGAGTACATACCTGCGCAGCAGTGACATTTAGTCACATGAACACAACTATACACACCTTGTGAAAACCCACAGAAATATTTAGACATATATATGAAGTGTTCAACAAACTATTTACAGAGTGGTTTGACTGGTCTGCAGTATAGTGTGACATCAAAAGACAAAAGAAATCCCTAAACCAGCCGAGGATAGATAGCATGAATATTAGTAACGCAGTTTAGTAGGCTCCTAAAGGTGTTGCAGTGATGTATACCTGATATCATATACTTGTGATCAGTGAATGGACAAAGTGCTCACATGTTGGTTTGTTTACATGGTTTGGCCTGTTTAGAACCATTGCCATGTGACAGCAAACTTATCCAAGGGATATGTACAACACATAGCAACATTTTGGCATCTGGTCTTGGACCATTCACTTACTCGTCAACCGCTTACTCCAATTAAGGGTCACGGGGGGCTGGAGCCTATCCCAGCAGTCATAGTGCATGAGGCGGATTACATCCTGGACAAGACGCCAGTCTGTCGCAGGACCACATATAGACAAATAAACAGATCCACACCTGCATGCGCACCTGTGGACAATTTAAAGTTTCCAATCCACCTAACCTGCAGCATCCAAAGGCAACCCACGCAAACACAGGGAGAACATGTAAACTCCACACAGAAAGGCCACGGGGGGGAATCAATCCCATGACCTTCTTGCTGTGAGGCAACAGTGCTAACCACTAAGCCGCTGTGCTGCCGGGTCTGGGACCAAATAAACTATATTCCCAACCACTATATTCCCATAGGATTAATGCATTTGGAGAGTCAGTAATTTCTGTAAGTAATTCCAAAAAACTACTGCACATTCAGTTATGATTTTGGGTTGCAGTTGATACAACTGAGGATCAGTGAACCTCCTTGGACCATGTTGGCATCTTTTAACATCCCAAATAGAATAACGCCAGATGGCATGTCAGGTTGCTTGTGGAGCATTCTTGCACTGGAGGCCACAGATGATTGTGTGAGAAAGCGCTCTTAATAAAGCAATGTCATATAAAAACAAGGCTGAAAATGAAATAACTCAATGCATACTATACCACTGGTGTGTCCAGCTTCATGACTACCGTGTGGAGTTCAGTCAGTGGTGGAGCAGAGAGATGAAGGCAGTGAAACTACCCGCACACGGGACCGTGTTTGACTACTACCTCGACGTTCAGACCAGACGGTTCCTGCCCTGGACCGATTCTGTGCCACCATTTGAAATGGACCCTTGTATACCATCACAGGTGAGCAAATCTGAGCAGTATGAGCCTTCATATAACTCCATAAACTTTTCAAACAAGGTTTGACACCAGGCCTTTAAAAGAAAAATAACCAAAAATGAACAATACGGTTGTATTAAAAATGAATGTATGCCTCAGTAAACATAATAAGAGAGGGTAAAGTCACATCATGAGGTTATGGCAGGGGTGCTGGAATGGATAATAGGTTTGCCACTGTGTCTGATTACCATCCAGCACACCACATGCCAGACTGTGTGGGGGCGAAGGCATGAGCAACAAGGCTTGAGCTATCACCCACGCTCTATTGTCTTTCTTTGTACTCCTGTGTACAGCTGTGAATGCTCCAAAGGCTCTTGCCGAGACATAATTATTGGGGTTTTTGTTCTGAGCAAATGATGCTATTATGACAGAGTTGTTGTGATGTACTGGAGAAATACAAGAAATTATAAATCACATACAATTCACTGAACACATGTCTGTCAATAAATCACACTTGAAGAAAGCTGTAATAACCATGTGTGTTTCTGTTCTCCATCTTCCTGCTGTTTCTGTGATTGCAGGCTGCTCTTGTACATACAGCAGAGACCGTGCGTCTTCGGTACTTCATGGACTTGTTGCTGGAGAGGAGACAGCCGCTCATGCTTGTGGGGAGTGCTGGAGTGGGAAAGACGGCACTTGTCAAGAACAAGTTAGACTGTGTGCCAGAGAATTATGTGACTGCCATAGTACCCTTCAACTACTACACCACCTCACTCATGCTGCAGGGTAAATTAGTTTTCTTTATGGCACATTCTGTCAAAAGTAAAGTGCAGAACCATCTGCTGCTGGAGTCTGAAGGGTTTAATTCTCTTAAATTTCATCAGCAGTTACTAGCTCTGGTTTAGCGGTTAGCACCTGTTGCCTTATAGCGAGATGGTCATGGGATCGATTCCCACCTGTGGCCTTTCTGTGTGGAGTTTGCAGGTTCTCCCTGTGTCTGTGCGGATTCCCTCCAGGCACTACGGCTTCCTCCCACATCCAAAGACATGCAGGTTAGGTGAATTGTCAATTAAAGTCCACTATCATCCCTTTCGTCTTCTTCACGTTGATGCAGAGATTGCTGTTTTTTGCACCTTCAAAGTGTTCAAACTCCCAATGAGTCCAGCTAGAGGCAGGAGGTGGAACACTTTGAAGGTTGGTGCAAAAACAACAACAACCTTTGTTTCAGTGTGAAGAAGACGAAGGAGATGATCATGGACTTTAGGAGGAACAAACACCTAACTCCTCCACCCCCACCTCCGAACATCGGAAGGGCAGCTGTGGCAGCAGTCGACATCTTCAGGTATCTGGGTGTGAAAATCACCAACCACTTCACCTGGAGCAACAACACCTCAGCCCTGGTACTTCCTCAGGAAGGTGAGGTGCGCTGGACTTGACAGTTCTGTTCTGGGAGCCATCTACAGGTGTATGGTGGAGAGTGTTACCTGCTCCTGCAACACTGTATGGCACAGTAACTACTCTGCAGCGGACAGGAACGCTCTGCAAAGGGTTGTGAATGCTGCACAGAGGATTGTGGGAGGCAGCCTACCCACCATCACAAACATTTACACAAATAGGTGTAAGAAAAGGGCCTCCAGCATCAAAAAGACCCTTCCCACCCAGCAAGCACGATGTTTGTTCCTCTCCCTTCGGCAGGAGGCTGTGGAGCATCAGGTGCCAAACAACCAGACTGAGAAACAGCTTCTTCCCAGAGGCAGTGAGGCTGTAACACCTGTTAATACATTGGTTGCATAATGCCTTGGTCTTTTGCACAACAGTCCTTTGAACAATAACTGGACTTTTGCACACCCGTATATTTGCACAACAACTGATTTGCACAACCATATTTTTTGGTACAATAATTCTGTCATGCTGCTCGTTACAACTGTGTTGCTTTACATTTGGTTTTACTGTTGTTCTTATTTATTTATTTTCCCAGGTCTAGTTTTAGTTTATTTAACCCCTGGGACCTTTTGAAACCTAATTTGTATCATGTCTTGTGGAAGCATATATGGTATGACAATAAAGAATCTTTGAATTGGAAACTTTAAATTATCCATAGGTTTGCGTGTGGGTGTGACTGTGTTTGTTTGCGTATATGCGGCCATGCAACAGACTGCCGTCCTGTCCAGGGTGTACCCTACCTCACACCCTGTGACTGCTGGGATAGGCTCCACACTTCACACAGAAAGGGACAGGTTGGATTCGAACCCAAGACCTTCTTGCTGTGAAGCAAAAGTGCTGCAGATATGGCAATTAATGTCAGTCCATCAAGTCACCCAAAAGCAATGTTAAATGCAGCTACTAACTATGTAGAAGTGTGCATGCAATCAATAATCAGTTCATGCAAGTATGTAACC
Organism: Thalassophryne amazonica; assembly: GCF_902500255.1. Lineage (NCBI taxonomy): Eukaryota > Metazoa > Chordata > Actinopteri > Batrachoidiformes > Batrachoididae > Thalassophryne > Thalassophryne amazonica. The sequence continues at coordinate 90,373,690 of NC_047109.1, forward strand.
CATCCCAACAGAAAAGCAGAGATATGGTCTTTCAGATGTAGTACACTCTGCAGCAAACATTTTAATGGTGGGGTACATGCACAACTGAACCTGAAGAATAATTTATTGTTTTAAAATTGCACTGTTTCCATTATTATGTATGTAGTCACACAGGGTTATTGTGATGTGATTAACCATGTAACCTGAATGGTTGTGATGAATTTAAGCAGGTTTTTTTGGTCTCCGCTACAGCATTTGGTGCCCTGTGCAGAGCAGGAGATGCACCTGATGGGAACAGTGGCTTTGATTCAGTGGATGCCGAACTTGGCAAGATAGTGCCATCATGAATGTGGCTCAACTTGTCCAGGTTATGTTCCTGCAGGTATGTGAGGACATACCTGTAGGGACACAACCCGGAGTTGCATTGTCCCAAGTAATCTCATCCTGACGTGGTTTCATAGGCAATCTGCTGGGAGGCTTAGACCCCATGTATAACTGCTCGCAGGTCTTGTTTCTATTTATAGTTTGTATATATAAAAATAAATGTCTGCCTTAAATAAGGGCCAGGCATTATGTGCATTGAAAAATTACATTTGATCAGGTCACTCTTTTTTTTCTACGTCCGCTGTGGTATGGTACCTTAAAATCCTAAAGCCTGATTTATGCTTCTGCGACTCTGTAACTCCATGGCAATGCAATGATGTGGACGTGCGCATAACCCTTTTAAAGTTCTCTGTCGCATTTTTATACAATTTACCACAGGAACAGAGGCTTTTTCTGGATTAATTTGTCCCTCAATAAGCTCCACTTCTTTATACAATCATCAACCAATCCAGACCAATGATACAGTATGTACAATTTCCTCCATGAATTGCGGGTCATTTGAGCATCTTTTTCCAACTTTGTTTTGTGAAGTTGGTCATATTTGCGGACTTTTGTGTCAAACGTATTTGATCCAGGATTGAAATGTAATTGGCATGTGCACTTTAAAACTTTTAGTCTCAGATTTATCAGGTGCAGGGGCTTGCAGCCATGCAGCGAGCTGTGATCTAAAGGAAGTTTGGTTTGTCACTCCCAACAATATGTGTGAAACTTAACACCATATTACAGTGCAGGCAATAAGCAGTATTTTATGAATAATCACCAGCCTTGAATTACACCCTGTCTCATTTAGGTCTCGTGTCTGAGCATGGTTTGAAACAAAAAAAACGGAAAATAGAAGGAAATGCGGTACCCACTCTCCTTAAATTGGCGAATGTCAGTGCTGAACTTCATTTCATTCCTCTGTTACTGGACACATCCAGACTGGTCTGTCCAGTATATTCAAGGGGTTTTTAATGGAAATACATTACGATGGGGCGGGAAGATTTGTCAAATGTGTGCGAACATCCGTTATACAAAATCCATTATATAGAGTGTTTATTACATAGAAAACCATAAAAAACCATTGGGACTTTTGCTTTTGTCCGGTGAGTGCAAATATCTGGTTTATACGATGACAGTCTAGGCAAGTTATACTGTAGTTCATTTTTGTGAGTAATCACTTACTTTTGATTGCAGTTGTACTCGAGCAACCACTGGAAAAAAGAGCAGGCAGGAGCTATTTCCCTGTTGCCAACAGAAAGCTGCTGTACTTCATAGATGACATGAACATGCCAGCTGTTGACAGCTATGGAACAATGCAGCCTCACGCACTTATACGGCAGCATCTGGATTATGGCCACTGGTGAGAAGATGGTACCTTTTTCTACTGTTGATTTTGAGTCTTACTCTGCAAATATATTGACAGTTCAGTGTTCATCTTTTTCATATTTGTTATATTTCCTTTTTCACCATAGGTATGACAGGCAGAAGTTAACCCTAAAAGAAATACATAACACCCAGTATGTTGCCTGTATGAATCCGACCGCTGGGAGCTTTAATATCAACCCAAGACTGCAGGTATTTTTGCCAGTAAAATTAATTCCTCAAGTTGAAAAAGAAGAAACATTCCACAACACAGATTTTTCTTTATAAATGTTATAAAAACCCTCTCTGCATTTTCTTTCCCAAATTTTAAGTTTCAATAAATTAAAATCAGGTTTCTGTTTCATTGCTGTACTTGATGCAGATGCACAATTATCAGAATGTTCTAAATCCATCCAAAATGCTTTAAATTGTCTTAAATGTCTTCATCTGTTTTTGTTTGCAGAGGAATTGAGTAGTATATCATAGTCAACGCAGGTTTTTCTTTCTCCCTCATACATAGTTTGCATCAGCTTTTAAGCACATCAGTTTGTTTTCAGTGATTGTGAACCTCTAATCATCACCTTATAGAATTTTTTTTTAAAACCATCTGTCATTGTGAACACTGGATTCCATGTGGGTGCTGAACTGCAGCATATCTGTCTCTACATGTTTTGGCAACTCAGTTTAATAGTGCCAAAGCAGAACATAAGTTGCCCTAAGGTACTTCCCAAAGGTAATGTCTAACCTAACCAACCCCACTGTCATTAATAAGGTTGCTCATGGGGTGTGTGGGTAAGATCTTGACCTTTCTTGTGTATAAGACCTTAAGGTGACTTATCTTGTGATTTGAGATTGTATTAATAAAAATGAAGTCATGAATTAATATTGTATGGTGGTTATACATTAGATTGATTTACCAGCCACCATCAGTTCTAATGGACACACAAATGTACACAACAGTCTTCTTATGTACATTAGATTGAGGACTACTTTTGCATTGTTTATCTTCCTAAAGAGACAGGAATTGGGTGGTGAAATATGTTTCTTTAAGATATTAGATACATTTTCTCATAAACAACTTTAATTTCTCATGGCAAGTTTGCAGGTAAATATACGATGGTTCTAGTACCATAGTTTCCAGAATATATGTCACACTGGAGCATTCTTCACATTTGTCCAAACCTGCATCATGGAGAGACAAAAATAAAAAGTTGCATTGGTCTTAAAGTGACATTTTTGAAACATGGTGCTACTGCTTTATACCAGAAGAAGCAAAATGAATTTAATCTACACATTATTTATTTATAACACAAACATCGCATAAGCGAGCAGGAGCTAAGTGGCTAATTAGTGTCGTATGAGGCAAAAATAATTCAGAGTAAACAGTTACCAGTCACCACTGAACAGATAAAAACATCAAGAAAGTTAAAGGTATGCCCATTTACCCACAATGTGCAAACAAGTGGCGTGCCGAGTCGTATGAAAGTTATTCTCTGTCCTTATTCAATAGCATTGTTTTTCAGGTGAGAGCATCATTTATTTATTTCACTTGTTCTCTATGATGCAGCACATCCTTATTCAGAACTGTTGCTGCTGCTACTTCTTGTTTTACGGTGGCTGTCATCCAGTTTAATGGTGCATTACCGCCACCTTCTGCTCTTGAGTGTGGATCAGACACTATTTTTTTCCGATCAGTATACAGGAGCAGCTTGCCATGCATGTAGATGGTGCCATTGTGTGGCCGTAGATGATACTGTAATATTTTTTGATATATAATTCACTTTAAAATGTAACTAACAGGAACTGCCAAACAATTAAAAAACAAAGTATGACTTGTAGTACAGAAAATGTGGTACTTCCTTTTAAGAAACAGTTTCATTAGGTGTGTGTGTGTGTGTGTGTGTGTGTGTGTGTGTGTGTGTGTGTGTGTGTGTGTGTGTGTGTGTGTGTGTGTGTGTGTGTGTGTGTGTGTGTGTGTGTAGAGACATTTTTCAGTGTTTGCAGTGAACTCCCCTTCATGTGAGGCGCAGATGTCCATCTTCAGTCAGATTCTATGTTCCCACTTGAATCAACAGCTCTTCAGTCCACCGCTGCAGAGGAGCGCTGCAGCTGTGGTCCAGGCCACCATAGCTCTTCATCACAAGATGGTCCACAGCTTTCTGCCCACAGCCATCAGATTTCACTATACATTCAATCTGAGGGACTTAACAAATGTGTTTCAGGTAATATTGATAAGTGAAATTTGCTTGTACTTTATTTTATCTTTATTTGGGTGGGAATGAAATATTGTCAAATTTCTCTGTGGTGTTCCAGGGCCTTCTCTTTGCTGGGCTTGAGAATGTCAAAGAGAGTACTAGTCTTGTATTTCTTTGGTTCCATGAGTCTTGCAGAGTCTACTCGGACAGACTGGTTGATGATCACGACCTGCAGCTTTTCCATAAGCTCCAGACAGAGACTGTGCATGAATGCTTTGAGGTATCATACAGCTAAATAGTGTAAACATGATCAAATACTGTGCTTTTTTTCAGGTAAGAAGAGGGAAATGAAACATTTTGCAAACCATGCTTACTCTCATCTTTGCAGGGTCTGGAGGACATAAAGGTGTTAAAGCAGCCAGTCCTGTATTTCCACTTTGCCAAGGCAGGTGAGGCAGCATCCTATACTCGTGTCACAGACTGGACTGTGCTTAAGTCCTTTCTCACAGATGCCCTGGAGAGCTACAATGAGCTCAACGCAGCCATGGACCTTGTGCTCTTTGAAGATGCCATGCAGCATGTGTGAGTATGGTTGTTTCCTTTATCCTTACCATAAGTATGATTGATAACAGTAAACATTATTCTCTTCATGTTTATTACGTTCTAGTTTGCAGATGCTTTGTAATTTTTAATTTATACATTGATAGAAACTTATCATTTACCCATAATAATTAGTATTATTTCTGTTGTTTTATATTTACATGGCCTTTGTAGAAGAATCTAGGTTCTTTTTAACATTCATTCATTCATTCATTTTCTGCCGCTTATCTGGGTTTGGGTAACGGTGGCAGCAGACTAAGCAGTTCATTCCACACTTCCCTATCTTTGGATGTCGAAATGTCCCTGGGTGCCTGGTTCCCGGGTTTCGGCACCACCACTCCATGGATCGCCATATTATCGTGGTGAAGGAGCTTGTGTGCTCCAGTGATCCTGGCACATATGTTGTCTGGAGCATTACCTCCTGGTAGGCTACTCTTGGCAAATTAGTCAGAGTGTGGCAAAGGGTGATTCAGTAGACTCTTCACAATGAACACAAAGAAGCACAGAGTCACCTTGTCCGGATTAGGTAAACTGGGGCTTCCTCCTGGAGCCAGGCCTGGGAGGAGCTCAGCTGGTGGCTGAATCTAATCTCTCGGTCAGGCTCAGTCCAAAAAACAACATGCTGTCACCTCCATGTGGGCTCACCAGCCCCAAGGAAGGTGCAAAGGGTCTGGTGTACTGTTTTATGGGCAGTGGACAGGGGCAAATGCCCACACAGACTGGCAGTTGGTTTTCTTTACCGCCCAATGAAAACTGGCAAAATGTGGGTTTTTTGGGGTGGTGGGTGGTTGGGGGTGTCACCTCTGCATAATGAGCCAGATCTGGTGGATGAATGCATTTCCAAACTGTGGAGTTCTTCTTGAGTGGACTGGGGATTATTGAAGGCAGTTCCTGCTGCATTGCTGATGAGCATTTACATCTTTCTGGGTCTGATGGAAATGTGTACAACAGAATACCCTTCATTTGTCGATGCTGATTGGTACAACCATGTGCCGAACATGAAACCATCATGCATTCTTTGACTGAGAAGATTCAAAATGAGTCAGTATGCAAGGTCAGGATAAATTATTTGCTATTTTTGGCAACCGGAGCAAAGCTTTCTTCCCCACCAACATGATAGATCACATACACCAGTATTGTCAGCTGTATGGGTTCTGTACCATTAAAGCAGGTGAGAAAAGGAAATAAGTGCTTTTATGAAAGACAGTATAACAATTGAAATGTATCCAGGAGGGAAACCTTATATGTCATAAGCTATAAATTATATGTTATGGGCGGCACGGTGGCTTAATGGTTAGCATTGATACCTCATAGCAAGAAGGTTGTGGCATTGCTTTCTGCCCTTTCTGTGTGGAGTTTACATGTTCTTCCTGTGTCTGCGTACATTGCCTCTAGGCACTCCAGTTTCCTCACGCAATCAAAAACATGCTGTCAAACACCTACCAGGGACAACAGATAGAAATTAGCTGATGGCTATAATGTGGCTTGTTTATGTCACTGTATGGTGATGTACATGAACTTGCACTGTCACTTCACAAATAAATAAATGTGTCTGATATGAGGAATGGTGATAAACCTTCATCCTTTTGTGTACATCACATTCTGTGTGAAGATTTTTACATATTGTCTGTACCTCCTCAGCTGCCGTATCAGCCGCATTCTGGAGTCTCCGAGATGTCACAGCTTACTGGTTGGGGTCGGAGGTAGTGGGAAGCAGAGTCTGACTCGTTTGGCTGCCTACATATCATCTGTGGAGGTTTTTCAAATTACCCCAAATAAGGGATATAGTATTCACGACTTCAAGGTAAATTAGTTATTAATGTATATTCAACAAAAATATGAATGGAACGCTGTTGTTTTGTTCCATTGTTTATGAATTAAAATGAAAGACCTAAGATTTGTTCCGTGCTCACAAAAAGCTTATTTCTCTCAAAGACTATTCACACATTTTTTGCTATCCTATTAGTGAGCACTTCACACTTTCCAGTTGACCTCATAGACATGTCAAGATACATATTAAACAGCGTGATTATTGCACATTTGTGCTTTGGCCTGGTCACAACAAAACACCTTTCTAAAAAAAGTGCAGTTTTATCACACAGAATAATGCCACAGATGACTCAAGTTTTGAGGGAGCATACAATTGGCATGCTGAATGCTGACAAAGGTGACGTGCTCACTAACAGGGATTTTAACAAATTTGTCATAAGAAAAACTTTTTGTGTGCATACAACAAGTCAGCTTTTTTACTTACAACAACATAAGTGAAAACAAGTGTTGCCTTTATATTTTTGATAGTTGTAGGTTGGTTAACTGGCAAAATGAGACATTTTGGACACTCTAAGATTGTAATTTATTCTTTAAGATTATTTGCATCTTTTAACTGCCCCACTTGTAGTCACAGTACTTAAACATTGCCTTGAATGATAAAAAAATGGCTCTAGTCGCAGAAAAATTCTGTAGATGAATATTTCCTGAGTATTGTTCAGCTTTTCCACTGACAGGGGAAATAATTAATCAGATACTGTTAAAAACCACTGGGAAATATTTCAAAAGCTGATCATTGAAATGGTTAATATAATCATTAAATCATCCATTTTGGTTTTAATGTTGTTGTACATTTTAGAGATCTTTCATGGACTCCGTCTTCTCTTTCTACCTATGTGGTTTTGCTTAGGCGTATCTGGCAGGCTTATTCCTGAAGACTGGAGTGAAGAACCAGCGCATTGCTCTGCTCCTGACTGATGCACAGATCACTGATGAGCGGTTTCTCATTATCATTAATGACTTACTTGCATCAGGTGAGAATCAAAACCTGTCACAGTCAGACTGTGTATCAGCTATGCCTGAGACAACAGACCTATGAGTCACATACAGTAACTGTAGAATCAGATGTTCCTCTAGCAATTCTACACATTTTTCTGTAGCATTTCTTTATTGTGTGATTTTATTCATTTCTACACAGTAAAATCACCAATGTAAAACTAACATTGACAGTGTTAAATTATTAACACTGCTGGTGTACATATGGTTGTTGTGTGGGCCGCTGAAGAGGAGGTACTGCTGGCCCACCACCACCAGATGGCGCCCTGCTTGGAGTGCGGGCTTCAAGCACGAGAGGGCGCAGAAACTAGTGGAGTGACAGCTGTCACATCATCAACACCAGCTGTCACTCGTCTACGTCAACCTCCATAAAAGCCGGACTGCAACTCCAGCTCCCCGCCGAGAAATCAGCTACCACTCAGGTAATTTTCTCTGCTGACTTAAAACATTGAGTAATAATCTGAACTTCTTTGCAGCCATTTTCCTGTGGTGTTTTCCTTATCTGTGGGATTGGCGTTTGGTGTGATCAGTGACGGCTTCGCTTCACACCCCAACCAGATAAGTGATTAGACAGGAGCTGCACGAGTGTGTGATTGGAGGTGGAGGTGCTCCCTCCCAAAAGAACACAGACTGTGGGATTACTGAGTGTGCGAACTCACACTCATCAATACTGTTTCTGTTCTCTGCCAGCAGTACCGGGTCTGACTGCTGAAGACAGTGGCCACCTGGGGCGCAGGGCTTGGCGGCTCCGGTGTTCTTCAGATCCGTTGGTGGTGGAAGCTGTGTGGGATCCGGCTCTTCTCTCGCCAGACGTCTTCTATCTTCGAGCCTGCCCACACATCACCTTGTGTATAATTGACATTCCGTAATATTGTTATTGTCTGTACTTCATTGTGCGATTCACAACATTAAATTGTTACTTTTTGGCTTATCCATTGTCCGTTCATTAACGCCCCCTGTTGTGGGTCCGTGTCACGACACCTTCCCAACAGGATTTCTCGGCCAGCATCATGGATCCCGAGGGGCGTCAACCATCACTTGAACAGCCAATGGAAGAGTGAGGTGCACAGGCGCCAGCAGGAGGCGTGTTAGGTTAGCTGCAGCAAATTCTAACCGCTTTCACTGCTCGGTTGGATTTCGTAACCGAGCAGAACGTTATTCTCAATCGGAGGATGGAGGCTCTCACCGCCAGGGTGGAGGCGCGCGATCAAAGCGCTGCTGCAGCACCTCCTCCTGCTGGTCCCATGTCAGACACAGACGTTCCACTGGTCGTTCAACGACCCCCCCCACCGTCCCCTGAAGCATACATAAGCCCTCCGGAGCCGTACGGAGGTTGTGTTGTGACGTGCGCGGACGTCCTAATGCAGTGTTCGCTCGTCTTTGCACAGCGTCCCGTCATGTACGCGTCAGACGCTAGCCGGGTGGCTTATGTTATTAATCTGCTTCGAGGAGAGGCACGCACCTGGGCTACGGCGCTCTGGGAGCAGAACTCACGGCTCCTATCGTCATACGCTGGGTTTGTAAGGGAGTTCAAACAGGTTTTTGATCATCCCAACAGAGGCGAGACCGCTTCGAGCGTGCTACTGTCAATGAGACAGGGGCGCCGGAGTGCAGCCAAGTATGCAGTCGACTTCCGCATCGCGGCTGCGAGGTCCGGCTGGAATACCGTTGCACTCCGCGCCGCCTTCATAAACGGACTGTCTCCGGTCCTGAAGGAGCATCGCTGGCTAAGGAGGAACCGCGGGATTTTGACGGGCTTGTCGACCTGGTTATACGCTTAGACAACCGCTTAGAGGAACACCGTCGGGAGCAGGGCGGGGGGCGTGACCGGGCACGAGCCGTCCCTCTTCCTTCCGGGTCTGAAAGGGTGCCGTCGTCCCCACGCTCCACAGCCAGAGGGCCCCGTGTGGCAACAGCTCCCCCTGCTGACGAAGCTATGGACACGAGCAGGGCCAAAGTGAAACCAAATGACAGACAAAGGAGGCTGGCCCGCGGGGAGTGTTTTTTTCTGTGGCTCTAGTGGTCATATACAGAGGAACTGCCCCAAACGGTCAAACTACAACGCCCGTCCTTAGAAACTGGGCTAAGGGTGGGCCATAACACGCATGCGGGGAAGCCCCGTAGATCCGCACGAATCCCAGTCACGATCCTTAGTGAGGAGTTAACCCTTCACGCCCCAGCACTCGTAGACACGGGGTCGGAAGGGAATCTGCTGGACAGCAGATGGGCAAAGGAAGTAGGGCTCCCTCTGGTGGCTCTGCCTTCACCTTTGAAGGTACAGGCACTAGATGGCACCCTTCTTCCATTAATCACACACCAGACACAGCCCGTGACATTGGTTGTGTCTGGGAATCACAGGGAGGAGATTGTGTTTTATGTAACACCTTCTACCTCCCGAGTGATTTTGGGTTTTCCATGGGTGTTGAAACACAATCCCCGGATTGATTGGCCATCTGGGGTTGTGACGCAGTGGAGCGAAACCTGCCACCGGGAGTGTTTAGGATCCTCGGTTCCACCCGGTGTGACAGCTAAAGAGGAGGTCATAGTCCCCCCCAATCTGACGGCAGTACCGGAGGAGTACCACGATCTTGCTGACGTCTTCAGCAAAGATCTGGCACTCGCCCTTTCCCCGCACCGACCGTACGATTGCGCCATCGATTTGATCCCGGGCGCTGAGTATCTGTCCAGCAGGCTGTTCAACCTCTCACGTCCGGAACGCGAATCAATGGAGACCTACATCCGGGACTCCTTAGCTGCCGGGTTGATCCGGAACTCCACCTCCCCGATGGGCGCGGGTTTCTTTTTTGTGGGTAAGAAGGACGGCGGACTCCGTCCATGCATCGATTACAGAGGGCTGAACGAGATTACGGTTCGCAATCGATACCCATTACCAATGTTGGATTCGGTGTTCACGCCCCTGCATGGAGCCCAAATATTCACCAAACTCGATCTTAGGAATGCGTACCACTTGGTTCGGATCCGGAAGGGAGACGAGTGGAAGACGGCATTTAACACCTCCTTAGGTCACTTTGAGTACCTGGTCATGCCGTTCGGCCTCACAAACGCCCCCGCGACGTTCCAAGCATTGGTTAATGACGTCTTGCGGGACTTCCTGCATCGGTTTGTCTTCGTATATCTAGACGACATACTCATCTTTTCTCCGGACCCTGAGACTCATGTCCAGCATGTACGTCAGGTCCTACAGCGGTTGTTGGAGAACCGGCTGTTTGTGAAGGGCGAGAAGTGTTGTGTGGGCCGCCAGAAGAGGAGGTACTGCTGGCCCACCACCAGAGGGCGCCCTGCCTGAAGTGCGGGCTTCAGGCACGAGAGGGTGCTGCCGCCACGGACACAGCCGGGGGTGACAGCTGTCACTCATTATCTCTTGACAGCTGTCACCCATCTACTCTACATCATCTCACTCCATAAAGACCAGACGTCATCTCCACCTCGTTGCCGAGATTTCGTACTTCTATGGAGGTAACATTCTCTGCCTATATTGATTGATTCCAAGTGCTATTGTGTTGCAGCTGTCAACCAGAGGACCGGCGTGGGTTGCGACTGTTTCGTCCTACGTCAGATAAGTGGTTACACAGACGCTGCACGAGTGTGTGTTAGAGGTGGAGGTGGCATTCCCACCATTGTTGTTACGGGGTGTACACACACCCACACTTGACTGTCTTTGCTCTTCGCCAGCAGTACCAGATCCGACAGTCGGGGACGGTGATCACCTGGGAATTCGGGACTTGGCGGCTCCAGTATTCACCAGGTTCTGTGGCGGCGGAAATCGTGTGGTTCCGGCTCTTCTCAGGACAGACGTCTTCTATCCTCGAGCCTGCCCACACGTCACCTTTGTGGATTGACTGTTATCAGATTCTGAGATTGTCTGTATATTCGTTGTGCACCTTCACAACATTAAATTGTTACTTTTTTGGCTCATCTATTGACCGTTCATTTGCGCCCCCTGTTGTGGGTCCGTGTCACTACACTTTCACAACAAGAAGTGCGAGTTCCACCGCACTTCTTTGTCCTTCCTGGGGTTCATCATCTCCTCCAACTCCGTCGCCCCTGATCCGGCCAAGGTTGCGGCGGTGAGAGATTGGCCCCAACCAACAAGCCGTAGGAAGCTGCAACAGTTCCTCGGCTTTGCAAATTTCTACAGGAGGTTCATTAAGGGCTACAGTCAGGTAGTTAGCCCCCTGACAGCCCTGACCTCCACTAAGGTCCCCTTCACCTGGTCGGATCGGTGCGAAGCCGCGTTTAGGGAGTTGAAACGCCGGTTCTCGTCTGCACCAGTTCTGGTGCAGCCTGATTCTAATCGCCAGTTCACAGTGGAAGTGGATGCCTCTGACTCAGGGATAGGAGCCGTGCTGTCCCAGAGCGGGGAGTCTGATAAGGTTCTCCACCCTTGTGCCTATTTTTCCCGCAGGTTGACCCCGGCTGAGAGGAACTATGACGTCGGCAATCGGGAACTCCTGGCGGTGAAGGAGGCTCTTGAAGAGTGGAGACACCTGTTGGAGGGAGCGACGGTGCCCTTCACGGTTTTCACGGACCATCGGAACCTAGAGTACATCCGGACCGCCAAGCGGCTGAACCCCAGGCAAGCCCGCTGGTCACTGTTCTTCGGGCGCTTTGACTTCCAGATTACATACCGCCCCGGGACCAAGAACCAACGATCAGATGCCCTGTCCCGGGTGCATGAAGAGGAGGCCAAGGCCGAGTTGTCAGACCCCACAGAGACCATCATCCCCGAGTCCACTGTCATGGCCACTCTCACCTGGGACATGGAGAAGACCATCCGGGAGGCCCTGACACGGAACCCGGACCCGGGGACCGGCCCGAAGAACAAACTGTACGTCCCACCAGAGGCCAGAGCTGCGGTTTTGGACTTCTGTCATGGTTCCAAGCTCTCCTGTCATCCCGGGTGCACAGAACCATGGCAGTGGTCCAGCAGCGCTTCTGGTGGGCGTCTATGGAGGCCGACGTCCGGGACTACGTCCAGGCCTGTACCACCTGTGCCAGGGGCAAGGCTGACCATAAGAGGACTTCGGGACTCCTCCAGCCCCTACCGGTACCTCACCGCCCCTGGTCCCACATCGGCCTGGACTTTGTCACGGGCCTCCCGCCGTCCCAGGGCAACACCACCATCCTCACGATAGTGGATCGGTTCTCCAAGGCGGCCCACTTCGTGGCCCTCCCGAAGCTCCCTACGGCCCAGGAGACAGCAGACCTCCTGGTCCACCACGTCGTGCGTCTGCATGGGATACCAGCGGACATCGTCTCGGATCGTGGTCCTCAGTTCTCCTCCCAGGTTTGGAGGAGCTTCTGCAGGGAACTGGGGGCCACCGTGAGTCTCTCGTCCGGGTATCACCCTCAGACAAACGGACAGGCAGAGCGGGCTAACCAGGAGCTGGAGCAGGCCCTCCGCTGCGTAACCTCCGCGCACCCGACGGCCTGGAGCGCCCATCTGGCCTGGATCGAGTACGCCCACAACAGCCAAGTGTCGTCAGCCACCGGCCTCTCCCCATTTGAGGTGTGTTTGGGGTACCAGCCCCCATTGTTCCCACTTGTGGAGGGAGAGGTCGGTGTGCCCTCGGTCCAGGCCCACCTCAGGAGGTGCCGCCGGTGTGGCGGACCGCCCGTTCTGCGCTGTTGAAGGCCCGGACGAGGGCCAAGGCCCATGCAGACCGCCGGCGTTCCCCGGCCCCTGCATACCAGCCCGGGCAGGAGGTGTGGTTATCGACCAAGGACATCCCGCTGCAAGTGGAATCACAGAAACTCAAAGACAGGTTTATCGGACCGTTTCCCATCCTCAAAGTCCTCAGTCCGGCCGCAGTGAAGTTAAAGCTGCCAGCTTCACTGCGGATCCACCCGGTGTTCCACGTGTCCCGTCTCAAACCCCATCACACCTCACCACTCTGCACCCCTGGACCTGCACCGCCTCCTGCCCGGATCATCGACGGGTTTCCGGCATGGACCATGCGTCGGCTCCTGGACGTCTGTCGTAAGGGTCGGGGGTTCCAGTATCTGGTGGACTGGGAGGGGTATGGACCCGAAGAACGCTCCTGGGTGAAGAGGAGTTTCATCCTGGACCCGGCCCTCCTGGCCGATTTCTACAACTGTCACCCGGACAAGCCAGGTCGGGCGCCAGGAGGCGCCCGTTGAGGGGGGGGGTCCTGTTGTGTGGGCCGCTGAAGAGGAGGTACTGCTGGCCCACCACCACCAGATGGCGCCCTGCTTGGAGTGCGGGCTTCAAGCACGAGAGGGCGCCGAAACTAGTGGAGTGACAGCTGTCACATCATCAACACCAGCTGTCACTCGTCTACATCAACCTCCATAAAAGCCGGACTGCAACTCCACCTCCCCGCCGAGAAATCAGCTACCACTCAGGTAATTTTCTCTGCTGACTTAAAACATTGAGTAATAATCTGAACTTCTTTGCAGCCGTTTTCCTGTGGTGTTTTCCTTATCTGTGGGATTGGCGTTTGGTGTGATCAGCGACGGCTTCGCTTCACACCCCAACCAGATAAGTGATTAGGCAGGAGCTGCACGAGTGTGTGATTGGAGGTGGAGGTGCTCCCTCCCAAAAGAACACAGACTGTGGGATTACTGAGTGTGCGAACTCACACTCATCAATACTGTTTCTGTTCTCTGCCAGCAGTACCGGGTCTGACTGCTGAAGACAGTGGCCACCTGGGGCGCAGGGCTTGGCTGCTCCGGTGTTCTTCAGATCCGTTGGTGGTGGAAGCTGTGTGGGATCCGGCTCTTCTCTCGCCAGACGTCTTCTATCTTCGAGCCTGCCCACACGTCACCTTGTGTATAATTGACATTCCGCAATATTGTTATTGTCTGTACTTCGTTGTGCGATTCACAACATTAAATTGTTACTTTTTGGCTTATCCATTGTCCGTTCATTAACGCCCCCTGTTGTGGGTCCGTGTCACGACACCTTCCCAACAATGGTCCTACTCTGGCCAGAGTGGGACCATAGGTTCACTGTCAGTGTTAATTTAACATTGGTGATTTTACTGTGTACATGTTCTAAAATTGGAAACCTCTTGGTTTTGTGCCTTCTTCCTGGAAGTGTACTGTTTGAGAGTGTGTGATCACAGCATTTCTTTTTCTGTAGGAGAAATTCCAGAACTCTTCACTGAGGAGGAGACTGAAGGAATTGTGTCAGATGTGAGAGCAGAAGTCCGAGCCCTTGGACTGATTGACAACAAGAAGAACTGTTGGAGATTCTTCATTGGGCGAGTCCAATTGCAGCTCACGGTGCAGTATTTCAAATTGTCTTTCAAAAGATAGTGATATTTTCCAGTGTTTCCAGAGCAATCTTTTTCTGCTTCATGACAAATGAACTACTGCCACTTTTGTGAGTACTGCTTTCAACCAAGATCTCATTGTTTCTGCTCCCCATGCCTAATATAGTAAGTGTAAAAGTTTGTATTGCCAAGATAACAGAGGCTTAAAGGTCATATTGGGCAAAAATTATTTTTAACTACCGTCTAAACTTAAATGTAGCTGGACATGTTTAACATCCTCAAAGTCAGTGGTAGGCACAGTTCAACTAATCAGCTAACAGAGAATTAGAGAAGCTAACTGTCTGCTAATTTTGAAAACTTTGTTAACTAACATTTTTTTTATCAAAGTTTAATATCAAAAACCTTTATAACCCTGAAAATCATATATGCTTGTTCCCGTTGGAGTTTCCACACTAATCCAGTATGCAAAATTGATTCATTGTGTGAAGGCAACAGGCGTCACTTCAAGAGATGGAGGAGCAAGAGGTTGAGCACAATTAAATTAATGAATTAGATTAATAAAAAAAGTTTCCATGTGTTTTTTTTGTTTTGTTTTTTTGTCTCTAAAAATTTCATATTCATGCAGGACTTTCTGTACTGTGAATTAACTGTATGTTGTATGGAAACTACTAGCTAATTAGTTAATTTGATCATTTTGTGTACATCTTGGTCATCCTCTGATCTTGGTATTCTAAACCTTTTTTGGAACCAAGCATGTCTACTCTTCAACATATTAAAATTTCAGCTCTTTAGGTGTGTTTTTCACATGCAAACATGCAAAAGCTAAATTCATATAATAAAATTTTATTCACAGTTTAGTGCTTTATTGTTAATAATGTTAATTTTTCAGTTAACAGATTAGCAGATATCAAAGCTAACATTTAGGTTAGCTGTGCCCACCACTACTCAAAGTCAAAGTCAGCTGAAAGTCAGTCTTATTAAAGACAGCACAGGAAAGGAGCCACCGCTGCCAACATTCACAGCGAATAGAAAATGTTACAAGTGCTAGAGAATGTTTGAGTAAACTGTAAAGCACAGCTGCTGTGTAATGTCATTAAACATGTTTGACAAGCTGAATTAATATACTCAAATGAGGAGGGGGGTTATAGGGAACAAAATTCTGGTCACAGACACGTGTATGCAATCCAGCTCGTCTCAGTGCCAAGGCCTCTTGTAGCGTTACCTTCTGTTCGAGACAACAGGGAATGTGGCTGCCTGTCTGCATGCCAGGGTGATGAAAGCATGGTGCCAGATGGTTGCCAGGTTTTGGATAGCATTTACATTGCATGTTATGTCTTCTAATCTGACATATCTGACATATCTGTAGATTATGCCCCTGGTGAAATATCTTGTCTGGCTAGTATGCATGTTGTTGTTATTATGTTACTTGTGGGCATTACTGGATGACAAATCGCTGTCTGTAGGTGGTGCTGTGTTTGTCTCCAGTGGGCGATACCCTACGGCTCAGGGCCCGTCGATTCCCAGCACTCATCCAATGCACCACCATTGATTGGTTCCACCCATGGACTTTGGAGGCTCTGCAGTCTGTCAGCTACAAGTTTATCCAGGATATCGAAGGCATTGAGGTCAGAAAGTTTTTTTTTTTTTTTTTTTTTTTTTTTTTTTTTTGTACTAACTACATATTTGCATCATTGAATACTATACAATAAATTATATTGTTGCACACAACAGTAGCCTGCATTGGACTGATGTAACTGATTGCCATCCCCTTCACACCACAGTATCAGAGCATTAGCACTGGCCCAACATTCCTCAGGGCCTATATAGGACTGAATTCTTTTTCATATATCAACATTATGTCAGCTCTGTATCTATAGCAGTGGCATCACTTCTGAGATCGTCATGTGTGCCATATTCCATTTTAATGAATGCTGTTTAATTATTACAGTGCAGTTGGATTAACCTTTGCAGAGATCTCTCATCATTAGCTCATTGCTCAGGTACTGACAAATTGCTGAACACATGCTGGGAGACGCACTGTGTGTGCAAGCACATCATTGTTTTCCATCATAGCAGTGGAATGATCACAACCCAGGATCATTTATGCTAATAAGGGAAGGGTGACCCTTTAAGGAGGCACAGCTGTCACAGCCAGGAAGTGTCATCACATATGTGAACATGTGCCATACTCTGTTGTGTAACTGCCTGTGTAACCACAGATGTTCTCATAGTTTAAGATAGTAGTAGTAATTATCAAAGTAGTAACAGTATGACTAGTTCCAAGGGTTCTTTGAGAGGGTGGAGTTGAAGAATGCAGTACTGGATCTCCTCATCCAGTCATTCATAAAAGTAAGAACACCAGGGCCTGCTTTGAAATCTAAAAGTCATCTGGTTCTCACCCAGTAACATTAATCACAAGTTTCATTGATACATGAGACTGAGGCCTGAAACATACTGGCTTTGTTGCTGCATTGCGTGTTGATTTCATTGAGACGGCCGTGTTATTAGATTAAAACTTGCACACCACCTGCATGAGGGAAGCGTCCCTGATGTGTGTCTTGCATCGCAGGTGTCACAATCCCACTCAAGAATACACCCAGTGCCTATTTTTCACTCATGCCATGACATGACACAGCTAAAATAGACAGAAAAAAATGATCTGCAGACAGGGATTTTAACAAACCAGCAATATTAAATCATTAACATCTTTTACTTGAGTATCTATGACTGGAGAAGAAGCCACAGGCATGAAAAATATAAATCCAATTTTTTTTAAATCCATTTCAGCGATTGAAAAGTCACATGAATGCAATCAGGTTAGAAGAAGTCATTTTCTGCTGTTCTCTTTACCGAACGTTTCTCAGCTAAACTCATACAGCGCTTCATGATCCACAGGCTCTGGATTATTATACAAAACAGTATATAATTGTGTGTGCGTGCAGGACCAACCCATATGTGCGGGTGACATAGGCAAGACACGCCCCCATTTTAAGAATTACTGACAAGCCCAGCGAGCAAGCTAACCTCAGTTCAGATGTTCTTGAAAACATATTTTGGGGGGGCTGATTGGGGATTCTCATAACAGTTTTACTTTGGTTGTGTGGATTAAAAAGTATGACTGCTTATTTCCCCAGTAATTGTGGATTAACTACCTAACGTTGCATTTGGCTCCCAATTCGGTTCAGACTGCAATTCAAAATATTGGTGATGACTTTTAGAGCTTTGCACAGTCAAATACCACCTTAAATCAGTGAGCTCTTGCACCCTTATGTGAGAAGCAGGTCTCTGAAGTTCTCGGACCAGAACCTGTTGGTTGTACCAAGGTAAAGGCCGAAGTCCAAAGGAGATTGTGCATTTGAGGTTGTGGCTCCCAAACTGTGGAATGCACTGCCACTACACCTACGTTCCGTGAACTCTGTTGGAATTTTTAAGGAGAAGCTCAAGAGCCATTTGTACAGGCTTGCTTTTAACTACATTTATATTAATTGTTTTTAGTTTCTGCCTTTTTATTTCTGTGTTTCTTAAATTACTGTAAATCACTTTGCGATTTTATCTTGAAAGATGCTGTACAAATAAACTTTACTTACTTGCTTACTTAATTACCAATGTCATCAAGTGATCAATAGCTCCTAACAATGCTAATGCTGTTAGCATCCAAAAAATTATATCACATGATAATTTCACTCAACACAAATCCAGGCATAGGCAAGTCTTCATAGACAAGTATTTTGATCTCAGTTGTCATTTGTCAACTTCCTTAAGCAAAGTATTGTGCAACAGTATGTTCAGAGATGATGACAGTAAACATTGTTTTCCCACAAACTAATGACAGCACCCGTGGCCAGTATTTACAGTATTCGGAGTGGCTATATGCCCAACCTTTGGTTCAATAAAGTAAATATGCGAGCATATACGCCCAACCACAACCGACCAATGAGTGCGCTTGTAAGCTCACTTCCGGTTTCAACGCAGGAGGGAAAAAAGGCGAATATTTTTTCACCGGCTGTGGGAGGGTTCGCACCCCGGAGAGGGGCTGTCATCTAAAATGGTTCGGTTTGGCTCATCACACCCAGGGAACTGTGTCAAACTAACACCATCTTACAGCCAACAAGCAGCATTTTGGTCAAAAACTGTTTCGTCATTGTTAACAGGCTTCCGTTCAAAATGCTTATGAAGTTTGTCTGTTTTCATCCATTGCGGTGTTTTCGCAGTAATTAAAGACGACGCCGTTAAATGTGTCAAACATACGCCACAATAGAGCCTTAAAAGATGGTGTGAAACGTAGTTTAGATGCACAAAACGTGTCAAATCACGGTTGGGCGAATAAGATAAGACATATTTATCTGCCCAACGGTTGTGCTTGTAATGTTCAATGTATGACTTATCTGCCCAACGGTTGGGCGTATAGTCTTTGCTTACAGTATTTTTCCATTTCATTTTCTGACAAATATAATATGGTTGCTGCATTTTGTATCTTTTGCATTATGAATTCAATGCATGCAATGTGTATTTCTGCTCATAAAAAGAATCAAAGGAAAAGTTTATTGTGAGTCTATGTATATATATTTATGTTTAGCAGTTATAGCACGTTGAAAATGATGTATCTTTTCAGTGAGATGCTGTCAGATGATGGCTGACTCACGAGCCAATAACAACACACACACACACACTCTCTGAACTTGGTGTATTTAAACCTTTGACCCACTGTAAATCTGAACCAAAACTGACAGAAAGTAAGAGTTTGTTACTTTTTATGTATTATCGATTATTGTTAAATGAAAACAATGCGAAAATATAAGTAAAATGTCAGGAGACACATTCTGACAAAAATTGTGGTGGTGGTACTGTGGTTGATCTCTATGATTACTGCAACAACTAAATACCCATGAGTACTATACAAGTACCACTGAGTATTAATATGGTTTGTCAGTGCAGAAATCATTGGCAGAATCAATTTTATGTTGTTGCTGCATCAATTAGAAGCACATATGTACAAAAAATATTTTATGGGAGCCATGTTGCATGTCCAAAATGGCAGCCAAATGAATGTTGATGCAAATGCTAACATTGTTTTTCAGATTCCCTATGTTGTAATGATTTTAAAATCATTGTAATGATTTTAAAACTGAAACTCTGAGTGAACCAAGACTGACTAAAACTAAGTATTTTTTTTTTTTAGTTCTTAAAAATTATTTATTGCTGAATGAAAACATTACAGAAATACATATCAGCAAATTATCAGGCGAACTATTCTGACAAAAAGGCGCTAGAAAAACTAAACTAAACTAAAACATTTACGTGAACATCAACACTGAATACAATCCTCTTTGGTTTGTTGTTGGTCATCCTTGTTTGAAGTTTCACCTCTTCATTATTTAAATGAGTTCATAAGTTTGCAGTAAGGTATTTAGCAGTCCAGCAAAAAGAAAAACTCCAGTGACTGCATAGCCCTTGTAATTGGTCTTTGACACTTCTTTGGCTTGGAGCTCTTTGTTAAAATGTTCCTTCTGGTCTTTAATCTCCTTGATAAATCTCTCTTCCTGGTCTTCCAGCTTTTTTTTAAAATGATCTACCACTTGAAGCTCTTGTTTATGAATTTCCTCTCTGTCCAGCAACTCTTCTTGAGTTGAGCCCCCTGAGCCACCAGCTCTTTTCTGATTTGCTGTTCTTTGTCCTTCATCTCATTACAGTGGTTTTCCTCTTTCATTTGCAAACAGTTTTCATTCTCGTCCAACAGTTTCTTGAATTCATCCTTTGTTTCTTTGAATTCTTGCATGAACTGTTCCTTCATGTCTTCTAGCTCCTTTTTCAGTTCCCTCACCAGCACATTTCCTTGGTGTGCAGCATTGATGTCGGCCGTTGCCTGTCCTTCATGCATAACCTTGAGGTTCCTGAGCTCTTCATATCTCCCTTCTAAACATTTTCTGAGAATGGTTCATCAGTTCCTCTGCGTCCTGTACTTCCTGCACTTCCTTGCTAATCATCTCTTCCTTTTTGTGCTGACTCTGTGAAAAGCCAAAATAAATAAATAAAAGAATCAGTGATTATGAAGCACAGACGTCTGATTAGTGTCTCCTTCTTGGAACTGATTGGCCCCACCCAGGCAGTCCAACAGTCCATCCTCACTTTCTCAAAGTAACATTGATGTGATGTTTTCTGGAAGTATTTGGCAACTTGACAGACATTACACACGGCATCAGCCTGGGCCACAGCCTGGTATACATAAACACGTGTGAGCAGCAGTAGTTGAGTCTCACAAGCAACATGGGCAGTGTGTTTCAGGCATAAAATGAAGTTTTTACATATATACAGGTTGAACTATGTGAAATAAATATTGATCCATCCATCCATTTTCTATACGGCGGCTGGAGCCTATCCCAGTAATCATAGAGCGTGAGGCGGGGTACACCCTGGACAGGACACCAGTCTGTCGTAGGGTCACACAGGCTTGGGGAGTAACGGAATACATGTAACGGCATTACATAATTAAGATACAAAAAAAGGTAACTGTATTCCGCTACAGTTACAGAAAAAAAAGACGTATTCAGATTACAGGTATATTTAGTAAAAATGGGGATTAGTTCGCAGGATTACAATTTTATGCATTTTATGATATTATCTGTATATATATTTTTTTCTTTGAAACAAAAACGTCCCTTCATGGACAGCGACATGACGTCTCCTAACCGGGCAAAATATTGATGGAGTACACGGATGTTAATGCATTTTCAATGGAGATCCGTGACTGAACACACTCAGAAAAATGCTCGCAAAATACATGTTAAAATGCCATTTTGACCTGGATATTGAGCCAGTAAAATTAAATGACATTACATTATGTCAGGAAAGTATTAAACTTATTCTGACACTCACACATTCCAAAATATTAGCGTTGAAAGTTACACGGATCTGCGCTGTTCAAGCTGCTGAGCTGAGGCGTCCTGCTGAGCTGCTGCTGTGTTCAACACAGCGCAGCTCCTAAAACCATTACAATACATTTATATATATATTATATTTTTACACAATTATCCTTTATTGACCGAGTTTCATTCATGAAGTCAGTGGTGTGGGTACACATCTCTATGTGTGGGTGTGACTGTGAGCGGCACAGCGCGGGTCATTACGTATAATGTCATTATTTTAAGGTGCAATTTTTTTTTTAAAATCCCATCTTGTCGAACAATTTTAATCACTAACGACAAGTATTTTAACTAGACATTGGTTTAGCAGTGGAAAATATCAACTAGACACAGTGGTGGGCACACTTCCGATAATCCGATAACAGATAATTATCGAAGATAATGTTTTCTTTTTCGGATTATCTTTAAAAACCATTATCGGACCAATTATCTTCCGATTAATCTTTGTCTGATAACTTTTAAACCGATAAACGAAACTGAACAGCGACAAGCATTTTTAAAATTAGTTTAGCACTCACCTGTTAAAAGTTTTGTAACAGACACACAGCCATAACCTTTGCAAATAGAAAAGAGCCGCTTGTATAAAAAAAAGCATCTCAATCATGTGCAGACAAAAGAGAAACAGCCCCAAAAGAAAAAAAAAACATTTCCTTTAACACCATACCAAAAGGCTGCCAATATCACCTAAGTCATCCAGAGGCATACGTTTTTAACTAACCAAACAAATTTTGGACAAGTTATTTAAAATTACTGTCATGTCTGAGTTTTATTAAGTGAAAATATCAGATATATGTTTTAGTTTTAAAGTAATGTGCTAATTTTTAAGGTTTTGTGAGCACATCCTGTGACCCGAAATGCATTTTGGGTAGGATGATGTAATACATCACGACAGGACAAATGCATTTCAGACACTCTGTTCAGGCTCCACAGACAACAGCATTAAACTCTAGTGCCTAAAACTCTCTCGAATATATTCTCTGCGTTTATAGATGTTGGTTTTATTTGCGTTTGTTAAATTCCACGCATTTTAAATGTAGCAGACAGGGATTACTGTATCTGGAATTTTGTTTTCAAGGCCTCTACTGCCATCTACTGGTCAGTAGTGTTCACTAAGCGTGTGGGAACCAGTAGATAGCAGTGTTCTATTTATTTTGACCCCGGTTATGTCAGATGATTGTCAAATCAACTTTTTGGCTTTGCAAATGGCTTTTTTTGTGTACAGTGAATGTATACATTATACAAGTTTCACTTTTTTAATGGAATTACAACCTTATTTCTTTTTCAAATTCTCCCATTTTTTGCATCCAGCCTTATTTCCTTTAGAAATTTCCTTGACAAATAATATCAGTCTATTAGGACGTCAGGTTATGTGTTACACATATACATGTGTGTGTATATATTTTCCAGCTTATTCCCATTGATGAAACTTTTCATTTTCTGCCTGAAAGCTTATTAGATGAGTGTGTTCAGGGCTCCGTTTGTTTACAAAATACACGTTACAGACCTTGAAATCCAACAGCAGGGATTGATATTATCCAAAGATTTATGAACATACAAATTAACGTGCTTACACTTTATCATGATTTTCTCCGTTGTGAGATATAAAAGTGTCTTATCGTAGCATTCGTGTGTATGTGCATTATAACGCAGTGCACGAGCGACATTATGATATTCTTCAGAACGACAACATACGCAACATGCATCCAGCAGCAGACACGCTGCTGTCATAGACAACTGAAAGTTTTTGGCAAGTTATAACTTTCTAAACAGCGTAATTTGTAATGAAAGCCGCTTCATTTGTGCGGCTCTTTCGGCGCCATGTTTGTTTTTTCAGAGACAGCAGTAAGCTCCTCCTACCCCTCCAAACGGATGGATTTGTAGCCCTTCGCCTTCCCCTCCGCCTCGCTCCAAAAAGAGGCACTTTTACCCAGAATCCTTTGCGATCTGTCTGTTTGTTACAAAACCTCAGAATTAGTGCATTACTCAACATTAAAAGATATATGTTATATTTTAACTTTGTACAAATGACATAATTGACATTAATGGAGTTATTCTATCGGTATTAATGTTATTTATAATCAAAACCATAAGTCAGCATGACTTTATTTTTCAAGACCTGCGCCTGACCGGAGTGTCATAATTGATAGAGAGTTGGTTTTATGGCTGCTCTTGGAGTGCCTCTGTGTTGGGAGCTCTGTAGTAAATAAGAGCTTCCAGCAGGGGCAGAATGTAGAAAGAAAAGTGTGGTCTCATTGTTGGGGTCTGTTTTTATTTTTAATATTATTGTAAGCTATTAAATTTGTTCTACTACTAGCTGTAAATGTGTCAGACGTAATATTGGAATTTATCGGTTATCTGTAACTTCCGATATATTTTTGGGTGGTTTATTGTTTTATCTTTATCGAAGATAACTTTTCAGTTATCTGATTATCTGTTATCGAAGTTAATTTTTTGGTTATCTGTACCCACCACTGACTAGACATAAATGAAGAGTTAATGGTCTGTGTCATCAGGCGACACATGTACAGCAGGAGACATACAGCTGTTTGGACAAAGTGACAAGAATAACCAAAACCACTTACTTATGGAAGGAAATATTGTCTCCCTTGTTCCTCCGTTTGTGGCTTTGCCAACATGCGCAGCTTTCCGGCATATTCCACTTGTTTCTTGAACTTCTATGCGCGCAAATCACTAACTTGCCCGGAATTAAAATGGCGACCACGCCTCCTTACTGACAGTATTTACTTAATGGTTTTCATTATACTTTTGTTCTTATTTTGAAAGTTCAATAAGTGGACTGATATGTTAAACATGGTGCGAATGCCATGTGAAAGACTAAAGTAAGATAATTTTATGTTTACTGAACAAGTAGTAGACTTTTTCTTTGTTTTGTATATTGTTCTGCAAGCCACTTTTAATTACAAATTCATCCACACACTGCCTGAGTTTTCATTATCCTTAATTTGTTTGGCATTTTTTGTTGAAAATTTAGCAGGTGAACACTGGGTGTGTTTAAAACAATATTGTGGTGCTCTTAATCCATAAT
Source organism: Thalassophryne amazonica (assembly GCF_902500255.1). Taxonomy (NCBI): domain Eukaryota; kingdom Metazoa; phylum Chordata; class Actinopteri; order Batrachoidiformes; family Batrachoididae; genus Thalassophryne; species Thalassophryne amazonica. Next base: position 90,398,240 of record NC_047109.1, read on the forward strand.
GTGAAGTAAAACAGAGCATGCCATGTAGAAGAAACAGTTTTATTTTTGCTTAATAAACTGTACTATGTAGTCAAGACTATTTATATTTAGTTTCTTTTGTCTGTATTAGCATATTTGATATTGGAGTAATCCAGAAGTAATTAAAAGTAATCAAATTACATTACTTTAATATTATGGTACTTGGATTACGTTACTGACTACATTTTTCAACAGGTAACTAGTAACTGTATCGGAATACATTTTTAAAGTAACCCTCCCAACCCTGGGGCCACATATAGACAAACAAACGCATTCACAACCGCACGCGCACCTACGGACAAGTTAAAGTATCCGATTCAACCTGCATGTCACTGGATGTGAGAGGAAGCTGGAGCACCCTGAGGTAAACACAAACACTGGGAGAACATGCAAACTCCACACAGAAAGGCCACAGGTGGGAATTGATCCCATGACCTTCTTGCTGTGAGGCAGCAGTGTTACAAATATTATTAGAAAAAGGTGTTTGAAAAATTCCTTCATATTGCACTTTTCCCCTAAATGCATCCACTTAACTCTGTTATACGTAATTAGTAATTAGTTGTAATAGAGTTTGTGGCCTTGTCCTCCTGCTACACAAACTGGTCTGGGGTTTTTGTGTGAAACAAAACTGATCAGATCATATTGTGCACAACTTTTGTGAATCATCATTTCATTGCAAAGTCACACACTGTGCCTCACCTCACCTACGAACAGACTGAACTCTTTGTATCATAAACAAAGTGATCACTGTGTTCTGCTGTTGTGATATTATTCTACATCACAGCAAACACCCCGCAGACAATATGTCATTCTGTACTAATATGTATTTTGTATTCTTGATAAATCTATTTTCTATCAATTCAGTATGTAATATTTGTGGTTGTTATTGCTTTACCTGTATGTGAATATATTCACATACAGTCATATATATATACGTATATACATATGATTCAAAAAGTGCATGTATTTACAACACTGAGGATAAAAATGAAAATAACAGTTAAAATAAAAGTTAAAATCAAACACTATCTGAAGGATTTTGTCTGCAGTTATCAATATGAGGCACCATTTTTTAGATTGTTTGTCTTCTTAAAGATGCAGGGAAACAAGAAATTAAATTATCATTTATTTTAAGTTGGAAGTGTACAACCCAATAATAGTTTGCTACACAAGGCCAATCAATGGGAACTTCGTTTGCAGCTCAACCAAACATAGCATGCTTTGTCAAAAAGCATTATGTCAGATCTTAATTAATAATGATTTTCCCCCCTTACTGGCTCCATGATTATTAACAATGGCTTTTTGTGAATTATGGTCATGTTTGATCCTTGTATTCGCCACTCATTTGTTTTTGCTTTAATTGATTGTTAACTCTATGATTAATGGTGGCTGTGTGTCACTGAGCAGCGTATGATGAATACTGAGCCAGAATGAAGTACAACAGGCGCCGCTCAGTGTTTAGAAAGTTGGAGGACATCGGAGATAATGTAAACAGCGTGCATGTTTTACAGGCTGCATGTCAGTGCTGTAAACACATTATTTTCACAGAGGTTTCAAAGCCTAATCATTCCTGCTAGCTGCACCTAAATTTCAGATTGAGTAAGTCAGGGCCAGCCAAGTAAGATGGCTAAACTTGTAGATGAATTCAGAATTTATGAAGATAATATTTCAGTACGCATCAGGTTGAAGATGTTAAATTCTACTCTGTCCAGCTCTCTCGATTCTCCCCCTCTCCCTCCCCAATCTGTTTATTTTACAGCCTGCCGTCCAGGAATCCATCAGTCTTTTCATGGCCTACGTTCACACCAGTGTCAACCAAGCAAGTGAAAAATACCAGCGCAATGAGAAGAGGTACAATTACACCACCCCCAAGAGCTTTCTCCAGCAAATCACCCTATACAAGAACCTTCTGGAGAAGAGCAGCACTCAGCTTCAGCACAACATGAACCGGCTTTATAGTGGCCTTCAGAAACTCCAGACCACTGCTGCTCAGGTAAATGTCTCCAGTATGTGCAGTACTGGGCCAGCATAGGTTTCAGGTCTGAGATTGAGACCAGAAGATTTGCCGTAAATATTTCATTTTTAAAATGTGGGGTTTTCCCTGACATCGCACCTCATTAATGGTTATTGTTCCTGTGTTTTAGGTTGAAGACTTGAAAGCCAATTTGGCATCACAAGAAGCAGAGCTGACCATGAAAAACCAGAATATTGAAGTTTTAATTGCAAAGATTGGTCTGCAGACTGATAAGGTCAGCCGCAAACGAGAGGCTGCAGACGAGGAGGCGCGAAAGGTGACATCTCCCATTACTGAATAGAGCTGTGCAGTGTGACATCATGTATCCATGACAATGGTCGAGCTGATTCAACACTATCTTTTCAAAAGGGCCATTTTTTTGTCTTTTAAAGACCAACCTGATGGTAATGTCAGACTTTTTTTATCATCATGTACAATTGTGATTGATTGAACAAATGAGATGAGTTATCTATATATACTATATCATATGTAATCTGTCAGTAATCAGTTTGGCGGTAGATTATCAACTTAGTTAATTCCCACAGCCTTTGCAAACGCCACCACTATTCACAATGCTTCCTACACCGGGCTTCCACTTAAAAAAATTCATTGGTATGTGAAGGAAATATCGTGCTTCACATTTAGTATTTTAGTGGACATTCAATACGCAATGGACATAATTCACCATACTGAGTGTGTTCCCTGTTTGGGATGTAGTAACACGCCTAGATGCATGAAGCGCATACCAAAGTGTCGCCACTTGTGGTTAGAGTGTGTCCCCTGTTCTGCATGTGGTAATATGTTGAGGTGAGCATATTGATGTTTCCTGTATTGGCCCCTGCGTGAGCAATGAGCAGTGTTTATTCCTGCTATGCATATGACAAGCTGTCTCGCCTTGTGGTGCTTTTCCTGTCAGGACTCCTGTGAGGTTAAGGGGCGGGGCCGAACTGTTATAAAAAGTCTGTGAATTACGTGCAAATGGAGAAATAAAGTGACATGCCATTACATATTCGAAATTGTTGCTCCTTTTATCATCTGTCACAATTTCCACACTGATGACCCTGATGTCTGTCTTTTGAACATTTTTGAAGGACATTCCAACACGAGCATGACGGTGAACGCTGTGGCTTTGAAGCTCTCCGAGTTTCGGGAGTCGTCAGCTTCAGCTTGGTTCTCCCAAACGGAGGCGCAGTTTGCACTGTGGGAGATCCTGAACCCGGCTTATGTTTCTATCATGGTAAATTTGGACGCAGAGCCAAGCGTTGCCACCCACCCTGTGCTTTCAATGGAAAGGGAAACACCAGAGCCGGCGCTCAGTAGTGGCCATGAGCGTTGGTCGTACCGACAGGCTACTGTTCATCCAATCAGTTCCTGTGTGACACCAGTGTACAGAGGATCATTCTGCCCGCTTCCAGACCAGTCATACTGGCAGATGGCAGGCCATACACACGTATGGCACTTGACATGTGGATTTGTGTTTTGGGCACGAGATTTAGCTGGGACTTCATCACAGCTAATGTCACTGTCCCTCTCCTGGGCATGGATTTTCCGTGCTCTTATGGACTACAGGTGGATGTCAAAAACCAGTGCTTGATTGACGGCACCACCTTTTGTTCATACGGCTGCACCCTCAGTGGCATGGACTCCATCAGACTGTCTAGCCTGCTGTCACAGTCTTACTTTTTTTCGTGCTCCCGTCATGAAATGAGTCAAATTTTTGTGAGGGGTTTTTTTTTTAACTCACTATTACTAACCCTACTCCTACTACAACCCCCAACCCTAACCTTAACCATAACCTAACCCTACTCCTTCCCCCAAACCTAACCATAACCACCCCGCCCCCCCGCATTACTTTTAATTTTGTGCAGCCATCACGGAATGTATTAGAATGAATTCGTGCTGCCGTGACGAAAATGAGGCGCTTTTCGGGACAATATCATGAACCAATAGATTAATGTATATTTTGTGCTGCTGAATCACGACATGCTGTGAGACTGGGTTTTTGCAGAACAGGCTGACATGTTTTACCGCCTGTTCTGCAAATTTCCTGCACTCACACAGCTGACCTTTTCATTCTCTGCCATCAAGCACAGACTAGATTGCCATTTTGCCACCACAGGCCTGCCTGTGTACTCCCGGGCAAGGTGTCTCGACCCGGCCAAGCTCGTCATTGCCAAAGCTGAGTTCAGCAACATGGAACGCCTCAGCAGTCCAGCAGCCCATGGGCTTCACCCCTTCACATGGTTCCCAAGCCCGGCAGTGGGTGACGCCCTTGCAGTGATTACCGCCAACTTAATGATGCCACGAACCAGATTGCTATCCAGTACCCCACATCCAGGATATTTCACTGCATATAGTGGGTACAGCCATTTTCTCAAAGGTGGATCTTATCTGTGGATACCACCAAATATCTGTCCACCCGCTGCACATCCCCAAAACAGCGGTGATCACCCCTTTTGGACTGTTTGAGCTCCTGAGAATGCTATTTGGCCTTAAGAATGCAGCCCAGTCCTTCCAGCGCTTCATGGACTCTATGCTACATGACCTGCCCTTCCTGTTTGTATACCTGGATGACATCCTTGTGGCCACTTCCTCCTAAATGGAACATTTTTCCCACCTGCGGATACTGTTTGAATGCCTCAGCCTGCATTGGCTGATCATCAATCCAGCTAAGTGCCAGTTTGGTTTGACCACCACTGACTACCTGGGACACAGAGTCACCAAGGATGGGGTTGTGCCACTCCCTGTTTCCCTGGCTGGCCACGATATGGGCCCTGCAGGAGTTTTTGGGAATAGTGAACATCTACCACCGCTTCATTCCCAAGGTCGTCGCGGTTATGCGTCTCATGTACGAGGCTCTAAAGGTGAAAGCGCCCAAGCACCTGATGGATTGGTCCGCTGAGAGGGACATAGCATTCATGGATGCCAAAGCTGCCTTAGCTGCCACAATAATGCTGGCTCCCCCATCGCTGGCGGTCCCATAGCCATCACCACGGATGCAAGGGACCATGCTGTGGGAGCAGTGCACGAGCAGTGGGTGAACGGTGCCTGGCAACTGCTCACTTCCTTTAGCTGGCAGTTATGTCCCAGTGAGCACAAGTATAGCACTTTTGACTGGTAACTGCTTGCCACATTCCTCTGGCACGGGCTCAAGAAGGACGTTAGACACTGGGTGGATTCTTGTGGTGAGTGTCAGTGCTACAAGTTCACCACCACTCCAGAGCTCCCCTGGCTTACTTCCCTGTACCTGAATGGAGGTTCAATCACGTTAATTTGGACCTCATGGGCCCCCTACCCCCTCCCCGGGTTTTACACACCTACCTACAATGATGGATAGGACCAGCCGGTGGCCAGATGGCTGCAACAATGGCTGAGATGGCCCGGGCATTCATCGGCACCTGGGTCGCCCGATTCGACACTCCATCTGACCTCTCTTCCAACAGGGGCTCACAGTTTACGTCCAAGCTCTAGAATGTAATCACAGACAGCCTGGATATGAAGCTCCACCGGGCCACGGCGTATCGCCCCCAGGCTAATGGACTGTGTGAGCGCTTTCATCGCTCTATGAAAGCCTCTCTGCAGGCCAGCTTAACAGATGGACAAGATTAGGCTTTTCACATCTGGGTGGACTTCACAGCATAGCCTTCCATCTTCCTACACTCCATCACGTCTGCAGTCAATGTACTATAGCTTTATTTGCCATGATGCTCACAGGGGACCGCTGCAGGCTCCCTATGATGGCCTGTTTCGCGTATTGAAAACAGGGGACAAAAACTTTGTGGTCAACATAGGCGGTAAAGCTGAGCACATTTCAGTGGACTGCATCAAGCCAGCCCACCTGGATCTGGACAGACCCATGAAGCTTGCCTGTCCGCTTGCCTGTCTGGCTGCCCCCTACTCGGCCCAGACCCCCACACAGGAGGCCTATGGTTCCCTTATGCCACGGTGCCTCTGGCGCTCCCTTGTGGAGGAGTTGCTGTGGCTGGATTATTCACCTGCCCCCTCCATACCATTTATTCTTTTTGTTATGATGAGTTCTGGGGAGGGAAGCTGTCTTGGCCACTGTGGTGCTTTTCCTGTCAGGACTCCTCTGAGTTTAAGGGTCGGGGCCGAGCTGTTATAAAAAGTCTGTGAATTGTGTGAAACACTGTTGCATTGTCGAAACGGGAAATTGTTGCTCATCCGTCATCCGTCACAATTTCCACAGTATGATATATAGGGAACATATCATGAGAATATACTACGCACTCAGATACAGACCAATGGCAACAACATTCACACACTACTAGTTGTGTCTGTCTTGGCTTTTATCTTTCACTAACTCAAAACAGCACAGAGAGGACCTCTGTGCCTGCAGAGTAACAAAATATGGAACAGCAACACTTGCCACAACATTGTATCTTTGTTCTTTCATGTTAGCTTGTACAATTTCTTACAGCTTTCCACATTATCACATTTGTAGTGGTTTTCCCCTTGCTGTAGGGATTTTGGCTCAGCAAAAATGGAGGAGGCTAACAAGGTTATTTTGAAGGCATTCAGTTTTTCCCGATTAACTGTGTATAGAACCAGCTAAGTGGCTGTCAAGGGGCTGTGACATCATCACTTCGGAGCTCTATAGTGCTTACCGTATATACTTTTTGGCTTTCCAATCTTTATAGAGCAGTACATTTTACCATGCACTACAAGACGTACATATATACAGTGAGGGAATAAGTATTTGAACACCTCATGATTTTGCAAGTTCTCCCACTTAGAAATCATGGAGGGCTCTGAAATTTTCATCTTAGGTGCATGTCCACTGTGAGAGACATAATCTAAAAAAAAAATAAAAATCTGGAAATCAAAATGTATGATTTTTTTAATAATTTATTTGTATGTTACTGCTGCAAATAAGTATTTCAACACCTGTGAAAATCAATGTTAATATTTGGTACAGTAGCCTTTGTTTGCAATTACAGAGGTCAAACTTTTCCTGTAGTTTTTCATCAGGTTTGCACACACTGCAGCAGGGATTTTGGTCCACTCCTCCATATAGATCTTCTCCAAATGTTTCAGGCTTGGAGTTTCAGCTCCCTCCAAAAAATTTCTATTGAGTTCAGGTCTGGAGACTGGCCAGGCCACTCCAGGACCTTGAAATGCTTCTTACAGAGCCCCTCCTTAGTTGCCCTGGCTGTGTGTTTGAGGTCATTGTCATGCTGGAAGACCCAGCCATGACCCATCTTCAATGCTCTTACTGAGGGAAGGAGGTTGTTTGCCAAAATCTCGCAATACATGACCCCATCCATCCTCCCTTCAATACGGTGCAGTCGTACTGTCCCCTTTGCAGAAGAGCACCCCCAGAGTATGATGTTTCCACCCCCATGCTTCACAGTTGGGATGGTTTTCTTGGGGTTGTTCTCATCCTCTAAACATGGTAAGTGGAGTTGAGTCCAAAAAGCTCTATTTTGGTCTCATCTGACCACATGACCTTCTCCCATGCCTCCTCTAGATCATCCAGATGGTCACTGGTGAACTTCAAACGAGCCTGGACATGTGCTGGCTTGAGCAGGGGGACCTTGCTGACCTGCAGAATTTTAAACCATGACAGCATCATGTGTTACTAATGTAATCTTTGTGACTGTGGTCCCCAGCTCTCTTCAGGTCATTGACCAGGTCCTCCTGTGTAGTTCTGAGCTTTCTCGGAATCATCCTTACTCCACAAAGTGAGATCTTGCATGGAATCCCAGACCGAGGGAGATTGACAGTCATCTTGTGTTTCTTCCACTTTCTAATAAATAATCAGAACAGTTGTTGTCTTCTACCAAGCTGCTTGCAGGTAGAGTGCAGAATAAGAGGGTTTCTTAAAGAAAAATTAACAGGTCTGTGTGAGCCAGAATTCTTGCTGGTTGGTAGGGGTTCAAATACTTATTTGCAGCAGTAACATACAAATAAATTATTAAAAAATCATACATTGTGATTTCTGGATTTTTTTTTTTTTTTAGATTATGTCTCGCACAGTGGACATGCACCTTTTTAGACCATTAACGTGAGCTGAGAGGAGCTTCGTGGCTCCTCTCAGGTGCTTCCGTGCTGGAAACTATGTAGTAAACAGAAGCTTCCAGCAGGGGGTAGGACGCTCAAAGACAGATGTGCTGACTCATTGTTTTGGTTGCCTTTGATGCTTCCAGAAGCGATCGTGGTGTTAAAACTCAAACTCAGCTTGTTAGTAGTTGCAAGCGTACCGGAGACAATGCTGGAATTTCGCGGTTATTGGTTATCTGTAACTTCCAATACATTTTTGGGTGGTTTATCGGTTTAGCTTTATAAAAGCTAACTTTTCAGTTATCTGATTACCTGTTATCGAAGTTAATTTTTTGGTTATCTCTGCCCACCACTGTGTATATATATATATATATATATATATATATATATATATATATATATATATATATATATATATATATAAAAACCATAGTGATTCTTAAACTTCATGTCATTTGTTAATATACATCCATTCATACATCTCAAGCCTACAACACATTCCAAAAACGTGGTAATGGGAGCAAGTTAGGTCTAGTAATGAGGTAAAAAAAATGAATTTGTGATGTCATTTGAAACCCGTGATGTAGTTATGATTTGCCACAAAAATGTATCCACGAAAGACTAAATCTTTCATGTGCCAGTTGGAGACACACCAGCAGATGTGGACATGAATGAGACAAGTGAACTGCTTCTCATTCATGTCATTTCATGACTGTATTTCTTTGACCATGGGTCATTTCCAGAGGACAGACGGATCATATTTGTATTGCCTGCTTGATAAATGTGGTGTTTTTATATGGTGTGTGATTTTAATTTTTTTTGCAATACTTCCATGTCCCTCCTGATATGAGGCAGATTCCCGCAGCTTTCAAAGAACAGCTCTGTAGCTCAGTGGTAAAGTCTGTGACTGGCAGTCAGAACTTTTGGACATACGCATACGTGCCACATACACGGGGCAATGTGGTCCCACAGGTACGGCTGGTTTTATTTTTATTTTTTAATATTCTACATAAGCGGTGCGATGTGGTCTCACAAGTACCTGCTGGCTTTTTATGTTTCCTCCACATAAGCGGCGCGATGTGCCACAGCTGGCACTGTGTGTTCCTGCCCGAAAGACACTGGCGCGTGCACAAACTCTCACACCGGGTTTGTGCACGCCTGCCTGTCGGCACGATGTTTCACGCTGTTTCATCCAAACACTGTGCAAACTTCGCACTATGTGTGAAAGGGCCATAAGACGTGTTTGCAGGAAGAATGGGGTCAAGTAACACCTGAAACACTTTGTTGCTTGGTATCAATACTAAAACATTTTTGAAGTGTTGTGAGAATGAATATCAACATTACGAAGTGGTAAATGCTTCAGTGTCTCATCTTTTTTGGAATATGTTGCAAGCCTTAAATTCAGGAATGGATGTGTATTAACAAATTAAATGAAGTTGACTGCACAAAGTAAAAGTAAGAATCATTGGCTTGCCTCTACTGGTGGTTGGCTCTCACTGCGGTATTGTATCACTTCCTGTTCCGGAGCACAGCGGTGTTTTTCTGTATCTGTTAGCTGTTTAATCTGCGCAGTTAGATTGATCTAGTTATCTAGATTACGATTTGTTTCCCAGTGTAATCTTTACGTGCCTTAACTAAAGCACTCCTTCTGCTGAATCACCTCTAAATTATTTACACCTTATTCACTTTGCGTGTTTTTAGGAATCCGCTAGCTTAGCGTAGCTACTAGCTCTTAGCCGATTTAGCATGGTGGCTTCTCCTGTCTCTCCCGCACTTTTCTGCTCTGGGTGTGAAATGTTTAGTTATTCCTCGGCCTCCTTTAGCAGTAACAGTACTTGTAATAAGTGTAGCTTATTCGTAGCTTTGGAGGCCAGGCTGGGCGAATTGGAGACTCGGCTCCGCACCGTGGAAAATTCTACAGCTAGCCAGGCCCCTGTAGTCGGTGCGGACCAAGGTAGCTTAGCCGCCGTTAGTTACCCCCTGGCAGATCCCGAGCAGCCGGGAAAGCAGGCTGACTGGGTGACTGTGAGGAGGAAGCGTAGCCCTAAACAGAAGCCCTGTGTACACCGCCAACCCGTTCACATCTCTAACCGTTTTTCCCCACTCGACGACACACCCGCCGAGGATCAAACTCTGGTTATTGGCGACTCTGTTTTGCGAAATGTGAAGTTAGCAACACCAGCAACCATAGTCAATTGTCTTCCGGGGGCCAGAGCAGGCGACATTGAAGGAAATTTGAAACTGCTGGCTAAGGCTAAGCGTAAATTTGGTAAGATTGTAATTCACGTCGGCAGTAATGACACCCGGTTACGCCAATCGGAGGTCACTAAAATTAACATTAAATCGGTGTGTAACTTTGCAAAAACAATGTCGGACTCTGTAGTTTTCTCTGGACCCCTCCCCAATCAGACCGGGAGTGACATGTTTAGCCGCATGTTCTCCTTGAATTGCTGGCTGTCTGAGTGGTGTCCAAAAAATGAGGTGGGCTTCATAGATAATTGGCAAAGCTTCTGGGGAAAACCTGGTCTTGTTAGGAGAGACGGCATCCATCCCACTTTGGATGGAGCAGCTCTCATTTCTAGAAATCTGGCCAATTTTCTTAAATCCTCCAAACCGTGACTATCCAGGGTTGGGACCAGGAAGCAGAGTTGTAGTCTTACACACCTCTCTGCAGCTTCTCTCCCCCTGCCATCCCCTCATTACCCCATCCCCGTAGAGACGGTGCCTGCTCCCAGACCACCAATAACAGCAAAAACCTATTTAAGCATAAAAATTCAAAAAGAAAAAATAATATAGCACCTTCAACTGCACCACAGACTAAAACAGTTAAATGTGGTCTATTAAACATTAGGTCTCTCTCTTCTAAGTCCCTGTTGGTAAATGATATAATAATTGATCAACATATTGATTTATTCTGCCTTAGAGAAACCTGGTTACAGCAGGATGAATATGTTAGTTTAAATGAGTCAACACCCCCGAGTCACACTAACTGTCAGAATGCTCGTAGCACGGGCCGTGGCGGAGGATTAGCAGCAATCTTCCATTCCAGCTTATTAATTAATCAAAAACCCAGACAGAGCTTTAATTCATTTGAAAGCTTGACTCTTAGTCTTGTCCATCCAAATTGGAAGTCCCAAAAACCAGTTTTATTTGTTATTATCTATCGTCCACCTGGTCGTTACTGTGAGTTTCTCTGTGAATTTTCAGACCTTTTGTCTGACTTAGTGCTTAGCTCAGATAAGATAATTATAGTGGGCGATTTTAACATCCACACAGATGCTGAGAATGACAGCCTCAACACTGCATTTAATCTATTATTAGACTCAATTGGCTTTGCTCAAAAAGTAAATGAGTCCACCCACCACTTTAATCATATCTTAGATCTTGTTCTGACTTATGGTATGGAAATAGAAGACTTAACAGTATTCCCTGAAAACTCCCTTCTGTCTGATCATTTCTTAATAACATTTACATTTACTCTGATGGACTACCCAGCAGTGGGGAATAAGTTTCATTACACTAGAAGTCTTTCAGAAAGCGCTGTAACTAGGTTTAAGGATATGATTCCTTCTTTATGTTCTCTAATGCCATATACCAACACAGTGCAGAGTAGCTACCTAAACTCTGTAAGTGAGATAGAGTATCTCGTCAATAGTTTTACATCCTCATTGAAGACAACTTTGGATGCTGTAGCTCCTCTAAAAAAGAGAGCTTTAAATCAGAAGTGCCTGACTCCGTGGTATAACTCACAAACTCGTAGCTTAAAGCAGATAACCCGTAAGTTGGAGAGGAAATGGCGTCTCACTAATTTAGAAGATCTTCACTTAGCCTGGAAAAAGAGTCTGTTGCTCTATAAAAAAGCCCTCCGTAAAGCTAGGACATCTTTCTACTCATCACTAATTGAAGAAAATAAGAACAACCCCAGGTTTCTTTTCAGCACTGTAGCCAGGCTGACAAAGAGTCAGAGCTCTATTGAGCTGAGCATTCCATTAACTTTAACTAGTAATGACTTCATGACTTTCTTTGCTAACAAAATTTTAACTATTAGAGAAAAAATTACTCATAACCATCCCAAAGACGTATCGTTATCTTTGGCTGCTTTCAGTGATGCCGGTATTTGGTTAGACTCTTTCTCTCTGATTGTTCTGTCTGAGTTATTTTCATTAGTTATGTCGCGGCTCGTCTTTAGTCTTCTCAGGATGTCGTCTTTTAGATAACACAAACTAATTACAAGTGATATGCTAGAAAATGACACAACACTTTAGAATAATTCAGCCTTAAGCAAGATAAAATGCACAGAGTTTTTAAGTTTATTTAAGCCTTCGACACAAAGCTTAGACAAACTGAGTCCTCTAGAGAGACTGAATATGACAACCGCGCTCATCTATTTATTGGAGACCCGCGGGCATCGCTCCTCCTTCGACTTTTTTATTTATTTCATTCCCAAGACATGGTTTTCTATTGGAAGCGTCCTCTAGTGAACCCTAAGCAGGTGTTAGGCCATTATTTCAATGTGACAAACGCTCCCATTAAAACATGAAGGATTTACAACTGATTTTTTTAAAAGACCTTCAGCCACAGGTGCAGCTGGCCTGAGGCCCCCTCCGCACGTGGCCTCAGCCACACGTGCAGCTGGCCTGAGGCCCCTGCACGCGGCCTGCGGGAAAGCACCTAAAAGGCCTTGGAAAGCCCCTGACAGACTAAATGACTAATAGAGCCCTTTTTTTGGGGTTGAACACCTGCTAGTTCAACCAGAGGACATACAGTTCGGATCAGGACACTTGATAGTTCATCACAGTTCAAATATGGACCTAAAAATTCTTCTACAGTCCCTCCTCTGGGACTCGAAAGAGTCCCATTACATCAACTATACTCTTGGGTTGTTTACTGACAAGACATCCTCATTTGTGCATTGCAATAAAAAAAAACACAGCACTCGACTTACTGATAACTCTGGTGCGGATATGAATATCAGTGATACTTCACACGGTAAATATATTGCAGTGCAGGTGAACCTACATACTAAGGCACAAGGTGAGCAATTAGCTGGATTATATCAACACAAGGTGACATTCAAACATTGAGTTTTGGTGTAATTCAAGGCACTTAAAATGGCCACATAAAACAAGTTACATCAACCTCTTAATCATGGCAAAGTAAAGGCTTCACATTGACATCAGTGCAACCAATCATCTTCTGGCATCTATTGACTCACTCAACCAGAGGCTCCAACCCATTATACTTGGTTCTACATATTATTTTGTTAAAGCGTCACACATTTATTATTTAAATGCATCAAATAACCCCTACGTTACCACTATTTAGTCAACCAATCAAGTAACTATTCTAAGGTTAGCGCAGCTATGTCTAGTTAAATGATAAACACAATAAATGGTTTCCCTTCATGTCCGTCCTTAAGTCATTTGCCTTAGTCAATCGTATAATGGTTTTCATTATAGGCATTTCTCAACATTCTCCACTTTGTTTTTCTTCTTTTTCAGCTTGTTTTCTAATGCCCGTTTTGGCCAGACACCAAATTTAGGCAATGCATGTCTCTTGAGGCATGCTATAATTTAAGAAAAAAGGGGTCCCTATGGTGCATCTTTACTACTAAATCTACAAACACGCCGTGTAAGGGTCCCCTTTTTATAACTTTGCAATGTGATATCTATGTGTATGCATTTAGCTTTATCTGTGTTACGCAGATGATGGTAAGGACAGACATTTACCCAACCTTCGTTACTAACATATATCCTTCTTTGTTTTATTTACACTCAGATTTCTGAAACCAGTCCGCAATTCAAACTCAAGAACCAAGATCATAGTCCGTGTTCAGTGCCATTACGTCAGTCCGCGCTCCTCAGCATTTACTCAGCATCTGAAGTTTTGGGAGAAGTTGGGGAACATGGGGAGGTTGGCCTTTCAGGGGTAGTGGGGGGAGGATCAGGAATTCTGGCTTTCAGACAGTCGTGCAGTTCTCTGATGGATCTTTCCAGCTCCTTGTGCTGCTTGGCCAGGTTGTACAGGGCCCCCAGAGAATTCTTGCCCACATTCAGGGTGGTGGTGGCCAGCCCTAGCTGTTCCCTTTCCATATGCTCCATCATGCATGCTAGCATGTCCATACTAGACTGAAGACCACACAGTTGAGTATGGAGGCCCTCCTGAGCACAAGAGATGTTGGCATTGTCACGGTGTATCCTGAACAGGTATGCAGCTGTCTGACTTAGTTGTGGCATGATTTCCTCAAATAGCTCATGGGGAATGTGATTTGTGAGGGGCAGGAGCTGCTCCAAGGTTTTTGGAACAGACTCTTGTGGAAGACGAAGCTCTCGAACCAAGATTGCCATGTCCTGTGGGGTGACCATGACCAGATTAAGGTTGTGCAGTCCAGGGGACAGGAAGTACAAGGGGGAAGGCATTTCGTGTGTGGGGGGAGTATTGTTGATGTCGCACAGGCAAGTGGGTGGGACACTCTGGGCATTTAGCAGCCTGTACAAAGCTCCCCTCTGTCCTGGTGGGTGAGTTCGGCTAAGGTCTACCCCTGCTGATCCTCCTCCAGAGGTACTGGGCTGATCAGAACATCTCTCCTGCCTTGGGGGTGGAAAGCTGGGGACAGGTCCTAGCAGTGAATTGGGTCTAGGATGCACTCGGGCAGTTGCTGCATATGGCCGACCTTGGCTGCTTCCCCTGGAGGGTATCGTTGCCACTGGCACATGTGACTGTCTCCATGGCTGTTCCTGAGTCCAAAGGGTCTTTCAGGTGATGGTGGAGTCCTCGGGCCGACTCTTGCTGCAGGCAGATTCTGTGAAGCCGTCATCGCCAGGTGCTGGAACGATGAAGATCCTTCTGTTGCCAACTGGTTTAGCTGCTGGATGGATGGCGGCTGTGGCGACCAATCATGTCTCGACCATCCCTCCTGTATATCCTCTTCTCCAAACAGTTCTGAGAGTCCAATCAGACTTGATAGAGGCAGATCAGGCATAGGTCCCTGATCAGGGGAGTCTGGTCTCTCAGCCATACTCCTGTGTCCTAGTAATATACATATACGTTCATTATTACAGCTCCATGTCATTCTTTCAGATATTGTCTATCCTATCCCTCATTTTTGTGGGTGCATGTGTGTGAATGTAAATGTGCGTGCATGTCTTCTTCCTCGTCTACAATATCACCAAGCACGGTCCGTCCCAGTCCTCCCTATCTGGGGTGTACGCCACAATATTAGGAGCTGGGGGCTGTCGGGGAGGATAATTGGTATTTCATCCATTTCCATATATTCTGGTTCTCTGTCTGTTTCGTTTGTGCTTTCTTCTAGGGCTCGGATGGCTAACAGTGGGAGCTGTCCTACTGTGGATGAAAGCAATTTATTGACCAGAAATTTTATCAAGGGAATACCACAACATATTACCAGCAAGACCGCCACCCCTGTTAGTGCCAAGATTACACCTATCTGGTATAACCAGTCTTTCCATGATATCCACCCTCTCCTTAGAGTCCCAAACAGTGAAAACAGTGGGCCAATATTCATTCCATTCCCTACAATGTATCCAGAATCGTCAGTTTCATTTCTCCCTCCTATGGAGTTACTTAACAGTTCCTGTTGCATCTCTTCAAGTGTGATTAAGAGCTCTGTCAAATTTCCGTCTTCCCCTGTACGCATGGGAATAGCTGTGCAACATTCGGTGGCTTTGATCATAATACAAACTCCTTGTTCATCAGCCATCATCATCTCGATAGCTAATCTATTTTGCATTGTCATTAGCGAGGTGGCGTGCAGTTGTTCGGTTAAGGCTCCTACTGCTGCCAATGTCCAGTTCAGGTATCTTTGCTGATTATACCACAAGTAATTAATCCACTGCACCTCCTGGAACCTAGAACGGATTTTTGGAGTAACCCCAAACAGAGCCAATGCCCATCCCCATTTATCCGCATCTTCATCTGCTTTAACTCTGCTACTGTCTATGGCTTCTAACTGTCGGGGTATCCCTTCTGGTATCCCGTTTCTTACTGTGATGTTGTAGTCTGTTTTAAACGTCATTATTCCTCTTTTCTTACGAAGTTTCTGTGGCATGGGTTGTATTGAATTTGGCATTTCAATTACTGTTATTGCTCCTGTGAGCATCACAGGAGCACAAAGGCCTTTCCAATTCGGGGACAGCGATGACAGGAGTTTCCTTTTTTGTCCGCATATCCAAAAGATGTCAGCTAAGGGTACCGTTCCCTTAGCTAAATTTGGAGTAGATACCCATGAAGCATGGGTGAGATTCAGTCCAATTACAGATCCCCCTGTGGCCGGTACTATTTGTTCACACTGTATGCCTGCTGCTGGCAGGGTGTGACAGACGGTAATGTTCCATGCTGTTTTGGCCGGTTTGTATTCTTGCTGCTTTTGCATACACTGTATGTGGTGTTTTGGCTGGGTCGTCCCTACCTGCCAATCGCTTATGTATTGTGCTACTAAGCCTTTAGCTATACAGAATGGGTGTATCATCCCTTTCTCTATTTTAATCATAGGTGGAATGGTTCCTTCTGTACTTAGGGGCACTGGACAAAGTTTACTGTCGGCAGCATATTTTTCATCACCTACTGCCATTTTCATAACACATTGTGTATAGCATTCTGCTTGGTCTGAGTTATGTTGGGGACTCCTATAACAGTTGTTGATATCAGGTAGGGGTTTAGCCTGAGGTATCACACCTTTCCGGTGACAGGCTATGCAAGGCTTTTCACTGATCTGCCTAGCCGAAAATTTCAACCATTGGTAAAATAAATTGGTCTTCAACCCTTGTGTGCGGGCTAGGTCTGTACTGGGATCCCATCTCCCTAAGTGACTGCTTGTTTCTAGGCTTCTAATTGTCCTCTTTTTCCTTGGTTTGATTTTTACCCATTTTGTGGCTTCATGTACTGTAACGGTTACGTCTTGCTTGGTTTCCCTGCATCCTCTTTTATCACAAATTACCTCTATGTTGAGTGTTCCCTCCTCTTCACATTTGATGCTAATGGCTTCGCCTAATATGTAATCCCCCAGCTTTCCCTGTATTCCTATGTTCTTGTAGGCTTTTGATTTAATGTATACCAAATTATATGTTTTTCCTGTGTTTAGAATGCCTTGTTTAGCTGCTATTGCGGCCATGGCCACGGCACAGTCCGTTGTATGTTTTGGATGTCTATTTTCTCCCATACTGACCACCAGTAGTATTGTCAATCCCTTGAATAATTCCTTAATCATTGCTCTGATGACTGTTGACATGTGCTACTAGATGTGCTACTAAGTGAGCCGTCACTAGATGAGCTGTCACTAGGGATGTGTGGTGTATCTGTGCTTTGTCTGGGTTGTACTTCCTGCGGTTCTTCTGTCGGTAAATCTACTGAGTTGCTGTCCGAGTCTGATGTCTCCTGTGGCCTGTCTATCTGTCGGTCTGTATTTCTGTCTGTCTGTTGGCCTGCGTCTCCAGTTGTTTCTGAGTCTGCATCTGAGTCTGTCGCTGCTCTATCTGGCAGGGATCCACTACTCTCTGAAGCTGTGCGTCGTCTTTGTTCAATCAGTCTCTGTGAGCACCTTGGCCAGTGTTCGCCTGGCTGCAGGGAGGCGTGGCCTTCCCTCTGTGCTTCTTCTGGCTGCAGGGAGGCGTGGCCGTCCCTCGGTGCTGCTGTAGGGTCTCTGGCTTCTCCTGCTTCCCCCCTTGGCCCGGCGGCCCTGCCAAGACGAGCTTGCCGAGGCCGCAGGGGCGCTGGGCCACCAACCCTACAGCAGTGGTTTAAATGAAACCAAGTGTCCTTACCGTCTACTTTGACTGCTGTACGTGAGGCAAGAATAACTTTGAAAGGACCTTCTCGGCGGGGCCTGTCCCACTTCTTTTTGAACACCTTTGACGTAAACCAGATCACCAGGCTGGATGCTCTGATTTTCGAGTGGAATCTCTGCTTCTCTGTCTTCTGTAGCACCTTTGACCTGCAAAAAGATAGTTTTGTGTATTTGGGTTAACTGTCTCAGATAATTATGCCATTCGTCTTGTAGCTGCTCCAGCGATGGTCCTTCGTAGGGTCCTCTCAGGTATGGAATAGGCATCGGCCGACCTGTAAGAGCTTCAAATGGTGTCAAATGGGTTAGTCGGTTAGTTTGTGAGCGCATTGACAATAAAGCAAGCGGCAGCGCATCCAGCCAGGTTAGTTTGCCATTGCTGTCTGCTATGATTTTTGCTAGTTTGTTCTTTAAAATGCCATTAGCCCGTTCCACTGCCCCATTTGATTGAGGGTGATAAACACACCCAAACTTCTGTTTGATACCCAATTGTTTGAATGTTTCTTGTGTAACCTTGGCTACAAAAGCCCTACCGTTGTCAGATGAGATAGTATCTGGAATGCCAAATCTTGGAAAGACATCTCGGCACAAGAATTTGGCTACCGTTTTATGGTCTTGATTTGCAGAGGCTACTGCCTCAATCCATCGGCTGAATCTGCATATCACTACCAAAACATATCTCATTCGTTTAACTCAATTTTCAGCTCCCATGTCTATGAAATCCATCATAAGATGTCTGAATGGCCCATCAGGGACCGGAATGTGGGCTAAAGGGGCTGTGAATGATTTCCGGACATTGTACTGTGCACATACCTCACACTCATTCAACAAACGGTCCACTGTTGCTGCCATATATGGTGACCACCAGACAGCTTTTAGTTTGTTCATAATTTGGACTCGCGAACAATGATCGGGTCCGTGGGCCCAAATGATTGCATGTCGTAATAAATTGGTGGGTAACACAAAATGTCCATGACTACTGCGCCACAGCTTGTCCGCTGGCCCCTGACTGCGTGTCTCAATAGCGCCTCGTTTAACCCACATTCGTTTTTCTTCTCCACTGGCCCTACTTTGAGCCACTATCAGTGCGTCAAGTGAAACCAGTGGGGCACAATCTTGGATGGTTAGCAGGGGAAACATATTTTCTCCTTGTGCTCCTTTGCGCGCTGCGTCATCTGCTAGGTTGTTACCTTGAGCTATGATGTTATTATTCTTTTGATGACCTGCACATTTAATGATGGCTACCTCAGACGGTAATTGGAGAGCTTGTAACAGTTGGGAAATCGCTTCTCCATGAGTGACAGGGGTGCCATCTGCTCTCAGGAATCCCCTTTGTTTCCAAATGTTTGCATGTACATGACATACGCCATAAGCGTAGGCTGAGCCTGTGTAGATATTAACACGTTGATCTTTAGCTATCTGGCAAGCCATAGTTAAGGCTTTGATTTCTGCCAGTTGGGCTGAACAAGGCTGATCAATTCCTTGGGACTCCAGTAATTCAAAGGTCTCGCCATCCGTGTTTAGTTTAACAATCCCCATACCCGCATGCAATCCCGCGGCATCCCGAAAGCATGAGCCATCCACGAACAGGGTTAGATCTGCATCTATGGCGTGATTATACAAATGTTCTCTGGCTCTCAAAAATTTCTCTGTCTCTGCCACACAGTTATGTGGAGTACCATCTAACGGTGTGGTCAATTTGGTGGCGGGATTCACCGTGTGACAACGTTGTATTGTTATTTCTGGAGCGGACAACACAACTTCATATCCAGTGCGTCTAGCTTGTGTTAAGACAAAACGTTGACTGGTTAGCAGGGCATGTAACTGATGCGACGTGTACAACGTTACTGCATGTCCCATGATTATGGATGATGCTTTTTGAAATGCAAAGGCAGCTGCTGCTAGACCCTGATAGCATGGTGGCAATCCTGTTTCAATGTTGTCAAGCTTTGTACTATAATAGGCCAATGGTTGTTTTCCTTCATTTGTTTCCTGCATTAGTACAGCACAAGCATAACCAGCTTTTTCAGTAACATACAAATGGAAAGGTTTCCCATAATCTGGGTTACCTAACGCGGGAGCAGATTGCATGTCTGTTTTTAGGGCCTCAAAAGCTCCCGTTGCCTGATCTGTCCAGACGAGGAGAGCTGCATTGCTTGTTTGCCCCACTGCTCTAATCATGGCACGCAAAGGTGCAGTTTTTATAGCATAATCACAAATCCACGGCCGACTGTACCCTGCCATCCCAAGGAATGAAAGCATCTGTCCCACTGTTTGGGGTTTGGGAGCCTTGATTATAGCCTCCACTTGGCTTGGGGCTATACATCGCGTGGTCCCACACAACGGTCTTCCCAAGTATTCTACTTGTTGTTTGCAGAACTGCAATTTGTCCTTACTTACTTTATGACCTCCATCTGCCAATGCATGCAATACAATTAATGAATCTTTTTCACACTGTTCTTGAGTCTCTGATGCAATAAGGAGATCATCCATATATTGCACCAATGTACTGGGTATATCAAGGTGTTGTAAATCTTCAGCCAGGACTTTGTTAAAGATGGCTGGGGACAGGTTCAGTCCCTGAGGTAGCCGTGTATACGTTAGCTGTTGTCCCAGAAATGTGAATGCAAACAAATGTTGTGAGTCTGGGTGCACGGGCACACTGAAATAGGCTGAACACAGATCGATTACTGTGTACCATTTTGCTCCAGCAGGGATGCTTGATAGTATAGTATGCGGATCAGGTACTATAGGTGCATCCATTTCTATTATTGCATTGATAGGATGCAGATCATGTACCAGCCGATACTCTTTGGTATTGTTTTTAGGGATAGGATAGATAGGAGTATTGCATGGGCTTGCAGTTTTTATTAGAACTCCAGCTGCCATTAGTCCCTTAATTACTGGTTTTATGCCTTCAATAGCCTGAGGTTTTAATGGATACTGCCTTTGGTGAGGCAGTTTTGCTCCCGGTTTTACTTTTATTTTTACTGGTAAGGCTGTTTTTACTAGTCCTACATCCGTTTTGCTTTTGGACCACACCACTGGTGGTATTTGCTCTAACAATTTCTCTTGTTGGGCCGATAACACCATCTGTCCCTCTGGTCTAGGATTGAGCTCCACTTTTGAGCTATAGCCTCATCATTTACTTTTAAATTAATTCGTACAAACTGCTGGTCTTTTGACAGATGTACTTGTGGACTTTCCATGTTTTGCCATTCTTCAACTTCTGAGGCTGTCTTTACCATTGGACCTAGGTCATGGGATTCGTACTTTTCTGAGACTAAAAGGGTCACATGAGGTGTGGCATTCGGCACTTGATACCATTGTTGTTCAGCTGAAGTTAGCTTGACAGAAGCTGCGGCCCCTTGGGGGCCTAAATAAATTTCTGTGGTGGTTATGTGAAACAGCCGTTGATTCATCAATGCATCCCAGCAGCATGCATAGTCAGTTTGTTCTTGTTTGGCATCGAACATCAGGGTGACATGTAAAGGTAAACTAGATGTACATACTGCTTCATAGTGTTGTTCTGCCCAGGGCTTCCATTTTTCCCATTCCAGTTGAAGATTTGAATTTTCTGGTTGTAACTTCAGCCAGTATACCATGGGTTGCACAGGTCGGACCTTGTTTTCCATGTCCATAAGCACCATAATGTTGGCGAGTGCTTCGTCGGAAAGTGTATTTGCAGTCCTTGATGGGTACACACTATCTGGGTTTGTAGCTTACATAAAATGTCTCTTCCCAGCAAATTCACAGGTGTATTTTGTGAGTATAACAGGGGTGCTTCAATTGTTTTTCCTGCAATCGTTACAGGAAGTGGGCGTGTAAACGGTATTATTTGAGTCTTCCCAGAGAAGCCGATGGTCTTAATTACAGACCCAGAGAGGGGGAGATGAGCGCCCATTTTCCCTATGCAAGAGTATGTTGCCCCTGTATCCACCATGAAAGGGAAATCTCTGTTTTGTATATTAACAGTGACGGTTGGCTCTTCCTTAGGTATCATCGAAATAGCCAATGCCACCGTTTCCCCCTCTGTCTTCTCTAGGCCTCCCTATTGCCAATAGGCAGAGGGTCCAACCCAAGGTCGGGCCGGACAATTTCTCATTCGATGTCCAGGTTGTCCACAGCTCCAACACTCATTAGAGGGTTGATCCCCTATTGGGGGTGTTGGTCCCATAGGCGGTCCCGCTTGACTGTTCCTGGGAGCTGAGTTTTGGAATCTGCTTCCAAATGAAGGTTGGCGAGATCCTCTTCGCCACCCTCCTCTTTGACCTTGAAAGTTCCGTGACTCTCCTCTCCACCCATGACTGTAGGTGGGTCCATTTCCGGGTGTGCCAGTGCTATGGTAGTGATAGTGATGCTCCACTGGTGCCGAGACTTCTCCTGCAGCAGTGCTCCCTGCTGCTCCTTGGGGGCTCTGTGTGGCTGTTACCACAGGTGCCTGTATGGTGGCAGCAGTGTTTGTCGTAGGGGCTAGGCTTGCCGACTCAGAAGGAACAGGGGTCATCATTGGTGCCTGGGTCTTTGTTTTTTCTTTCTTGACTTTGGTTAGCTCTCCCAACTGCATCTGCACCAATTTTTTCGTCAGGGATTTTGCTGCATCTTCTTCTTTTTGTTTTTCTTTCTTGTAGATTTCAAGATGGTGACAAATATGCTCAGAGTATAAAGCCCAATTCATTTTTGATAGTCCCACGACTCCATCTAGGGCTTTCTGAACCTCATCTGGTAGAGCCTTTTTTACAGTTATTTTAAACAGGATTTCTGTTGCTGGAGAATGGTTCCATGCATTTCCTGTTTCCTCCGCCCATCTCTTCTGGAATCGATGCAGGAACTTCTTTGGGCACTCTTCAGGTGTCCACTCCTCATCATCCAATTTAGAGGGATCCAAGACCTCAGGGTACTTTCTTCTCAGTCCTTCCCACATGGAGTTTCTATAGCGATTAAAGGGGACTTCATCATGTTGATTAGTGCCCATCATTTGTGTTAGTCCAACCTTTCCTGCCAATTCTTCAGTGTCATGTTTTCCCATGACATGCATTAGCAAGGCTTTTATGTCACCTAAAGACAAGGTTACCCCTGCAGTGCCTTCTTCTAAGGCAGTTATCCATCTCCCAGCTCCTTGGGTGATGTCTGGCAGTCTGTTGGCCAGCCCCACCATGTCTGTCCAGCTCCATGGGGTATACACATGATGACCATTTCTAACCACCAATGGGCATATGAGGTCTTCGTCCTCCTCTTCTTCTGTGGGGGCTCCATACTGTCTTCCAGATCGAGTGCGACTGACTGGTTCCAGGCAGTCCATCCAGTCGGTTATATTCTGTTCTAAAGCCGCTATGTCTTTGGCTACACATCGTTGTCTTTGCCTGAGTCGGGCCTCTTTTGCACT